>NC_051437.1:8661137-8672922 GCF_001649575.2 Kryptolebias marmoratus | reverse complement strand
CATTTAGATTTATATTTAGCATGTAGCTGTAACAATTACATGTAATTAGCTAAATGTTGTAAAAAGTGACATCAGAAAATCAACACTACATTTTAAAACAGTGTTTGAAGCTAAATGTGACAAAATTTAGGCATGAATTTTGAGCACAAGCTCCTTTACAAATGGCGCCCCATACAAGGGAGCCGAAATTAAAGTCTTGGTCCTAGCCGAGGTCCAATCTCGATCAATATTTATTGAAAAAATACATAAATTAACCCTGATTTTAGATGTAATATATCAAATCATTCATATAGAAATATCTAATACCTTTCCTCAGTTTCATATTATACAGAATTTAGAAGTAACATCATTTAATGAACAAAAAAATAGATTGGGCTTAAGAAGACGTCATTAAAAGAGCAACAAAAATTCAGTCCTACAGCAACTCAGACTGACTTTGAAACAAGAGGAAAACAACTAAAAAAGACCATCTACACTTAAACAGACACTTGACAGATATCTCTGTTGCCCTTTCCTTGTCAAAAACCAAAGATGATTAAGAAATTAAAAATAATTGTCTTGGCTTCAAAGTTATTGTAATGATTCACTATTGGCTCAGTTTTTAAGCAAAATGAGAAGCAATAGGGACTTGATTAAGCCCAAACAATAGGGCCAGATCTAATAAGTATAAATGTTATCATGGGGGCCAGATTAAATGTTACCAAGGGACGGATCTGGTCCGCGGGCCTTGAGTTGGACACATGTGCTCTAAAACTTATCCTCCTCTCATTTTCTACAACAAAATACAAGTTTATAACTGTGCAGAAACAATTTAAAATGAAACTATTTTGTAGATCTGTTCGTTATACATGATCTGAAGCAGATGTTAAACAGATGTTATCTCCTTATTTTCATGTTTATCGCAAAAAGACAAAACCTTTTTATTCTCTTTAAAATTTAAAGTAGCCTAAAGATTCTTTCTTATCTATTTCTCCCATTAAAGTTTAAATTTATCATTTAAATTTTCACTACAAGCGACTTAATGTTGGTTTATTAAATAACTCATTAATTTCCATTGAGTGGATCTCAAATATTTTGTGTATCCTTTAACTATTAAGGTAAAAAAATCAATGTTTCTTAGGAGAACTTCATGACATTATCTAAAAAATAATGCATTGTCTTTATTATTTCTTCATAAGGAAGTTTGTTTTTGCTATAATGCTTAAATTATAAAGTAATAAAGTAATGACTTTTTATATTACACATTAACATATTCATTTATTTTGATCTAAAAAAGTTAATTTTTTCATAATAAATAAAAAATAGTTCAAAATCACAATAAAACTAAAAAGTTATTTCTTTATCAAACATTATAAAGTCACGATAACAACTGATTAAAGCTGAAAATGTCCCTCAGAGATGATGACCTGGACTACAGACCATCCTGAAGTGTCAGTAGATCTGAAGGATGACACTGAGACACTGTGATTATGAAACAGGGCTTGTTTTCTTGTGATCACCGGATGAGGATGGTGAAGAGTATGACTTCCTGAACATGTTATTATTGTTATAACAAGTCAGTCTAACCAGGTAACCTGTGTTTAGATTTAATCTCACGGCACCGTCTGAAGACCCACTCTTACAGCTGCATCGTGCGTATCTGTGAATCGGTTATAATTGGTTCATCTCCACACCTGAGATAACCCATTATCCTGTTTAACAAACCCAAACAAACAAAACAAACAACTTATATGCTCAAAATGAAGAAATAAAACCAGTCTGGTTGTAACAGAACAGTCAGCTTATGACTTTGCACCTAATTACAGTCAATTGTTGGAAGAAGGATGATTACTGCATTATTAGCCAATGTGTCACCAAGCTATATATCAGCTGAAAACGATGAATGTACTGAAAACAAAGCACATTTTGAAATGTTAAATAAACACATAATTGTCATTA
Source organism: Kryptolebias marmoratus (assembly GCF_001649575.2). NCBI lineage: Eukaryota > Metazoa > Chordata > Actinopteri > Cyprinodontiformes > Rivulidae > Kryptolebias > Kryptolebias marmoratus. The sequence goes on along the minus strand of NC_051437.1, from coordinate 8,670,984 downwards.
AGATGTATTAATGTCTAACTAGTGTATTGGTCTGAATAAATTGAAAGCGTTTATGGAAATTCTAACAAATCATATGTTAAAATTAGGTGATTTAATTATTAAATGAATAGATAGTTTTTATTATAGCTTTAAAACAGGAAATATTTTAAAAGAAATTGGCTTGTGTAGTGCACTACTGCTTCCCTAAACATGAACAGATTTTAACTTATTAAAACCCATGACAAAAAAAATAATTGCGAACTATTTCTTCCAAATAATGTGTTCCAGGTTTGATAACCCCCTTCCATCCAGCCTGAGGCCGTGTGTTGTCTTTTCAAAGTGACATTTTTGGACGTGTGTTGAAAATAGCTGCTGGTCTCCACAGCCACTCCGTCTTCCATTTCAAGGCTCGAATTGGCTGCGAGCTGATTGGCTGACGGCCCCTGTCAATCACGGTGTCCTTACCGCCCACTTCCGCCGAGGCTTTCAGAGTCACAACAGTTTTCGGTTGTTTCTGTTAGCCGGGGGTGAAGTTGACGTTAACTCACAGGTACATGTCATGTCAAGGTGTGTGTGTGATCTCGTCAGTGTGTGTGTTCGCCTCTCAGTGAGCGTGTTGGTGCTGTTTGTTCGCCTTTGTTCCGGTGGACGAGCTAACCCAGCCATGCTAGCAGCTAGTTAGCCCGTCTCAGAGCCGAGACTTCCTGAGGACCGGAGGGGCTGACGGAGTGACAGCAGGCTGCTGTTGTCTTAGTCTCAACGAGAGGTGGTGATGTTCGGGTTTACCGAGCCACAGAGGCTATCTCTGCTCCGTGTAATCAATACTTGTTGTTGTTGTTGTTGCAGCAGGCCGGGTGTTCGGCTGCGATGCTCGGAGAGAGGCTGGGGCCGATGCTGCTGGGAACATCATGACCGCTGCTCAGTAACATCTGGTTACCTTTTCTGCTCAGGATGAACAGCGAGGAGGAATTCTACGACGCTGAGACGGGTGAGACAGAGAGGGGGGACGCCTCGCGTCGTCTCACGCGTCCCTGTCAGTAAATTAATGAACATGTTTGTGTTTGATCAGGGCTGGAGTCCGATGACTCCTGTGAGGTCAGCTTCAAAGACGCCTTGGTGTTTGACAGAAAGCAGCTGACTGATGGCAGCACCCAGGAGAATGGAGTGTGGGAGCGCAGGTGAGAAATCACACACAGCTCCCTGTAACAGAGTGCTTTCATCACTTGTCAACATAAACACAAATACATCCTTTCACCTCTGTCTACAGGTCGCTCCCTCTCTTGATAGCGGACATTTTGAGGGATTAAACTCATGTGATCACAGTCAGAAACACTGCAAGTTCATTATTAAAGATCTGTTTGTATATTAGAAACAAGCATTAGTTCATGAACAGCTCTGTCTTGTCTTTGGTCAGCTTCCTCTAGACTTTAAGGACAGGTTTGTGCAGAAATTGGAAGTTGTGTGTTATGAAAACGTGCCCATACAGACTGCCAGCGACAGTAAGGAGATACAGCCTTAGTGAATGAGCTGAAGTAGAGGACTACAAAGTCTGTCACTAAGTGAAGCACTGGGTTAGATACATTTGTGTTTAATTTGTAAAAGTATTTGGTGACTGATTAGCTGTAATAATAAAACTGAGAACTGGTTCTAAAACATGGTAGAACTGTAGCAAAACTCAACCTTATTTAGCTTTAGATTAAATAGACTGGCTGACCCAACCAAATATTTACCTGTGATGAAATAATAAGAGCAGACATGAACATATTTGACGTTCCCCTCAGGACAGAGCTCAGACATCTTTAGTAACAGGGTTCTTTCCTCCTGCCGGCGTTTGCCCACCGTTTCCTCCTCTCGGGCTGCTCTCAGGCAGAGAGGAAATGTGTCCAACCTTTTGGGTCCGTTGACCATTTTCATCTTTAATTAAGTGCCTGTTGTCCCAGGAGAAAAATAGCACTTTCTTCTGCTGGAGCTCGTTTTGTTCACATCATTTAATTCCTTCAAAAAGAATCCGCAGGGCGAGCAACATATAACATACAACCTTGCGCAATCCCGTGCCTGTGTGTCGTGATTGTAGGGTTTAAATGTGAATTTATCTTATAAATGAAAAGAGAGGTTATTATATGATGTTATGCACAGATAATATGTCTCATTTAAAAAAGAAAGGACAAAATGGAAATGAACTAACACTGAGAAACTGTAAATTTAAAATGCTTTTAATTAAATTCAGCATGCCTGCTAAAACTGACGCCTTGGATTGTCACCATTAAATAATTAAATGTTAGAAGTAGGATAGGAAAAAAAAAAAGCACTGGTGAAGGAAACGTTCAGAGACAAGGTTAAGATAAAAAGAGGATGTAATAGTTGGACCTTTTTCAGACTCAGAATAGACATTAATGAACATCCAAGCATGTTGCTAAGTTTCCCAGAGCGCTTCCCTCGGGCAGAGAGACGGGAGGAATATCACAGCGATCAATTAAGCCTCGATCTTTATAGCAGTTTTCACACAAACAAAGAGCGGCACTCTCAGAGATGTCACTCCTGGAAATAGTCTGGAGCTGTTGGCGTGAACAAGAGGTGGAAATTATTCAGTGTTCGCAGTCCTTAGTTTACTCCTCATCGAGTGCAGTGGACGAAGCCAACTTGTATTTAGACACAACCTCGTTTGTATTTAATATCAGGGAGCTGTCCGTTAACTCGCGCGTGTATTTAGACATTTCCTGATGCGATCAGAAACCTTCAGAGCTGCAGTGGGGATTTTTTAAAAATAAATTTAATATCAAAGTATCAAGCAAAACGTTCACAAAGCTTAGATGATCCTTTGCCAAGCTGAAAAGAAAAGCGCTCCGCTTTAAGCTGATAAGTGGCGGCTTTTCTACAGCCCCGTTCTTTATCAAAACATTTGTCACACGAGAATATCAGCCTGTGTCAGAGTGGAGAGCCGGATCAGTGGAAAGTGGCAATTCGAGCTGACATCGGAGTATAATCAGACACATATTGACCGTTCAGTCAAACACGTCACCAAATCTTGATTGTTCCATTACAACCTGCTGAGTCCCTGTTAGGAACCTGTTGGTCCTTCATGAATGTGGGATTTAAAGAAATGACAACAAACCTCAGAAACTGATAGGATCCACAGAGCAGGGTGTTTAAAGGGCCTGGCGTGTGAAAACGGTATATGTGAAAACTGCTGCAGCTATTGAGTATTTTGGTAATCGGCTCCTCTGTTGAATAACCCATCATTTAATAAAATATTTTTATTTCCAGTAAATGTGCTTCATCTGACCTGTACCTCTCCTTTCTGCTGTCAGAACCCCTTCTGCTGTCATACATGTGGTGTCACATCACAAAACATCAGTTCAGTTAGTCATTTATTCAGTGTAAACACGTTCAGAGCGTTTGTCTTTTTATAATAAAGCTAACAGCCGCCTGGGTGATACAGAGGTGTCAGGATGTTTGTGACAATTTGTTTTTCTGAAATCAGTCATTTCTTTCCGCTCTTGTGAAAGGTTTTGTCTGATTTTTGTCTCCCTTCTTTAATATTTGATTTGCTCCAATTATCATGTCTCAGGAAGAGCCTGCCTGCTGAAATGATCTCCAGGAACAACTTCAGCGTGTGGAGCATCCTCAAGAAATGCATCGGCATGGTGAGTCCGACCGACAGATCTGTGAGGCTGGAATGGAGCAGTAAACGTAAAAACAGCAATGTCTTTGGGATTATCTGAACTTCCTGATAGTATCAACTTTTAATTTCGATACAAGGAAAATGTTGCAACTTGTTGATTTGATTTTATTATTGTTAAATGTCAAACAGGAAATTCCATCTGAGGCCAATTTTCTGCTATGGTAAAAAAATTAAAAGCAGCATGTGAAGTCTGCCACAGGTGAAATATTACTACAGTCAGAAAGATTATTAAGATGTTTGTCTTATCAGACAAGTCTGAAAGATCTCAGGTCGTATTCAGACCTGACACATTTGGTCCACTGTAATCGAAGCAGAGTTCGTTTCCAGCGTTGGTCCGGACTTTTTGTGCAGGTGTGAATACAGTCATGCGAACTCCGGTGCGGATCAAACAACCGGACCGAGACCCGCTTTTTGAGGTGGTCTCGGTCCACTTCCAAACGAACTCTGGTGCGGTTCGCTTCTGGTGTGAATACAGACCGGACTTGAACCGAACTAACTAAGTAAAGCATGCGCCTTTTTGGACATCACGGGCCACCGTTGCTAAGCATCATGGGACAAATAGCATTATTGCTGCTAATGCTAACACCACCTCTGCATGTACGCAAAACGTCATTAAACCGACGTTGAATGAGCTGCTCTTGAATTTCAAAATTATACTGTAATTGTACCAACAGAACGTGCACATAACAAATACAGCACGCAGGACCTCCATCTTTATTTCCGGGTCTGTGCGCTGTGCTCCAACTGCTGCCCCCGTCTTTCTGTCCAATGGGAGCAATGACCGTCACCCACATAGCTTTGTTTATAAATTATAGTCCGCTTACAAAAAAGCACAATGTAAATGCAAACCGCACCAAACGAAGATAATAAAGTCCACTTTTGGTCCGGACCAAACAAGCGGACCAAAGGACTTTCCTGGTGTGAATACAACCCTTATTTGTTAAAAGTACCAAAAAAACTTGAATTGTTTTTACAAAAACTGGAAATTTTTCTGTTGTTATGAAGGTTGGGAGGTTTATTAAATTGAATAAATTTGTTGATTAACAGAAAAGTATTAATATTTTCTAAGTTGGTGGAGGATAAATTGAATTTTGTCTTTTATGCTGCTTAAAATAATTCAAAAACATTTTTGTGTAACCAGCACGAAGCTGAAAGCAGGTACTGTGATGTGATTTACACTTCACACTGAAACTGTTCGCTTCCTGTGCTCTCAGCAACACTTCTGAAAGCTTTTACCAAAAGGTTTGTTGCTACAGGTTGAACTGAACTTTATCTCAGACTGTAGCATCACAAACTGGACGAGAGAAGAGAAAGGAAAAGATTAGTTTATCAGATAAATCAGGTTTTATAAAATATCACGGTGGTTTGTGAAGGAACCAACTATGAATGCTTTGAGACGACACACGCTGCACGAGGAGGCGGTACTTCTCCTGTTAGGGTCTGACCCACATCTGCACAGTCGTGTCAAACAGTTTTAAATGTTTGAGTTTCAGCTTAAATCAGCTGAGAGGGTTAAATGATCCGATCACTCCGTCGGTGGAGACGATCCCGTAGCTGAGTAATATGAGGCAGAGTTGGTTCTGACTCTGGTTGAACCTCCTGTTTTTATTTCTTTGTCTTGTTACAGGAGCTGTCCAAAATAGCGATGCCCGTTGTGTTCAACGAGCCGCTGAGCTTCCTCCAGAGAATCTCGGAGTACATGGAGCACACCCACCTCATCCACAAGGCCTGCAGCTTATCCGACTCCATAGAGCGCATGCAGGTATTTACTGCGTCAATAAATTACCTTCAGATCGAGGAGCTTCTGTTCATTGATGCACAAGAAGAAGAACGGTTGAAGGCCGTCGCATGTTTGGCAGTTTTGCCTAAAAGAGGACTGACTTCTCGTCTCCGTGGCAGGTTGTCGCTGCGTTCGCTGTTTCGTCCGTAGCATCTCAGTGGGAAAGGACTGGAAAGCCATTTAATCCTTTGCTGGGGGAGACATTTGAACTCACAAGGTACTGAGGAGAAAAGGAGATGAGGTTAGGTCTAAGCCCGCTGGGATTTAGATTTCTTTTAACGTGTGTTATTTGTTTTGAAGAGAGGAGGAGGGATACAGGTTGATCTCGGAGCAGGTGAGCCATCACCCCCCGATCAGTGCCTTCCACGTTCAGTCTCTGAAGCAGGAGTTTGAGTTTCATGGCTCCATCTACCCGAAGCTGAAGTTCTGGGGCAAAAGTGTGGAAGCTGAGCCCAAAGGCACCATGACGCTGGAGCTGTTAAAGTGAGTGTTCAGCCCTTTTCTCCAGTGCTTATTTACTTCTTTCATTATGATGTCAAACACTGAAAATACTGCAAAATAAGAAAAAGTAACTTAAAATCTAAACCCTTTACTAGCGTTGAAAACAAATATGGTTGCCTTTTATTTAGGAGCGTGTTCAGAGGTGACTCTTGTTTACGCTTTGTAGTAAAGAAATTGTCTGTTTGTTTACCTACCAGCAGGGTATCTATTATAGAATAGCAGGCAACAATGTGCTGCGTATTTGCTTGCCTGTCTGTTAGCAAAATATTTTATGAACAATTGGATGAGTTTTAGTGAAACTAATCATTGAATGTGCGGCTACAGCTGAGTAACTTTTGGAATCAAACTGGTTAAAGATGGCCGCCGTGGTTAATCGATCTTAGCAAACACAAAATTAATTACAAGTTAATCGGTTAAGAGTCACCCCAACACGTACTTTGAGCTCCAACGGTTCATGTGATCGACTACAACAAGATTTTAATCAAAAAGGCTACAGCCTGGTCGTCTTTCAAGATAAGATGATGAGTTATATTTGCTCTCTTGCTGTGCGTTTTGTGACAACATTGATGCTTCTCTGATATTCATTTGGTGTGAGGCAACAAACAGCAGGTGTTAAATTTAAATTGATGTTTTATTCGTGTCTCTAATTACCACAGCCTCTGTTTATAATTGCTTTTGTTTCAGTGTTTTTTGTGGTGATTTAACAGATATGATACGAGCTGGCAATTAGTGCTTCAGACAGAGTTATGTCCAGACCTGTCAGATCGTTCTTTTAAGATGCTGTGATTTCATCACAGGCATAAAGAAGCGTACACGTGGACGAATCCAATGTGCTGTGTGCACAACATCATCCTGGGAAAACTCTGGATCGAACAATATGGAACTGTGGAGATAATCAACCACAGGTACAACTGCCTGATGCTTTGTAGACCAAATACTGACGACTCACATTTAACGTGCCTTTAATTCCTCAGCACTGGAGAGAAGTGTGTTTTAAACTTTAAACCCTGCGGGATGTTTGGAAAAGACCTCCACAGAGTGGAGGGGTACATCCAGGACAGAAGGTGAGAGCGGGAGCACATCAGCTCAGGCAGACCAAGTCCCACTGATTGATTTGTCTCTGAGCTGAGATCTGTTCTTGAACCAGTAAGAAGAAGCGGAGCGTGATCTACGGCAAGTGGACAGAGTGCATTTACAGCATCGACCCGAAGCTATACGACTCGCACAAGAAGTCCGATAAGAAGACCGGGAGCGACTCGAAGAAGCTGAGACAGGTGAGCGAGGCTTCGGGGGGTCGGCTCGGATTGTCCGCCGAGACGACACGCCACCTAAAGATTGTTTTCACCGTGCTTTACATGTGACTGAAACGGTATCTTTTCCTTTCACAATAACACAGTGGCATTAGTGTCAGGTAAGGTAAATGTGTATTTGATATCTTTAGTGTGCCTCTGCTGTTGTCGAGTTACGTTCAGAGTGTAGTGTATGATTAGATCATTGCCAGCACTGAACCATGATGTCTTGCAATGACATGACTTGTTGCCTGAAAGACGTGTTGGAGTTGTGGCAGCTGTAGTTCTGTGAATCACCTGTTTGCACTGAACTGTGTGTTCAGTTAGCTGTGGCCCGTCGGTCCGTACAGGACGGTGTTATTTACCTGTATCTGTGCGCGGGCGTGTGTGTGTGTGTGTGTGTTTGTAGGAACGAAGCTGCGAAGGTGAGGAAGCAGACGACCTGCCGGACGTTCAGGAAACTGTGACTGTGATACCAGGAAGTGCCTTATTGTGGAGGGTAACACCGCGGCCTGCTCACTCAGCACAGGTCAGCGTCTGAAAAAGAGCCACTCGTAAACAAAGTTTCTGTAAGCAGGCTCACGTTCTGTCAGAACAAACACAAGTCAGACAAATCTGAAATGTTCTCAAATGGTAAAAGTTGTGTTTTTATTAAATTTAAATAATTGGCCAAGTTTCTTCATCAGAAAAACAAAAATGTATCTGTGTGAAAGCTGAACTTCAACACCTTCCAACAAGACGTGTTCTCCACTGAAGCAGCAATAACTCACTTTATTCAGTCCTTAAATTCAGACATTGTGTGTATTTGCTGCTCAGGATAACTTCAGTGTCTTTCCTCATCCTGGCCTCCACCTCTGGAAACATGAACAACCACACCTACAGCTTTCTTATTCTGGATAACACCAGCTACAGCACCTGCTCGTCCATAAATGACAGCTTTGTTTCAGAATCTTTACAAGGAGAAACAGTAAAGTTAGGTTGAGTAATTGCAGTCTTTCTGCTGTCAGCCAGGCAACAACAAAAGCAGTCATTGTTGTTTTAGGTCTGAATCAGACTGTGAACATCGGACAAAATGGACCGCTGCTGACCTAAAACAACTCGAGTTTCCCAGATCTCACAGTGGTTCCTGCGAGCGCCGTTTTAAGAACCGTTTATTGTTGTTTACATAAAAATTGTTTTATTTTTTGCAAGTTCAAAGGCAGCAGGAGCTAGAATAAATGTAATTTTAAAACATGTAATGCAAAATTGATAGCGGTGTAAAGGATAAATAATCGTATTTTATGCGCTGCTTTGAAATTTTGAAGATTGAAGTTGTTTTAAGATGACACTGTGGTCTTGGCCCTGCTGGAACTAGCCATTAGCTCGTCATTTCGGTCAAATTTACAAACTGAGGCCATTCAAAGAGCTATCTACAACAGGCAAGATATTAACCGTTCATAACCTTTCTACTAAACCTACTTCAAAAGGTCCAAAATATCCCTTTAAATTGAAAATTGTGAATCTTTTTCCCCAGTATCAAAACTGGTTGTCTCTTTTTAGACACATCCTTTTGATTTGAACTGTTCAGATTGGTTGGATCAGCGGATTGAACAGCCTGACAGGTCACTCGATCGTCGATGCTCATTTTCCCTGAAGGTTTTCTGTGTCTTCTTGGTAGATGTACAACTTCACCAGCTTTGCTGTGACACTAAATGAGCTGGAGCCCGGCATGGAGAGGCGGCTGGCGCCGACAGACTGCCGGCTGAGGCCCGACATCAGGGCCATGGAGAACGGAGACATGGGTAACAACAGACACACAGAGCTTTTTGTTATCGGGACCCTCGTCACTTCCTCTCTGACCTTATTTTCTGTTTTGTTTGTTCAGATTTGGCGAGCGCAGAGAAGGAGCGGCTGGAGGAGAAACAGAGAGCTGCACGCAGAGAGCGCTCCAAAGACGAAGAGGAGTGGAGCACCAGGTCTGTCCTCGTGAGCCAACACAGCATTTTATCAAACAGGCACTCTTCATTCTTTTTGTTTTACTTGTCTTTTATGACAGATATTATAAACCTGCAACATTTTAGTAAGAGATGAAACGTTTCAGGTGATAAAATTTGTCCGTTTAGTACCAGTGAAACCAACTCAGAGCCTGATGTTGGGACTTGCTGCTGATGACGTTCTGCTCGGTCTTTTTGGACACAGTAAAATAATTTGATTCTGATCAGAGTAAACATTTTCACTGTAAGATGTGCATCCCAGACGCCTCAGAGCTCAGAGAATTTGACACTACCTCTGGACTAAAGTTAAAATAAGGCTTTGTTTTGAGCAGTGAGGTTTAAAGTCTATATTTTAGTGCTTGACATACATGAACTCGTGGTTCAGTCAGTTGTTGATAAATGAGATTTCTTTTTTGAAGCAGTAACATGTCAGGATCAGGGATAATTATGTCACCATCACTCTCTGAACACCCTCCATTCTCTTGTTCAATTTGTTACAGTACAGGTGCTGGTCATAAAATTAGAATATCATGAAAAAGTAGATTGATTTCAGTAATTCCATTTAAAAAGTGAAACTTGTATATTATATTCATACATTACATACAAACTCATATATTTCAAATGTTTATTTCGTTTAATTTTG
>NC_051437.1:8578372-8659850 GCF_001649575.2 Kryptolebias marmoratus | reverse complement strand
ATCATCAAAATTAAACGAAATAAACATTTGAAATATATGAGTTTGTATGTAATGTATGAATATAATATACAAGTTTCACTTTTTAAATGGAATTACTGAAATCAATCTACTTTTTCATGATATTCTAATTTTATGACCAGCACCTGTATATGGAAAATTATCCAAATTCCTTTCATTCTTTCTTTCAGAAACATCATATTTTTTTAGCATTTCTAGAATTTCCTCACATTAGTTGACCAACAGGAGACCCTCGATAACTCACCCTGCCTTAGAAACTGATTTTACTCCAAATCATGTTTACAGCTGTTGACATCATCTGAGTTTTAATTCAGACTCAACAAAATGTCATCGGACTCTGTCCAGTGAGAGTAATCATTCAATTATCAGCTTAAAATAAACTTTACTTTACAATTATCAATGTATTTGATATATTTATGTGATTTCTGGCCGAGGCGCTGTGGAGCGTTGAAATCAACCCACTGCTGTTGTAACTGTGGTAACAGAGCCGTACCTGTCAACGTGATTTTAGTTCAAGTGAAGTAGCATTACCTAAAGGAATACATTTCACCTGCTGCCATCAGATTTCACGTGATCCGTTAGCTCTTGGGCTACGTGCTTGAGATGACTCTCAGCTACAAGACATGACAGAGTTGAAACCATTTTTGTGTTTAATAAGGTTGATTAGCTGTGGCAGACATTGTGAATCAAGTTGACCCCAAAAGTTAATCAGTTGTAGATGGACATGCTGACCTGCTCTTCAGGTCATAGCGTCATTGTGTCCTGCGCTGCCGGCCGTAAGGAGTATCTTGTAATTAAAAGCTGCTCTTGTTTATTTTGTCTGTCCAGGTGGTTCGAGCTGAGAACAAACGCCCACACAGGGGCTGAGGACTGGCTGTACACAGGTGGATACTTTGACAGGAGTTACTCCGACTGCCCTGACATTTATTGACCAGGGAGGCCCTCGGCGTATCTGACAGCAGTCACTTTATTTCTCTGCGTCGTGACGGTCAGACCCTCACTGGTGCCGTTTCTGCTAGAATCAGCGCAAACTGGTCTCTGTTATTCAGATTACCTGCAACTGACTGTTAACACGCTCTCCAGGAGAAAAGACGTAACATTAAGGAGATTTTTTTTTTTTTTTTAGAGTTTAATGACCATAATAGTTGACACCTCCGTTTGTTATTTAACCTGAAAATATAGGCTACTCACCGTTTGAGGGTGTCGAACCAGCCCCGTTGTGATCTCTGGAAACAAGCTGCTGCGGGACACCAAGAGAAATAAATCCAGCTGGTTTTAGTTCAGGTACTCAGCCGTTATCTTACCTGTAGGTGAGCTACACACGTCTGTCGAGTTTCATTCAGATATCAGGGGTTACGTAAACACATCTGCTACTTTTATAAAATTAGATGTCTATTTTATTCAGCACTAAATATCTTTCAAATGTGTTTCTGTGAACAGGGACTCCTGTTAGAACAAGAGAAGCTGCTTATAACCATGTTTACGCCTCCAGTGAACAGATACTGTTGGTACATTATATAGTTGTCCACTGTAATATAAATAACGCGTATAAGAGTTGGTGCGTGCATGTTCACCAAGTTGTTCAACTACACGAGTTAAAGCCATGAAAAAAAACCCTTTTCTGCACTGAGTTTGAGTTCTGAGAAAACTCTAAAACAAATGTAAACAGAGGTGATCAGATGAACAGAGATAAATACAAGAGTCAGGTGGGGATATTTAGGAACGTAAGGTCTTCTGGATGTAAAAATAGGTTATCAAGCTTTCACTTTTATTCCTTTTTTTTTTTCCCACTTATGTTTGGAGCGTCCAAGCTTGTAAACATAAAGTAGAACGTCAACGTGAATGTGGTTGGTTTGAGCTACCATTTGAGCAAAATGGCATCTTTTAAATTTATGCCAAATTATCTATTCGCAGTGTCATTTCCTTGTAAATGTGCAGGAAACTCTATTCTTAAAAGCTGAACTTCAGGCAGGTTTTGCAGTGATTTTTTTTTAAAGAAAAAGGTGAAGAAAAAGGCATCATATATATATATATAAAGAGAAAAAAAAAGAAGGACATGCTCTGGAGATGTAAGTCTGAATGTGTGGAGCATGTCTGTGTGTTCTTATTTAATCGGACAAAGAGGTTAAAGTTTGATCATCTTTGTGGCTCCTGAGGGGCCCCGATGGGAGCCGCGCCCCACAGCTTGAGAAGCACATCTTTACAGAGAACTGTAGGTCAGACAGCGTCTCCCTCCACTCGTGATCGTGTGACCCCGGCAGGTTTGAAACGTCTGAGAGTCCTTCAGCAGCCTGAGTGGTGTCTGCGGGCACAGAGAGGCATCAGAAACCTATGCAAACTGATCCATCCGGTCCGCTCTACTGAAATGTGAAAAAAAATCTGTTTTCTTTAGCCTTCAGCCGCTTTGTGCTTCAGACACTTTAAAGTCCCTGAGTGTTGTGCGCTGAAGGTAAAACACTACATACGCAGATACCGCAGCGGTTGTCGGTGGGTTGTTGTTTTTTATTTTGTTTGTTTCTAAGCACTTATTTTGCATCAAGCTGCACATTTGAGCGCTCACAGTCCTATGCACATGTCCGTGGAGTGAAATCTGCCCCCCAGCTGCTCGTCCCTTTACTCTGAATTTAAAGCACTTTGTGAAGCCTGCAGCCGCTCAGAGCCGAAGGCCCAATCCCTTCATCTCTGTGTCTAGCATCCGTTAAAAAAAAACAATGTTTACACCCTCTGTTTGTTCATCACTACTCTCTCCTCCTCTTCATCATCTTACCCAGACACAATCGTATGCATAAAAAGCATATTTTACGAAAAAAATAAAATAAATTATGGACTACAATCTGATCTGCTGTGTCATGTTTTTGAAAAATCACATTTTCTCTTACTATATGAGTTTGTAATAAATAAAGTTTGAGGACATATTTGATTAATTTCCAACCACTGATTTATAGGTTTACAGCAAGGCTGTAGGACGTGTTGTTCCTCAGTTCTGTTGATTTCTCTGACTGTCCAAAGGCATTTTACCTCCTGCCTGGTTACGGCTCTCATGAACATGTTTTAATTTTGTTCAGTAAATTTATTTGAACGAGGAGGAGCCAAATCATGCACTAAACAAATTCTGGCACGTTTAATGTTTTACCAGGATCCAGTCAGAGAGGACATGGAGGTAGTTGGAGTGAGGACAGAGGACACAGAAGACAGAGTTAGATGGAGGAGGACGACTCGCTGTGGAGACCACTGAAAAGGGAACAGCTGAAAAAAGAAGATGAATAAAAAGAAAAATGTTTAGTTGAAGTTCTACAGTGAGGATCTTAGAATAAGAGTGTTTGGAGGAGTTGGAGTGAGAGCGTCGAACCAAAGAGCGCTACTGACTGAGGCGTGGCGGTGGTAGCATCATGCTCTGGGACTGGGTGAGTTAAAACCTGGACACAAATGGGTATTCAAACAGGACGATGATCCGCTGACATCAAGCTCCTGGAGCAGCCTTCACAAATTTCTGACCTCAGCCTTACAGAAAATCTGTGGACAGTAATTAAAAACCGGGTTTGTGCCAGAAAACCAACTCATTTCAACCAATTTAACCGATTCTGCCAAGACAAGAGGGCAAATATCCAACCAGAAATATGCCAAATGTGTGTGGTCGAGATGCAAATCGCTGCCAAATATTTCTGTTTATAACTTTGATCCTGCGTGTATTAAAGAAAATCTGCAATAACTTCAAACTTGACCGCCCTATTGTTGGTTTTACAAACCACTGAAGGCGTATGTTGTGTAATCATTTCACCCTGGGAATTAAGAACAGTTCAGATAAATCACCCAAAACTAACGAGTGTAGATCTAATCTTTCTTTTACCTTCTTGGATTTATGTACCAGTCCCTCCTGGTCCGGTTGGTCCAATGAGCTGCGTGAGCTGGTTGTGGCTCATGTTACCCAGAAAACTGCAGGTGAGCAGAAACAGACATTTAAAGGTTTATTATGACAGGGTTAAGACATGAGCGTGTCCTCTGCTGCTTGTTTATATATATATATACAGTTCTGTAGATACATGGACAGTTTATTAAATTTACCCCCTCACAGCTCAGCCCCTGCATGTCAGGTCTCTACAACTCTGCAATCAAATCAAACCCCATAGAGGAGATCACTGTTTGTTTTGGGTTTTTTTCTCATTTGTTCCCATGGCTTTCAGTGTGTTTTAGTAGTGATTTAAGGGTCCTTTTATTGACTTGTAAGGTTCCTCGTGACCTTTTCTCTTATTAACCGTATCTGGCCTTTTAGTATTGTTTGAATGTGAAGTTTGTTCACATTCAAACAATACTTCTGTCTGAACAAACTTCAGGCAAAAAACTTCAATAAAACATGAAGACCTCCAAAATAAAACCGGCTGCCTTCAAAGATCAGACCAACAGAGTCAGTGTTTACTTCTAAATTGTTTCTAAAAGCTATACTTAATTAGACAGATATAACTGATCACCTTCATGTTTTTAAATTAAATTTTAATTGGTTATAATACTGTGCTGCAATTTTATTATAATTGACCTAATTTTGGGTTTTTAATGCTGCTTCTTGTGTGAAACATTGTTCAGAGAGGCAGAATAATATGACTGGTGGTCTGTAATGCTGTTTCTATGCTTTTGTAAACGTTATTGCCGATAAAGTTGAAAAAATCGTGTCGTTGTGTTGTCTCTACCGAACATGCGTAGCTTATTTAGCCCTCCTTGATTGACGCGCAGCTCGACCAATCACAGCGCGGTACTGCCGCCCCTCAGCCAATCAGAGTCAGCGTCGCAGAGTAAGACGGTTGAGTTAGCCGAAGAAACATTTTAACAAGAAATGTGAGTATAAATGTGTTATTTTCCGTCCGTTTTCAGCCGTAGACGAAGCCTCGGGGTGCGTGTGTGGTTCGTGGGTTTAAAGTGTGAAGCTGCAGCTCGGTGACGACCCCATAGAGCCGGAAATAGAGCGCTAAGAGCAGGATGCAGAGTCATCTGAGTGGCTCCTGTGATCAGATATGGTTCCTGTTAGCTTACTTCACACCAGGAGGGCTTTTTAACTTCTTACAGGACAAATACAGATACATTCAGGAGCAAGAACAGCTTTACAACTTTACTATTAACACTGCTCTCATTTCCCATCATAATCTCATGGTTTATGTCAAGTAATGGCTACCATGAATATGTTAGAGCTCCAGTAATTAGTCTGAAAATTATTCACAAAATATTTCAAAGAGCACCCAGGCACTGAGAGGTGTTTCAGAGAGGGAGATCAGAGGTTTTAGGAAACACTGTTCATCTGGCCGTGATGGTTATCCTGAAGAAGAAAACAGAGTTTAAAAGGGTCAAATATTAGCTGGTCGAGTAAATCCTGGGTTAAATATTAGGGCTTACAACCCAAAGAGCCATTTCTTCACCTGCAAAGTTTATTCAGAGCTACTTAATGTACTAAAAGCTAAACTATAGTGTGATCATTATGAAATAATAGACCTTTAACATCTGAACATGCTAAAATAAAGACTAAACTCTTAAATAGAGGGGAGGAAGTCTTGTTTAAACCCGCTTTAATGAAATTTAAACTAATCAAGGCTATGAGAAAGTTTTCTATCAATATTTTTAAATGAATAAGTATTCCACTTTATAGAGATCCTAATAAATGATTAGGGGGAACATAATACTAACCAGTTTGTTGGATATTTCCCAACTTTCTTCTAATAAAAGGAAGAAACCTTTTATTTATATCAACTTTTATTAAAGGCAAGCCTTTATTTCTAGTCCTTGCCATGTTTTAACAGAATGCCTTATTTCATCGTTTCATAATACATCACTTTGTCACGTGTGATTTATTTTTTTTCCTCTCAGCATTTCAGAGACAGAAAGTTGGATTAATGAAGTGGGGATCGGGCTAACAAATTATTGCAGATTTGTTTGTATTATTCCGTGAGAATTAATTCACAGATTTGCTCTAGCCAGCTTTTCTTATTATAGTTATGAAGATGAATATTTCTCACTTTATGTTAGTTTTGGTCAGAACTACAAAGAGCCACGTTTGGCCCTGGAGCCACAGCTTGTAGACCCCTGGGTCAGGTATTAATTGTGGATGCCTGTTCCTCCTGCAGCCATCCCTCCTCCTGTTCTTCATCATGGCATCTGGCGCTCTGTTTCCCAGCATGGTGTCCGGCTCCCGCGGCTCCTCCAGTAAATATCTGGTGGAGTTTCGGGCCGGGAAAATGATGATGAAGGGCAGCACGGTGACTCCGGACAAGCGTAAGGGCCAGGTCTACATCCAGCAGACGGACGACTCCCTGATCCACTTCTGCTGGAAAGACCGCACCACCGGGAACGTGGACGACGTAGGTCGCACCATCTGGCTGCGGCGCTCGCTTCGCCTGAGCTGGTTTGTACTAAAAACTGTTTTCGTTTCTCCATTTAGGACCTGATCATCTTCCCTGACGACTGTGAGTTCAAACAGGTCAACCAGTGCACCACGGGCCGGGTCTATGTGCTGAAGTTTAAAGCTGGCTCCAAAAGGCTCTTTTTCTGGATGCAGGTTAGCAGCTGCTCCTCACACACAGCTCCATTACACTCCTATTCAAACTCGTCTGTTGGATACCTTCTGTTTCCTGCGTGCAATCATTAAAAGATGTATCTGGGATTTAAACCAGATGTTTTGGAGAGTTTATTTCAGCGCTGATGTCCTCCCTTATTGCTGCTCACGCACTGAACCGAACATCAATCCGATGGATCGACTGTTCAGACAACAGAGCAGAAACTGGGAAGGATTCTGGTCATGCCCCTCATGTTTTGCAGACGTTGAATGTTAATGTAATCAAGCTGAAGAGTTAAGGGTGTCGGAGCAGGCCCGTCGCTTAAGGACCGCGTTCATCAGCTGCGAGTCTTAAACGAGTCAAATACGTAGAATAACATCTGAAGCTTTTGATGAACAAGATGAATAGATGAGATTCAAAGGATTTAGTAAATGCTTTATGGATAGTTTTCACTTTTGTTTTTGTTTTTTTTCCAACACTTAAACTCATCGTCTTGTCTCCCTCCTGAGACACGAGGTGACGTCCAGCTTTGTTTCACTGAAGCTTCACTCAGATACAATAAGCTGTGGCTCCTGCCTCTCTCTGTGTGTTTTATCCCCCTTTAAATGAGGAGTAACAGAAATACATCTAAGGAGCAGCTCTCTGGTCTTCAGGTCTTGAGCTTGTATTGTTGAAGACAAACAGGATCGGCTCGTCCTGTTTTGTTGAATTATCGTAGACTTCTGATGCTGCTGCCACATTGAACTTGGAGTCAGATGCTGGGAAGTGTTTGAGGGATGGAGAGGCCTCCAGTTTGATGAGTTACAGGAATGTCCTGACTGAAAGACAGTCCAGTGTCCAATCAGTGTCCAGATGAGGCGTTTAGTCCTGTAGCTCCCTCTGCTGGACAGTCTGCTCAAAATTTGAGCTAAAACAAAATACTTGTTATTCTCCAAACATTGTCCAACATTTTTGCTTAGGTAAATATTATTATTATTATTATTATTATTATTATTATTATTATTATTATTATTATTAAAGGGACTCAGCTGCTGGTCAGGTGGTATGCTTTGTGTCAGAAAACATATTGACAAACTAATTAAAGAATTAAAAGCTAAATTGGCATTTCTTCAGATCAGTAAAGCTTGCATACTCAAACTCCTGAACCCAACTTTACATATTAATAAATTAGAAATCTTGTGATATAATTTAAATACTTAATCTCTAGTCTCTGTTCTCGAACCTCCTGCACCTGTGTACTGTTGTGTTTTTGTGGATTTGAGCTGAACTTTGTTGTCCAGTTTTGATTTAAGGTTAATTAATCACCTAATTTCTCTGCATGTGATCCCTTGTCTGCAGCGTTAGCAAAATATCTGCTGAGCAGATTTCGATGAAACTCTCACAAAGGAATCACTGGATGACGAGCGCCTTAAAAAGCACAACAATGGCTACAACTCAGACAGGTTTACAGATATCGAGCTAAACTCGGGTGTGGTAGTAGCTGAGCATCATCCCTAAAAACCATGCTCAGAGCGCAACAGTTGGTGCAATATCTTTGCTTAAAGCTTTGTTTTTACCTGCTGGTGTCAGCCCTGTTTGTCTGCAGCTACGAGTCATTTACACTCACTCCTGGCGAGATCTCCTAATATTACAGCATAACGTTCTTTACAGGTTTAGAGCAAAATGGCTACAACTTCATCATTTCTCATCTTTAAATGATCTTAGTTGAAAACTCTGGTATGAAAGGTGGCGAGTGATGTGCATCCCTTCAAGGAAATCTGCGTTTTTAATATTAATTATTTTGTTTTGAGAATCGGCTCTTTATTGTCCTGCCTGCTTTAAATGAAGCTGATGATTATCTGAACTCGAAACAATGTCTTTTTTTAATCTTTCTGTCCTCAGGAACCAAAGAGCGATAAGGATGACGAGTTCTGCCGTAAAGTGAACGAGTACCTGAACAATCCGCCCATGCCCGGTGCGCTCGGCAGCGGCGGCAGCGGAGGACACGACCTGTCTGCGCTGGGAGGTAGAACGCGCTCATGTCTTGACCCCGTCGTAATAAACCTTTAAATGCCTGAGTCCTCACCTGTTTCCGCTCCCCCGTGAAGGTGAGGGCGGCCTGCAGAGCCTTCTGGGTAACATGAGCCACAACCAGCTCATGCAGCTCATCGGACCAACCGGACTGGGAGGGATTGGTACGTGAATCCAAGCAGGATAAAACAGACACGAAGACGGGTTCCCCTCGGGTCGGATGATTAATGCTGTTTCTCTGATGATCAGGTGGTCTGGGGGCTCTAGCTGGGCCCGGATTGGCCAACCTGTTGGGGAGCAGCAGCAGCAGCAGCAGCAGCAGCGTTCCTGCAGTCAGCAACTCCTCCACAAGGTGATTAATGCTCGCTCCTCCTGCTGAACAGAACGGGGTACATTTCACAAATATGTAGAAGAAGAATGGAGCGAACGTTAGAACCAGACGTGACGCTGAATAAATTACATGCAAACTGGCTCCATGAGGAATCAGCATCTTAAATCAGTGACCCAGACGCCCTGTAGGAGATCTACAGGGAGAGCAGGAGCGTAAATATCAGTGGGACAGACGGCAAATCTCTACCACTCCCATATTTAATATAATTATTCTCATTAGCTGGATCCATTGAAAAGCTGCACTAATATAAGGCTAGTGTTCAGGCTGAGCAGGTCTACACACGGCTAATAATTTTATTACGAAGTAAAAGGTGTAATCTGTGACATCGAACAAGGAGAATATCAAGGTTCTGTCCCACAAACTCTGGTCTCTAATCAGTTCAGACAGGCAGGAGACCTGTCCCTCCTGAAACGAGACAATTTTAACATTTTAAACTGTGAAAAACAGAAAACAGACGGGGACACAGCTGTGCACACACCATCTCCTTTCTCCCACCGAACACACAGGGAGAAACAGGGTTGCAAAAGTATTAACCCCCTCTGTAGGCTGTTCTTTCTGTTTTGCTGCCTTACGACCTGGATTTTCATAGGATTTTAAGTAGTAATTCAAACATTTTCCAGATTCACAAAGACAAATGCAGAATAAAAAACTTCTATTAAATATTTCAGAAAATATAAAACTGATAAATGGTGCATGCATATATATTCACCCCTTTTGCTTTAAACCCTTAACCTTTACGTTCAGAAGCCACATAATTCTTTAAATAAGCTCCGCCTGTGAGCGATCTAAGTGGAGCTACAGCACACGTGCCAAACTCAAGGCCCGTGGGCCAGATCCGGCCCTCTGTAGCATTTCATCCGGCCCTCTAGTCTGGGACGGATCGAGTCTCTGATTCTTATTTTGCTTTAAAAAACTGAGCCTTAATAGTGAAGTTTTCTCTCGACAGTGACTTAGAAGCCAACAATATATAGTTTTAATTTCTGTGTGATCAGGTTTTTGTTGATGGCTCTGTTTTAATGTTAAAAAATTCATTTAAAATCTGAGTGAGGCATAAGAAATGACCGCTAACGATGTGCCTTTTGAAGTTTGATCTATTTGTCTGTGTTCATTAAAGTCTGTTTGCTCTAAATTCTGTATAATCTGTAACTGGAAAAAGGTCATTGATATTTCTATATGAATGATTTGACATAATACATCTAAAACCAAGGTTAACTTATGTAATTTTTAATAAATATTGATCGTGATTGGCCCTTGGCTAGGACCAAATCTTTAATTTTGGCCCCCTTGCGTCACTGGGTTTGACATCCCTGAGCTACAGACATTGAAAGTCTACCATGTTGGAGACAATGTCCTGTAGAACGTCTCGGCTATATCCGGTCAGTCTGCCTGACTGATAACTTATCGTCCTGTTTTAGTTTTACAAATAGGTTTCTTTAGCAGAAAATCTCCACTGTTGAACACAGCAGGTTCTGCTGCGTTTCTGGTCCAGCGTTGGTGGTGGATGCATCTGTGGGCTAAAACCAGCAGAATGTGTCCACGAGGCGGACTTATTTCTGTCCCAGTGAGACTTTCTTGGTGCTGCCTGCAGGTCCGATCACCACAGACAGGAAGATATGATAAATCTAATGATGAACGCAGCAAAAAGCATTTTAAATTACATTCAAGAGCCAAAATAGTTGAAAAACACACAGAACAAAACCATACACAGCGAGCCAAGGAAGTAATTACCATCATTTATCAGGAAAAAACAGTTTATAGGTTATTCTAAAGTCTGTTGATCAGAAAGAGAGAATAAACAAATATAAGAATTAATTAATTCCTTCAACTAAAAAAAGAAAAAGAGCAATTATAGCTTTTTAAACTGACCTTGTTTGTAATTATTTGTCATTACAAACAATGCATCTGAAAAGATATGTTACAAATTAAGATGTATCTTTATTATTATAATACCTTGTCTTCAAAACTGAGTTTTTACCATTAATAAACTCTAAACTTTGTTGGCCTCTGTAAACATAAAAATACTCTGAGCTGAAATATAGATGGTAGATCAGAAAATACTCGAGTGGTTATAATATGTGATGCCTTTAATCAGTCAAGACAAATAAAGTCTTCCTGCTCAGACTGTTTGATGAGAAAAGCTGAATGAATGATCTGTTCATCGGCTTCATCATCAGAAGCTAAGGTCGTTCCATTTTTGTTTGGCACCTCCTCCTGCAGCTTCAGAAAAAAAAAAACATAATGGATCAAACCATGCAGGACTGTTGGGAGCATTACTTCATGGTTAACACGTTCAAACCTTCTCTCCTCTCAGTCCGTCCACCGCCGTCACGCCGACCTCCACCTCCTCCTCCACCGCCGGCCGGCTCGGCTCCTCCCAGGTCCCCACCACGCCCATCACGCCCTTGCCCACCTCGGCTGCCTCCCCCACGGCCACCACCCCCTCCACCCCCGCCGCGTCGTCTCTGGCGGCGGCTGCGGCGGCGGCGGCCAACCCTACGCAGCCCATCCAGCTGAGGGACCTGCAGAGCATCCTGGCCACCATGAACGTACCCGCCAGCAGCCAGGGAGGTGAGAGCAGGCGGAAACCTCACAGCCGAGGCAGGAAAACGCCATCAGAGACAAACAAAAAGAGAGAAACAAAAACAGAGAAAACAAAAAGAGGAAAGCAGGAAAACAGCAGAGTTTTGTAATCCCCTCAGCCTTGTGAAGCTCTGAAGCTGAGCAGCAAACAGCTGAAATAAACGCCGCTGCAGCAGAGTCCTGATGTTTATAACCTCATCAAACACGTTTTGATCCCATTAGATCGATCTTTTAAAGACAAATCCAACACAATTTAAATTTTTAAAATCAGTCTACAGGTTACCAATTACTTGTCTAAAAACGATCATCAGAGTCAGTCTGAATTAATCCAGTTCTTAAACAGGCAGCAACAGAAAGTCCTGTGTTGAACTTCCTGGATCTTCTGTTCTCACGCCGGGCTGAAGCTGAGGAATCGCTCTGATTGGCTGGAAATGTTCAGATTATTCCTTCGTGGATAACAAAGCAGGATCAGCTCCCGCTCGGCTCTTTGCCAACGTCCATCATAAAGTTGAGAAATGAATGAATGAATTAGCTCGATCACTGCCTGACCCAGTTAGCTGTAGCTCTACTGTGTGTTGTTCATTTAATGGATTAAGAACATGTAGAGGATGAATGGGTTGGGAGGAGACAGGTGGCCTTGCTAGTCAGATGTTTCCTTCAGATACAAGCTAAAATATTTACTGCTCGGCTTGGATTCACCAGGTGTTAGTTGGTTTTAAAGTGTTTTAGTGTTGGGTGCGAGGCTCTGCAGTGGGTTTGTGTGGTAAAGAGAAAACTCAGGAGACAAAAAGTCTCATTCTAACAACAAAATGACATCAAATAACTCAAGGCCAAACTTTCAGGCAGTTGATTGTTTACCAGGAAGTTTTATTGCTAACAGGAATTTTTTCAATTAGACGTGGCGATTTACAGTTTTTCTTTGTCACACATGACAGAAGATCTGCGAGTCTTTTGCTTTTAGTTGGATAAATCAAAGAATGTCGAGTTTTTTTTTTTTCTTTCTCTGGTTTTGCTGATAATTTTTATAATAATCAGAGAACAGCGAAGGTCATCTGTGATCGAAATGGCAGTAGAAACAACAGCCAGCTGCAGACCTGAACAGTTATTATCTTACCTGTTGTAGATAGGTTTTTGAATGGGGCTCATTTTGGACAAAGAGTTTAGTTGTGATAGGCTTGATGAGCCAAAGGCTAGTCTGAACGCACCAAAGTGGGTTGCTGCCATCTTTAAACAAAAAACCTCCAGTCTTAAAAATGTCATGATGGTTCCTGCAAACACCTGACAAACCTGTGCACCATTGTCAGTTTACAACTATTTAGATCACAGTGTTGGTTATTTTCCAAGAACAAGCAGCAGCAGCTAGCAGTAGGACTTCCTGTGCAGCCTGGGCAGCTTCCTGCAGGACTATCATCATATTTCTGCTGAAATAACAGGTTTATGTAGAATTGGCAGCAGTGTAAAGATTTTATAACAGGTATTTTTATTACCCTCAATCAAATATTTAAGATGTTTTCAGACAAACTGCTTTCAGACAGTTGTTATCCTGTCAGTCTGGTCTTTTTTTAACTGAAGTCATTTAAAGAGCTACCTACAACAGGTAAGATATTAATTGTTCAAAACATTTTCACAGCCGTGCTTTTAAAATGTTTTGAAATGTCTGAAATATTCCTTCAAAAATGGAACCAAACCCACTTCACTGAAAACCTCCTGGTAGTTCTGATGGTTAACGGTGTGTGTGTGTTCTGCAGTGGACCTTGCCAGCGTCCTGACCCCTGAGGTCATGGCCCCCATCCTGGCCAACCCTGAGGTGCAGCAGAGGTTGATGCCCTTCCTGCCGTCGGGCGAGTCTCTGCCTCAGAGCTCGGAGGAGCTCCACAACACGCTCAGCTCGCCTCAGTTCCAGCAGGTTTGGTCTCTTCATCAGCTCACCTTCTGAGTCACAGACGCTCAGCTCCTCTCGCATTTCATTTCCGGTTTATTAAAGCTTTCGCTCAGGTGTGCAAACGTCACGTAGTCAGTGTTGTTTCCTGTGTTTCCTGTCCGTGCAGGCTATGAGCATGTTCAGCAGCGCTCTGGCTTCTGGACAGCTGGGGCCTCTGATGAACCAGTTCGGCCTGCCGGCAGAGGCTGTGGAGGCCGCCAACAAAGGAGGTCAGTTTCCTCACACACTTTAATGATGTTATCAAAACCTTTTCTGATTATCATAGTCTGCATGGGGAAAAAAAACAAACACTGAGTTTTGAGTCTGAGTTGACAATGACTGATGAACGAATTATGATCATTTATTTTATCACCTATAAAATCATTCTGTTAAAATGTTTACTGGTACACATTTATTATTTGCAGTAGTTGTTAATGTGACTGAAAAACAGCTTATACTTTCTAGTTTGGTTCCTTTCATGGTATCTTGTGGCGTTTCATTGTAAATACACAAAATAAGCCATTATATCTATATTTGTAGTTACCCATTTAGTGGTTAATTACTAATTTGGGACCTGTGTCAGTATTTATTTTATGAGTTTTTAAGAATACAGGCACCATAAAAGTGTAAAAGTAATAATCCTAGACGTTCGAGCAAACAATTCTCCCTAAATAAGTTATTAGTTGGTAAACCAACAACACCTTAACTCTTATTTAATCCTATTGAAATTTCTGTCGTTTTCTTAACAAGGAAGTGAGAAACTATTAGATGGATGTTTTTTTTTCTTGTCGTGCAGATGTGGAGGCCTTTGCTAAAGCCATGGAGACGGAGACGAAGCCGGATCAGGACAGTGACGCCAAGGACAAGAAGGAGGACGACGAAGACATGAGTTTAGACTGAGTGAAGACAACCAGCGTCACTATTTATTTGTATTTATTTTCCTGCTGCTGTTTCATCTGTTTGACTATTATGTTAAAGACATAACTGCTAAAACTGTGACTCTCAGCTAAGATCACTTTGAACCAACTTTCAGTGATTGGTGAACCTGCATGTTGTCGCTTCACATAAAGAGAATAAAGTCTGAAAAACACTCAAACGTTGTTTATTATCCTGCTGTAGGGAACATTTAATCCGCTTTAGATTTTTACTGCTCATAAACAACAAAAGCCTCTCATTTATTTCTTAAAATATGTCAAAAACTTTATTTTCACAGAACAGCGAGACCACATTAATGTACACCACTCTGACACAGACGTACATTTACACAGACCTGTCATTTGGTTGTTTTTAATCTTAAACGTTTTCCACCACATCAGACACGAACTGAATCACAACCAGGTAAAAAAAGGAGGTAATTATCTGTCAGACAAGAACGTCTGAAGAAATGCCAACACTGAAATGTCACCTCCGACTGGATTATTAATCTTTCCGCCGTCGCCGTGGTTTCAGGCACTTTTCCAGTAAATCTGAAAAGCTGCTGCTGTCGGCACAGAGCAACACGCACATCCGTTTGTGAACGAGAGTCGGAGAAATAAAATCAGATGTCCAACTAATCAGAAACACTGTGACAAAAGCCACAGTGACGGGTTCTTTGAGCTGGACGTTAGGAGCTACTTAACATAAAATTCCTGAGAACTGAAACGCAACAAGACTAAAGAATAATACATAACAGTGCATTTCTCAAAACTTATCCCTGGGTAATGACAAAAAAAACCCACTAAATAATACACCTGTGAACACAACATACTAAAGTCAGAGCTGCCACAGGAGTCTGAGCTGTAAGTCAGATAAATATGTCGATTTGGTTCAATTCTGTTGAGACAAACATAAATTAAGGGTCATTTCCTTCTCTAAGAAAACTTTTACTCACAATCCACAGTCATATCTCATTCAGATGGCTAAAAAAACGCTTCATCACAGTGTGTTCAAAAGGCTTTTACAAAATCTACAGTGACTTTATCTGCTAAAATAAATACTTTAAATAGTAAAAGCAAAAAAGGTGCAGGTAATAATGATTTTTCTCTAGAAATGCACAAATCACAGAGTACATTTCCTTTAAATAGAAGTTAGTAACACTAAGGTGAATTAAAACAGAACAGACAAAAACCAAAAATAGAAGCACAGTTAATGTGCTGATTGAACACCTCTAACAGAGCTCATCAGAACCTCACACACACACACACACATACACACCAGGTCCACAGTACCCGACGAAGAATGTAAACTAGTGTTTCATTTACAGTGAAAATAAACGGAACCAGAATTATTTGTTTTAAAACACCACAGCTTATAAACTGATTGATCCGCTACTTTCCACTGCAGCTCATCAGGTCCGACCTGCTGCTCAAGGCTGCTTCTTCCGGTCTGACCTGCTGCACCAGTCTGCTTCTTCAGGTCTGACCAAGTGCTCCAGTCTGCTTCATCAGGTCTAGCCCTGCTGCACCAGTCTGCGGTAGTGTGGCATGACCTTGCACTCAGGTAGGTAGAGTCCCATCTCCAGGGCAACCAGCACAGAGACCTCTAGAGGAATCAGCTCCCGTCTGTTTATACGAAAACGCTCCTCCAGCTTCTGCTCATCAGGAGGGAGAAAAGAAAACGGATGACGTGATAAAGAGTCCACAAACTGTCAGAAAGTGCAGTTAATGTATTCAGTGAAACTAATGAGCTGGAGGAACATAAGGATGAACACCACAGTCATTTACAAACAACGGGCAAATCAAGACTATCTGCTGTCACCGTGGTAACAGAAAACAGAATTAACTCTGGTCGTGTTTCGCTCCATTTCAAGCAGCACTTGAACCATACTGCAGCTGCTGTTACCATGGCAACTCCAGGTGCCACCAAGACCGGAGTCTTATCGTTTTAAAGTTTAATGGCAGAAAGCACAGGGCTCTCTGAACTGCATCCTGCTGCTTGCAGATTTGTAAGACAGGCATTGCGGACTTCCTGAGCGTTTACCAGAACTGTGACTCAACATTCACACACCTCACTAACACTACACTCATCATGGAGGTACTTACACCGAAGACAATGGACTGTAGCACTTCAGCTTTGACACAAAGAACTCCCACGTGAATCAAAGGCCATGACTAAAGGTTTCTGAGGTTTATTGTCACACCTGTATGGACTCACAGTTGTGCTGAGAGCCCGCTGTTGTTGACTTAGTAAGGGTTATTAGTGACATGACGGGAGCAGAGGAGGCTGAGGTGAGGCGAACGGAAAGCTCACCTTTGGACGTATGAAGACTTTCTTTACAAGGTAATTTATCACGAGCAACCGGGACAGCTGGGAAGGTCTGAGGGCTTTAGTCAAACCGTTTCTTTGTGATTTACAATCCCTAGATTGGCTTTGAAAAGATTTTAACCTTTCCCTTTTGTCAGCTGGTTCTCCCCTTTCAAATATTAACTATTTTAAAAGAACACGCATGCATGATTTGTTTTCTTGCAGCTGAATAAGAGAAGCAGCTGATCGAAGTCGGAGTTATTAAGATTTCTTAACCAGCAAAAGCCAGTTCTGAAGGTAGCTCTTCCTTACAGAGCCTTAACTTGTAAAATATTTCAAAGAACGTGAGTTCCCAAAGAGAAGCGAGCTACTGAAACGATGTTTGGTTTGGAAATGTAACTCAGATGCAGCTTGTCAGATTTTCCCACTGTGGTTACCGTTCTGCAAAGGCGAGACGTTTGAAAAGAACCAGGGGTCTTTGGTACTGAGATCAGAGGTACTCACATCAATGAGCTGCTTGACTTCTGGCTTCCGCAGATCGCTGCTGATCTTCGCCGCTAGTAGCACGCACGCCGCCGCCACAAGTTTCCTGTTCTGCTTGTTGAGACGACCCTGAAGCACCAGCTTCTCAAAGTAA
The DNA here is from genome assembly GCF_001649575.2 of Kryptolebias marmoratus. Classification (NCBI taxonomy): domain Eukaryota; kingdom Metazoa; phylum Chordata; class Actinopteri; order Cyprinodontiformes; family Rivulidae; genus Kryptolebias; species Kryptolebias marmoratus. Next base: position 8,642,538 of record NC_051437.1, on the reverse strand, counting down.
ACAAAAGCCATCGCTACGGTGACGGGCTGCAGACTGCACTCCTCGCTCACGGCCCTCATCTCCCGCTTCAGGCTAGGGGAGAGGAGAACAGCCATTAGTCATCGCTTTCCAAAGAGCGAGGTGTGTGTGTGTGTGTGTGTGTATGAGCACCCAAGGCTCAGCCCTTCAAAAACACTCCAAGAATCAAAAGAGACGTGAGAACCTTCTTATCTTGCTCAGTGTCAGCTTGATGTGGGGAAACTTCTCCCTGAAAGTCTCGTTCATGTCCTTCTTCAGGTCAGACGGCTTCACGTATTCAATAACGGTCGTCTGCAGGAGAACACAGCAGCAGGTCAACACGGAACCAGTCGACAGCGGCATGAGCATACAGGGACGGGTTTATGGTTGGGCTTGGAAGGTGTTGATTCTCTCTCACACACACAGCTAGAGATTACAGCCTTGTGACGCAGTAAGAAGCCATAACAATCACGTGAACGCGGCACAATAGAGGGATTCACTCCAGCATGACTGGAGGTTGTTCAGAGCTGGTGGACTGCTTTACTCGAAAAGCTGAGTGAGACAAATTTACAAGTCAAATGAAACAACCCTTGTCCTCCTTTATGACACACGCACGCACACACAAATCAGACAGAGTTTACGTACACGTCTGTTAGCGAAATATCGGTGATGGATTTTATTAAAACTCTGAGAAAAATAATCAATGGATGTGCATGTTAATGTTTAACCCAATTCAAGATGGCCTCCACAGCCAACAGGCCTTAGAAAACACAAAAATGGCGACAATTCAGTGGGTTTCACAGGTGCGGAGCTAAAGTTTGATGTGGTCGTAGCTGAGAGTCACCCCCCAGCACGTAATCTGAGGGTGAGAGCTCACAAAGCGCTGCAACTCTGACGTTTCTCCACATTAGAGGATCTAGAACTGGCAGAAAGCGGTGATACCCACTCCTTCAGCGTTCCTGTATTCATGCAGCGTTTAGCTGCTCTCACAGAAGACACAGCATCAGGCCCGACTTCAGCAGAGCATCTGTTGGAAGATCACAGCTTCCCTACGACAGAGGACAGCTGTCTGCATTTATCAATCAGCTGTTCAGGGACGTATCAGATGCCTGGAGGACTTTGTGCGTCTTCAAGGTTTCTGAACAATCCATCAAATCCAGGATATTTTTAGGAACACAAAATATTTATAACACGGCTTTATAAAATGTAATAGAAAACTTGTAGGACAAATTATTGATTCCTGTTTATTTTCCAGACAGTCTGAGCAGAGACTAAGAGTTGTTTCTAATGTTTTCAAGTACTTTAATAAACGAGCACCAGTGAGACTCAAGAGATAAAATTAACTGTTAACTAAACAAATTAACTAAATAATTAACTGTGTCTTCGTTAGCTCTGATGTCTTTGTTGTTTGTAAAGAGCTGACAAAAAGCCTGGAGCTCCATTTATGTAATAAAGAAAACAGGAGTTCTGTGGAGAAGTCCACCTGGGAAAACCAGCTTTCTACAACCCAGGAAATCAGTTTAAAAGCAAAAATTATAAAAATTCAGCAGCTGTATGTAGTTACCCTTGGGCTGGGTTTAGGCTGCAGGAGATTTAGATCTGTTTACTCTTTAAAATCTAATTTGGGCGACCAGAAAGCCATTGGAGAAGCATGTCTGAAGAAATGTGATTAAACTGATGTGATTTAGATCAATGGGCAAAAATTAAATTTAGTGTAGCTAAAAAAATCTGAAAGTGCCAATGAAGAGATTTAAGGTGATCTGATCAAGTCCCTGGAGTCCGAAGTAACTGTTGCTCTCAGTATTAGAGAACGTGGAACTTGTTATTTAAAGTTTGCACATTAACATAATAAAGTGATCCGACCATTAAGAAAATGGTGCTGTTCTGCTCACCACGTATGACGCAAATATCAGAACCCTCTTGTGTCTCCCACAGGGCCACTGGGGGTCACTGAGCAGGTTCGGGTCGTAGTCTGCCGCCTCCTCCACATCTGAAACACGTACCAGACGCGTCTCTGAATCCTTTCTAGTAAAGCGGCGGCAGGTTTGTGCTGACGTTCAGAGACTCACATGGGTCCTGCGCGACGCTGTTGTTCAGGCGAGCCGTGGCGAAGCCTCTCTGCCCGCTGCCACGGAAACGAGACTGAGGGGTCTGAGCCGCGCCGCTCTCCGGCAAGCTGCCGCTCTTCTGCCTCACCAGCGCATTGGTCGGGTAGAGGAACTGAGCGTAGGACACCGTCTACAGGGGAGGGAGACAGTCAGTAACGGGAGTATTTACCTGGAAATAAAGGAGGTGTTTCTGTTATAAATACAAGACTAACCTTCCCAAAGGCGCCCAGCTCCACACCTTCCAGGGCAGGAAGCAGATCAGGAACCACCACAGAGGACAGTCTTTGTCTCTGAGCGTCCAGCTTCGGGTCACTGTTCACAAAGAGACACGCGTCACTCCCAGCGGTCGCAGCGAACACACAGCTCTTTTCCGAGAACGGCGTGGATCACACGGGGCGAGGATGAAAAACATAACAATGAGGGGTGAGTGCTAACTGCTTGGGGTGGTGCTTTCGTTGTACCTGAGGTGAGCACTCTCTCCATAGGGCAGCACTGAGAAAGCAGCATATAGTGACCGCTTGGCACAAATCAGCATGATCCTGCAGGACACAGCAAGTACAGGCAGACAAAACAGATGGCGTGTCAGTCTACGAGCAGCAACAGCACTCACTGCGACTCCACACAGCACAGCGGCAGACAAATCAGCCACAGCGTTGTTCTAATGGAGCTACGCGGCGGAAAACAACCGTCCAAAAACCCAGAACACGAGAAGGGACGGTCGGACGAGATCCAGCTACTCCCACTTATTACCATCACAGTCAAGTCACAAAGCTAAGGAATAAAGGGACAGACGTTTTCTGGCGATGGACTTCAACAAAAAGAAAGGTTGACATATTCAGAAAGTCATTACCAAGTAATAATATGCTGGTACAAAACAGTCCTAAATGTTGCGTTTTAATGAATCAATTCTGATTCAGTTTTCTTGTTTATAGTTTCTTTCGTGTGTTTTTTGCAATCAAACTACTTCCACACACTTTGGACTATTTTAGCTTTCCATATACCAAAATGTTCAGCTCAATCTGGAATATGCACTATGACTATTACTATTTGTAACTTTTAGTCTTTTTGAAATATTTAACTGTATTTATAAAACTTTTCCCCATAGAAATACATCAAGATCCTTCAAAAACATTGTCCTCCTGTGCGCCTTTTAGCTGCTGTCTTGTTCATTTTAGCTACCGTTTTGCTTATTGTAGCTTTGAGGTACCGTTCTGCTCATTTTAGTTGACTTCATAAAGTAAAAATGAAACCCTTTCGTGTGAATCCTACGCAACTCTGTGACTCAAATGTCTTGGTAATACACAAACTAATGCTGACTAGGCTAAAAACACGTTAAAACGTCTAAACACCAACTAGAGCTTCGGTGCACACACACACACAGGAAGGTGGAAAAACCGGTTTGCCGCAACAATGACGCGACCAGTAAGCCTGCACAAACGGCGAGGGCTTTCAGCTCCCCGCCAAAACAATAAACACATCTGCAGCCTCTGCCGCAAACACTTTACGAATCAACACCTGAGCCGGACCTCCGTGGCACAGGGAAGGTTCTCAGGCCTCACACTGCAGAGCTGACATCTGCTCGAAGTGTTTATTACCTTCGGTTACATAATCTAGACAGGCTGGCCTCCACCCAGGAACAAACAAAAACAGAAAGTCAAACCTGGGAGACGGCTAAGGATTGCTTCGCACGCACCAGCAGAAAACACACGCTTTCACAAATGAGTGGAAATGATCATGAACAGTGCCGGATGTCGGTAGAACTGAAGACGAATGGAGAATGGAGAAACGAACAGCAATCAGGGAGCAGTGTGTTCATGTCAAAGTGCAGGGTTAGAATATTTTACGGTACAAAATACCAAGAAATACTTTTATAACACCCACATGGTCAATAAGCTGCCAGCAGTGTGTTACTTAAGCGTCCAGATAACCTTACCGCTGGTGCAATATGGTGTTAGATTTCCTCACTGCACCTCTTTTGGCGTTTGCTAAGCATCCAAAGTGATTAAATTCACTGTAGCAATCAGCACGCAGCAGCTGTGTGTTCCTGTTACTCCTCTGCAGCCTTTCAGCCAAAGGTAAGCAGCTTATGACAGCTCCAACAGGAGCCATTGTTTCTCCGGTATGAAACAGCCTTTGTTTTAGTTCCGCCGCTCCTCGTCCCCCTGCAGAGATATTTAAATACGTTCGAAAACTTGTGCTTGGACACTCACCTGCATCCCCTGGTATCATACTGCCTCATGCTCTTTATGAAGTGGACTTTCTTTGGCACTTTGGGTCCAGGAGAACCAGAGATGTTCCTCAGCCTGCGCAGAAAGACGTCTTTAGTGAGAAATTTAGTGTGGAGATAATTCTGTGATCACTTTAATACTTTTACATTACAGGTTTGTCAGTGAGAGGGAGTCAAACACAGCACTCCTAGTTTATGGTTCATTCATTACCAGTGTTTTCAAACAAACATCACCCCACAGAGTAAATGTGACCCATAATTTCAAGGTAATGTCTAATTACACAGAGAAGAAGAAACAGGAATAATCCTCCTAAACTATATAACATGTTATTATGGGTTTAGGGAAGGGGATACAGAAAATACTGGAAAGTGAAAACGGAAGTGGGTTCCTCTGGTGCCACCTTTTCACACGGAAGTCAGTGGCCTGTTTCAAGGCCCACATCGACCGACAATGAGCTCACCTGGGCCGGGAGTCCAGAGGGGTTCCGGCCGGGACCGGGCTGAGGGCGGCGGGCGTCGACTTGGCCCGCGAGCACGGCTGGTGTCCGGCTGGGACGGGAGACAGAGGGGTGTCCGGGGTGAGCGCCTCCCCCGCGCCGCCGCTCTCTAAAAACACCTCGTTGGGGCCGATGGAGCCCGCCGCGGTAACGTCTCCGCCGCCGACCGCTGCGGGCCGGAGCGGACTGAAGACGCCGGGGAAGCTGGAGGAAGAGCCGCTGCCGGTCACCTGCTGGCCGACGGGTCCCTCGCTGGGCTGCTCCGACGCTGAGCTGTCCCCGAGCCGGGGCTCCTCGGCGGCTTTCGGGTCGTCATTCCCAACGCTGAGCTGACACAGGGGTCGTCCGTCGAGAGAGATATTATTGAGGAACAGCAGAGCGGCCTGTCGCCTCTGGGAGTCTTTCGCTTTCCTTCGCGGCTCTCGAGGAGTACTCGCTGGTTTACTGTCACTGCCGCTGGATTGCAAACCGCACAGAGCGGTCGCCATTCTAGTCTGAGCGCTGTCGAAACAACTAACACCGGTGTCTTAGTTTGCCCCGCCCACTGCACACTGATGCTGATTGGCTGTAAAGATCTTTACGCCCGCCCATAACTTGGAAGTCTGCGCCGGTGATTTGCTACTCAAACAAATGTCGTCACTGCTCGTATTTGATTGGTTCTTGGGATACAGTGGGAGGAGTCCTAGTGATGATAGAAGTCTTACTACAAATACTACTATACCTAGAACACTTATGACGAAATTTTGAAGGCTTGCCAGTGCAGCTACTGTGTCTACATTTTAATGTATGAACTAGAATGAAATAAAGAGAATCAATTATAAAAAAAGAAATGTTAAAACTGCTGCAGTGACCATGGTCACCAAGGTAACCACACACCCACACCTGTGACAGCAAACTTGAAAGAGACAGACTGAAAAATAAGCCTCAAATATTCAGTGTGTGAAGAATTTAAAACTCTTGAACTTTAAGCAGAAGAAGACTGATGGTCACATGTGGATTTGTCACAAGTGACAAGTTAAAAAAAACCTTCACTTGCAGTTTTGAAGAGAATATTTTGAGCTAAAATCAGACTAATGTCTGTGGAAGCCTTTCTCTCGCTACTCAAGAGAAAACCATAAACACACACTGGGTGAAGGAACATTATGATGTTTAATTTGTGTACAGTTACAGTCAGAAGTTTGCATTATTTATAGGCATGGATGTTAAATTATTTTCAAGCCGTGCATTGTTACTTGAACTGTTCTATTTCAGGGTATACTGATTATACAACATTCAACTTCAGTGAGTCAAATATAGCTGTACACCTCAGTCAATATTTGGATAAATGTCTCTCAGCAAGTCATACCTCGTTCATTCATTTGTTTTATACATCAGTAATCTTCTGGCATGTTTCTTCTCGCTTATGTTTGACCACTCTTCTTGGCAGAGTTGGTAGAGTTATTATAAATTGTTTAGTTTCCTGGCACAGAGCTGGTTTTTAAGTAAAATCCACACATTTTCAAACTGGGTTGTGTTTGGGGCTTTGTGAAGGCCACTTCAGAAGATTAATGTCAGCTGATTCATCCAATCAGAAACCAGTTCTGATGTGTCTGGGATCGTTGTCCTGTTGGTTCACCCAGTTGTGTCTGAGTTTCAACCATCTATGGTCTGAGGTGAAGTTAAAGAACCTGGAGGTATTACTCCAGCCTGCCGCTTCTTACCTCTTGTTGTTGTGGCCAAATAGCTCAATCTGTGACTTGTCTGACCATAAAACAATTCTCCAGAAGATACTTGGTTTGTCCATGAGGGCAGCTGCAGATATCAGTCAATCTGAAGGTGTTTTTGGACCAGGAACTTCTCTCTTGGTCAGCACGTTGATGTAAAACTGGCTTCAGAGCCTCTGGTGTTCCAGCAGCTTCCACTTCATGGCAGGTTTGAGCCTCTGTGGTTCTTGAGTTGTTCCTGAACATCTGAACTAATGTCTTTTAATCTGAGGCTGACAGATGAGTATTGATCAACGTAATGAGTACTCTTAAGCTAATCCTTTTTTATGCTGGTAAAGAGAAACCAGCTGCAGTCAATTGTTGTGACAAATGAGAAGTTAATCGCCCTTTTCAAGTTAAAAGACATCCTTAAAACCTTCAGCACCACTTATTAAACGATTTAGGGGAATGTATGTATATATCTGAGCCTATAACTTTGACCATGTGTGTACTAGAGACAGTCCTCACTAAATCCACTGGGGGAGAAGCACAGTTCAAATAAATCATTAAAAGCTTAAAATAAATAAAGACATGGATGCCTAAGATGAGTGTATGCAGACCACAACTGTATGCACTAAAAAGGTTGTGGGAGTAAGAATCTATTTCAGCCTGTGGTTTTAAGATAAAAGATGAGCGTCTCGTGTTTTACGTTTATAGGAGTTAATGGGACAGTTTGTCCAAGATTTTTATGTAAGCATAAAGCCTTAATAAATGCTTGTACCAGACCTAAAAGGAGCTGTGAATTTTTTTTAATTTCCTGTTGAAAAGCATCAAAACCTTAGAATTTTAATGCACTCAGCATCAGTGGCAGTAAATTGGTGTTTGTGCTTCTGTGAGTGTAGATGAAGGTGACAAATCCAACGACTGTAATCTGTTAATCTCCTGCAGGGATGGGAATAAATCTCAGTCTTAACAGAGCCTTTGTCTTCTTAAAACCAACTAACTGATGAATAATAAATCTATCTGTTTTTGTTTTCAAATCAGTCAGTAACAACAAAGCTCAGGTAAACACATTGCTTTTTATTTTACCAACAATAACATAATGAAATTGTCTTCTACGTCTTGTTGACGGACAGTATCCTTGATCTGAACAGCAACAGTCTGGTATATCCGGTTTAAGGCTTTTTGATTCTAGCTTTGTGTTTGTGGTACAGCCCCACCCAAGTCCAGCCCCCACCCGAGTCCAGCACCAAACCAGCTCATTTATGGTACGCTCTCCGGTTGTTACATGATGGACTCACACAGTTAGCACCATAACCAAAGCCTCAATGGCTTCTTTTTTTTTTTTTTAAACTGCAAGAAGGATGACGATGGTGCAGCTAGGCGCTGTAGGGATCACTTTAAGTGTTATCTGGGAAAAACAAAATGGATAGCATTTACAAGAAAACTGTCATATCAGAATGACAGTTTTAAATTCACCCCACCCCCACCCCCTTTCCCGACCCCTAACCCACCTTCGTATGCGAGTTCACACACGCACAGACACGCAAACACACATTTCAGAAATGTCCCTTGTCTATGCTAAATAAAGACGATTTTAATTAAAGAACATGGTAAGGTTCTGTTTCACTGGTCCAAAAAAGCCTCTAATAAGGATCTAAAAAGCTCTGCAAAATAAATAAATAAATAATGATTAAAAAAAGCTTTAGTTTGTCATTAATTATGGTGAAAAAAAAAAAGATGCTAAGACAATAAACTATAAATAATCAGTCCCAAATAAAACCAGTGGAGTGGCTGAGTCTTTTTGTCAGCTGAGCATGTAAAAAAAGAGAAAAATGTAGAAACTTTGGGAAAAATGAAAAGAAAACAACAGATCTTTATAGTGTTTATCCAAAGTACCCCATGCCTACACCACCAATAATATCAAAGCTTTGTTGCTGCGAGTCCAGAGTCGGTGACTTCTCCGTTTTTCTCACTACATTTTTCAGATGCACACAGTCCGACAACAAACAGTGCTGTCCCGCTTAAACGTCCTCTTCATTGTACAGTCATTTACAAGGAAAACAATCTCTGCTTTGTTGCTTTTGCTGCTGAACGTGAAGAGAGCACGAAACTGTAGGGAGTCCTATCCGAACCCATCCTGTAAATGTGATGAAAGTCTCATTTAGTGTTGCCAATTTTCAGCATTCTGGAGGAAGGTGCTTTTGTTTATTATGTAATGATGTGTCCCAGAATTTGCAGACCGCTTGTAAACACACACCAGTTTCTTTTCATTTCAGCCGAACTTAATAAAAAGTATCAAAGGAATGTTGGAAATCTCACTAACAGCGTGAAAAATGCCTGAAAAGCCTCGTTACAGACCATCACATCAGCCACAGTTTTTACATTCAACCTAAACGCTGCTTTTAAACTCGCCTTTAGATTTAAAGCAACACCTTCAGACTCCTTTAATGAGGCCAGAAAGCTGCGGTAAATTATAAACATGAACATAACTCCCTGTGTTGTGTTTGTTTGCGGATTGTTTGCAGAATTAACACTCGTAACCGTCTCACCTCCTCACTTGGTGGAGTTCTAGCTGCCATAAATAACCATGCGTATTGAAGGCTCGTCTCTGTTGTCAACCACCTGCAGAGGATGTGCTGCACCCTCACTGAGGAGGACTTTCTGCCTCTGATTGATAACAGCTCCACATCCCTGCATGCCTGTGCTTCGAGGTTCACCTTCTGTGCCACATCATGACCTGAGAATTAATACAGAAACCAAAGTATGGACCATCATTACACAACGTCACGGGATTCTTCTTTTCCTCTGTAGAACATAAAGACACAAAGCTCCGCCCATCCCTCTGCCTGTCTGTGCGCAGCACCTGACAGCTCAGATAAGAGCGAGCGGAAACACGCTGCGCAGTGACAACCGTCCTCCCGCCGGTTTCGAGGCAGGGTGTCTGCGCAGCGCCGAGCTGTGTGCACACGTTCAGCTCATTACACGGTGGTTTCGTACTCCATCACTTCTTTGGCTGTGCTCAGGCAGCGGTACTGAATCCTTGGTGTAACTGGGGCAGCACTCTCCAGCACCAGGATGGTTTTACGCAGCCGGCGGTCGATGAAGTGAGCGTCCCACGCCGGGTATTTCTTCCTGGGTAAATCTATCCGGATGACAGGCCCCTCTGTCCTGGGTTTGAGGTCAGGCACTGGGGGCTTAGCTCCCCTCGGAGGCCGCACCTTAAACACGTCTCCATCCAGCTCCCTGTCCGTGCCTTTAGTTCTCTGGAGGGTCCTGGGAGGGCTGCTTACCAGATCAGGAGGGAGGCTGGACGCTGGGGAGGCCAGGGCCTCCATAGGTACCTCCTTCTCCACTATGTAACCCCACCCTGAGACTGCACCGTCAGGGTGCAGCAGGCAGTAGTACACAAACATGAAGAAGGTGCCCAGGGCGTAGCTGGTGGCCACCACACACACCAGGATGACAGCGTAGAAGTCCGAGTGGCCGTGGTGCTCAGAGGAGCCGCGGTACACGTACCAGGCGGTGGTGAGCGCCACGTTCTCAACAAACACCGTCAGGCTGTAGATGAGCATCCTGTAGCGAGTGCGCCCCTCTCTGACAGAGAACCAGCAGAAAACATACACGATGCCCACCATCATGTTGTAGATGATCTCCTCCCACTTGGACATGCAGAAGTCCGTCTCGCCTTGAATAATCCAAAAGGTCATGATGCACCAGTGGGCCACGATGAAGATGCCAAAGTAGAGCTGGAACACGGAGGCGAACAGGGCGAAGGCCAGCGTGCGAGCTCCGATGGTGAACAAGTGCCACAGAATCTGAACTATGACGGCTTTGTAGGTCATGGGTAGCTTATCGTCCCGAGAGTCTCTCAGGACTTTCTGATAGGAGGAGATCATCCAGGCGAGGGAGATCAGTGAGGCAGAAGCTGAAAGCCCTGTGGACATAGAGAAAAGGAGGGAGGAAGAGAAGTTAGATTTATTTTTTGTTTTTTGAAAAAGCAAAATGTCCTTTTCAAAGTTCCAGACTTTTCCTCAAATTTTGAGCTTTCTGTTTAGTTTCAGACCATTTTTGACATAGAAGTATAAACATTTAATTTAAATTACACAATACACGAGGCACAAAAGATGCACACACAGAAGGACACGCCTAAAAAACAGTACATACATGTTTGCCTGTTTTTGTGACGGATTTATGGTCGCAATCAAACAATTCAAGTCTTCTGCAAAACAACAGAAGGTTGAAGTTGTGAAACTGCTTCTATTAAGCAGTGCAGAAAAATCAGAAAATGCTTTAGGGCTAAACTTGTGGATGTCAAGTTGCAAACATTGCGCAACATAAAGCATATGGTCCGCATTTACAGAGCCCACACAGGCGAAACAAGGCCGGAAAGCGAGAAGCACGCCCTGAGTCATCGGGGCCTTTTTAACAGCTCACAAAAACAGCATTTTCCAGCTAAAATAGACCTTAATGTTTGTTTGCCACATTGTTACGGTCTAAGATTGAGTTTACATACGCGGATAAAGGATGATATGTTGTAAAAAGACTAAATATTGCATCTTTTTTCCAAGAACTGATGTCCAAATGAACTTTTATAGGTGTTAGTTCACAGGAACTATGCTCAGTATGCTAGGAGACTATTTAGCAACTATGCTAACCTTTTTAAAGATGAAAAACAAAAAAGAAAATTGTGAAAGGGACTTCTGACATATCTACTCAAAATGTTGTTCATTAAAGATTTCGACATTTTAGAAAAATGCAACAAATGTTTGATGTTGTCATATAAAAGAAAGTAATCTCTTTTATTGTGTATTTTTGCAGACGATGTGAAGTTCATGACAGAAGCAGGTGGAAAACTGTGCCAATGTTTGAGTTGCTTTATATGAGTCAAAACGCTCCTCCGGGGAAGAATGTTGTCCATGATTATAGCACATTTTAAACTTAGCTACCAAACTGTTTAAGAAGGGAAATTAGAACTACATCTATGTACATCTTTTGGAATAAAAAAGAAAATCCTCACTGTTTCAGCACTTTATTCTGAGAAAATTAGATTTTTATCTTTCAGAAATTGGAACAGGAAATGAAGTCTGGAAACTGGGAGGGTTTTCCATACTTATTCAGACCTGGAAAGTGCTAAAAGCAAATTTCTAAAATTTAAAGTAATTGTTCCATCATTTATCATAAAAACCCTCCATTTCCTCATCTCAGAAGGATTCCTGTTTGAGGAGAGTAGCACGGCATGGACTCCAGAATACCTGACATTTTTTGACTTGCTGACGGTGGGTGTGGTCGCTGTGGGACACTCACCCTGGAGGGGCAGCACCTGGCTGGTGTGGATCATGATGCTGAGCTGCAGCACCAGCTGAGGGGCGCTCTTCAGGAAGGACTCGAGTAGCCGCAGCATGCTGATGTCTGCGTTCTCAAACATCATGCGCCAGTAGAAGTGGCGGCGCTCGGGGTCGCCGTGCCAGCGACTCTGCACCCCCAAATACAAGGCGTGGACATACCTGAGAGACAGATTCAGACACTTTTCATAAGACAGGTGAGAATAAAGCAGGAAGAAACTTTCAGTCTTGTGCTGCAGAAACTTCTGAACATCAAAGACGATTTTTTTTTTCAAATTCTGGGAGCTGTCACTTCCTGATGGTTACTTGCTCTTTTGGGATTTAGATTAGACTGAAACTGAACTGAGCAGCTCTGTGGTTATAATTTTACAGCAGACATCAAAGCGGAGTATGTGAAACTCGTCTGCAGCCTCATTTCTTCAAACACAACGAGCAGCAAGGCGGCAGAAACAGAAAAATATTAGGAACTCCGAAAGTAATGCTGTCATTCTCTTGTAGTAAACTATTTATAATGCACGCATACAGTGTGTACAGTATGGTGAAAGCCTGTCTGTGTGCGCGCATGAATCCGTTTGTCTGTCTGTTAGCGAAATATCTCATGAACCACTGGACAGATTTTAATGAAATTCCTAGAAAGTATGTATTGGGTACACATCTACAGCTCATTAACTTTTGAAGTCAACCCAATATAAGATGGCCGCCACGGCTAACCAACCTTAGCCAAAAACTTAGTCAAGTTTATAAATATTGAGCTAAAGTTTGATGTTGTTGGAGCTGATAATCATCTTCAGCACGTACTCTGTCTGCTAACAGATCTCGTCAACTCTCACATATTTGCATAACGTCATTTACAAGGTTTGACCAAAATGGTTATAACTCTGTTCCCTCTTATCATAAATAATATTAGTAGGAAACTCTGGCATGAAAGGTAGCGGGCGATATGCATTCCTTCATTCATTTTATATCAGAATGTAAATCATTCATTACGAAAGGCGATGTTTGGAAAATAAGGGAGGACTGGAGCAATAAGTGCCTCTGTAATTGTCTTGAGGAGGAAGGTCAGAAGAGTCTCACGTGAATGAGCTCACTGAACCACAAGGGAGATTGTGTAACCTTCTGTTTGTTCTGGTTCCCTCCACACAAAGCCCTCCTTGGGGATAATGCAAAGAAGAAGAAGAAAAAAGAAAGAAAGCAAGAAAACAGTACATGTGTGCCGTAATGAGGGTCAAAGACTCACAGGAGGACGCCCATGGTTTCATCCTCACTCTGTCCGTGACACCAGCCCATATCTCATCTCACTGTGTGAGAGGACGTCCAGCTCAGGTGGCCGGCCTGCACCGATCCCGCTTCACCTGACTGAGTGTGTATCAGTGACAGATCACTGCTGAGTTAACAGCTCAGGGTAAAACACACAGCTGTAATCCTCTTAATGTGCAGACACGCTGGTGTGAGAGCAGCACCAACGAGCGGGGCGTACACAACAGCTTTAATGGCATTACCGGTAATTCTGTGCTGTCTGCCACAACGTTTTAATGTGCTCCCGAACACACTCGCACACACACTCCGTCTCCAGGCGGAAGTAGGAGATCAATATTATCCATAGAGCTGTCTCGGGAGGAAGGAGGACAAAGGCCACAAAGAGACACATTGTCTTGTTCTACAGGTAAATCCAACTTTTAATTTAACTTTGAGTAACACTCCAAAGCGTCTGGAAGATAAAACCTTTCTTTGAGCAGATGTACTGTCTACCCGCCCCACTCCCACAGCAACTCAGCTGAATGCCTCCTCTCTCAGCTGGCAGCAGTTCAAACCTGTCAAAACGGATCAGAGGGCTCCGAGTTTGACTCACCATCAATGACTGAGTAGTTGACCTACAGACCTACTGATATCCATGTGAGAACAACACCAAACTGTACGCTAAAGTGTCCTGCTGTGCGTGTGTTTGGGTTTGAATATAACTTCAGGAAAAAGATTTAAAACCTGAATAAAAACCGACAACACAAATAAGAACGGCAGACAGAGAAGCGTGTCAGCGAAAAGAAAGCAGCTCCTTCATTTATGTTTGTTTATCTGCTAAAGACAGGGCTCCTTGCCAAAATGGATTCATTCATTGTTATTTTCCATGACTGGTGGGGATATTTTTCCAAGAGATGACTGACCTAGAAGCCAGTGAGGGGGTTGGAGGGACAGGGTGGAGTCTAATCCACCCCAAGCAGGGGAGTGGGTCAAACAACACAGAAACAGAAAGACATGCTGGTATTTCTTTTTTTTTTTTTTTTTTGGCCTGGTTCTCATTGAGTGATTGGGTTTCATAACTGCAGGGAGTGGACCTGGACACACACACACACACACACCAGAATACACAGTATGTGCAGTATGTGTGTTCCCTGACTTGTCAGATCACGACGAGTTGTCGGACTCACCTCCAGACCTGTGCCAGCTGGAAGATGTGAATGACGGCTTGAAAGAACCACATGAAGGCTCTGCAGCAGCCCCGGACTCCTCCCCCGGCGGCCGGCCCCGGCAGCACCCCGGCGGCCCGGCCAGCGCCCCACTCGCCGCTGTCCTTGGTGCTGAAATCGCCCTCCTCCGCTCCGGACGCCGCCGCCACCACCGCGGCCGCCGCCGTGCCGCTCTCCACGGTCTCCGAGAAGTCGAAGGCGAACCATCGGAAGCTGAGCACCTGCACCACCACGGACGGGACGATCACAAAGACCAGAGTCAGCGCAAAACACCAGTACTCCCTCCGTAGGTAGTAGTCGGCGGCCAGCCACAGGTCTGAGGCCCCGTCCGAGAAGAAGACCAGGAGGGCGCACAGCGTCCAGCAGAAGTCCCGCAGGCTGTACCGCTGCTCGCCGGCTCGGGGCTGGGGGGGCCGCGGCTCCGGCCGGGCGGGACACTCGGGTGGGGCTTCGTTTCGTGGAGAGACGAGAGCACCGTCGGATTTCGCGGCCATGTTTGTTGTAGGGAAGGGAGTAAGAGATGGGAAAATGATGGAAGCCGGGGGGAGGAGGGGGAGGGGGTCGAGGAGCCTGTCGGTCTGTGTTCCTGCCTGTGTGTGAGGGAGGGAGGGAGGGGAAGGGAGGGGAAAGGAGGCGGGGAGGAGGCCCGGGATAGGCGAGGGGGGCGGGGAGTCACCGCCGCGGATCAATCAGCGGTTCTGGAGAACACAAATTTGATTTGGACCCAGAGAGCTGCAGAACTCCTCTGATGATGTCAAACTGAGGGGCTCCTGCATTCAGGGAGGCTCGTTTTTACATTCACGTACAGGAATTCAGTTCGAAAGAACTCATTTTGCTTCAACATGGCAGAAAATAATGTGTTTAAAATGCAGTCATGGCAGAGAAGTATCATCAGTGATCAGACACTTAAATCTGGAACATTATGTGACAGAGAAGATATTAATCTAGATTACTGTTGGAATTATGACCTGGTGATGTATCCCTCTAAATATGGAGCATCACTTAATATTAATGAAGCTGCACCATCCTATTGACAGCTGGGTAGTTCTGTCCAACAGATTCCTGACATATTTAAAAGGGGAAACAGGTTCTGTTACCAAAAATGTGTGTTGAATGTAAAATATTGGAGAACTGAACCTGTTTTAGCTTGAAACTACCACCCTGCTCCTGTCAGGATGTTGTCTAAAATGTAAAATAAAATGCAATGGTTTGCAAATCTCACAAACCCATATGTTATTCACAATAGAATATAGCAAACATGTTAAATGTTGCAGCTAAGAAAATGCTCATTTTTTTGTATAAAAAATGAAATGTAATTTTGAATTTGATGGCAGCAGCACATCTCAAAAAGATAAGGGCAACAAAAGACGGTAAAAGTAAGTGATGTGACTAAGAAACATCTGGAGGAGCATTTTGCTGTTAATTAGGTTGATTGGCAGTAAGAAGACTGGGTGTAAAAAGAGATTTAACAACATAAAACAACAAACTACATCCATTCCAGCAACATGTCTTCATATAGACGAGTCCAGGAGCTGAACTGACCTGCCTGCAGACCTCTCACTGATTAAAAACATTTGATGCATCATGAAACAAAAATCCAGCGAAGACCCAGGACTGTTGAACAGCTAAAATCCTCCATCAGACCAGAAGGGGACAACATTCCCTCTAAGACCTCCAGCAGCTGCTCTCTTCAGTTCTTAGATGTTTACAGACTGATGGTAGAAGAAGAGGAGATGCTTCACAGAGGAAACATGGTCCTCACTTTTTCATATGCAGTTTTTTATGCTTATTTCTTCCGCTAATTTTTATATTTAAACATATAAAGTATTAGAAATGTTTTATTATCTCTGCATTTAAAAAATCTACACAAACAACAGACAGCAGGAAACACTCAGCTTTCATAATTAGTTTAAGGTTCAAGTTTTAATACAAAATAATGTAATTTTGTAATGTAATATAGGTTAAAACTCGCCTTATTTATGGTAAAAAACAAAACATGTTTTAGGGTTTGGCTTGTGACTGAAAGCATTAGTATATTGGTGATCTGTAGTCATACAGATGTACACTGAGTAAAGTGACACCATAAGAAACTCTATATGTCAACATATGGAGGGGCTGCAAACACCGTCATTAGAGAGCATCTAACTGTATTACCCCCGACATTAAACCTGTTTAGATATATGAGCAACAAATGAGTTCTCAGACCAAAAAAACAAGAAGAGCTGATGGCTAAAATCTTAAACTTGTGGTCTGATGTGAGAAATGAAGGAAAATGATGACGACGACTCTGTTCATCTAATTAGTGTCAAAAGCATTTTATAAAAATGTGGATTTTCTTTTCTTTTTTTTTTTTTTTGAAAATACAATAGGGAACAACATCTGGAAGGAAAAAAAAAATCCATGCACGGTTTTATTTTTTCATACTTTTCCAGACCTGGAAAATACTAAAAACTACATTGTATTCCTTTCCATACTTTCTAAGACTCTCCAAGAAGGAACCCTGCGTCGGACAAAACGGGAAAAAAGTCAGTGAGGCACTTTGTAAAGTCAAATGAAGACCTTACTGTGGTAGGAGTGATGTTTAGGTCAGTCACTGTTTATAAAAGGTTGAGTTAACGCTTACAGAGCACATGCATTATACAACAGGTTTCTAAAACATTAAGAGACTGGTTAAATGGAGGAACCAGTTCCTTACTTAATATCACCACTAAATGTCAAATCCTGATCACCAGTGACTAAAACAAAGCCTTTTATTTTTACCAGAAACCCACAGGTTCTACCAGACCTCTGAAGGTCTGTCGTCAGGTTACAAACTCGTTACGACCTGATGCTTTAACCCTCCCGTGGCCTTCGGGTCAGATTAGCCCAAAGTTACGAGGGCTTCAGCAGGGTTGACCCCTACACGGACCTTTATGAGCCGCATTCGTTTGTTCAGTACATTTTACAGATGCTCTGAACTGGACTGAGATCTGGAGAGTTTGGAGGCCAAGTTGACACCTTATACTCTAACATCATCCTGCTGAGAGAGACAAATGCCCACAGGTCCACTGCAGTTATTACAAACTGACCCTTGGTAGTCTTTAATTCTCAGCATGTGTTGCTGCCATTCATTAAATTCAAAATTTAATTTTATTATTTGCAGCATTTCATATGTTCAATATGTTCCATTGTGAATAAAATATACGTTTATGAGATTTGCAAACCATTGCGTTATTTACATTTTATTCTTATTTCTACATCTTACTTTTAAAGCCTTTAGTTGTCCATGTCCAACTTTGTGTTTAGAGATGTTGCTGCCATAAAACCCCAAATTATCTTTTTTTTTTCTCCAAAACTGGTACAATTTCTTAGCTGCAAAATTTGTTTACTACGTTTCATTGCAACTAAAATATTAGTTTATGAAATCAGCAAATCATTGCATTCCGTTTTTAATTTACATTTTATCTGAATAAGGGTTATATCTGGCACGCTCGGAGCGTCTCGGTCTTCTTCAGAACTCATCTTATTAGTTTCTATTCTCCTTTCCTGCTGCTGACACTCGTGAGGTCCTGGTTCCTCTTTCTTCGCCGCTTCCTCCCTCTGCTGAAACCTGCCTCACTTTTCCGCCAACAACAAACACTCGACACGCTTCCGTTTGCCGAAGCTCCCCTGCAGGTACGGACTGAGACAACGGAGACAACGTCGAGGAAAGAAAAACAAGAACGAAAATAATGAAAATGTACTAAAATTTAATCATTCATAAAAGCTGGAAAATCATCTGTGACAGGGTAACAAGAAGCAATATTATTGGTGGTTTAGTACAATATATTTTAAGCTTCAAGACACAAATCAGAACACACCCTTTCCCCCCATGAGTCTGTAAAATACTAATTTCTTTTAATCTTACTATGCAAAAATGGAAGTAGAATATATTATGGGAAATATGGAAGGCTTGCAGCTCTCAATATAAAACAAAGTCACTTAGGAAAGATGTTATTAATATACATCCTTGTAAGTAGGAGCGAGTAACTTATGGACAATGATGCATCTTCATTGACACTGTTAGTGCAGAAATGTACAAGAAGAACATTTCACGTGGGTTCTTTTGTATTGTCACAATATCTCAAAGACTGATGTTACTTTTAATAAAAACCTTTTTAGTTCCCATATATGGATTTGAATCCACAGTCTCCTTTTTTAAAAAAAACATATTTCCAGAAGAAAAGACAGCTTAGAGAAGAGAAAAGAAACTGTTGTCAACACGCTGGCAATACGAGAGAAGTGGATTTTCTTTGTCATTAAAAGCAGAAAAATTTCTTTAGAGTATGTGCCTTCTGCCGTTTTACAAGTGGTGAGGTTTCTCGGTCAGCCTTTTTCAAAAATGCTCTGGAGAGGAATGCTGGCATCATCCATTTGGAAACGGTTCATCATTACAAGTTTCTGCAGGGAAAACGAAAGAAAGTCAGCGCATAGATGTGCAATACGTACGTTACGTAGAAGGAAAGAAAAATTAATAAATAAATAACAGAAATCACTTGGGAGTCACAGGCCAGGTTGCTCTTTCTTACAGCTAATATGTGAACATGACAGCTCCTTTATAATCATCAGTTCACTTCATACACTTTAAACCAGGGGGGGGCAATCCTGGTCCTCGAGGGCCACCATCCTGCATGTTTTCCTTGTTCCTCTGCTCCAACACACCTGATTTGAATCAATGGGTGACTAACAGAACATGAAGAGGTGATTTAACCACTGAATCAGGTGTGTTGGAGCAGGGAAACAAGTAACACATGCAGGATAGCGGCCCTCGAGGACCAGGGTTGCCCACCCCTGTTTTAAACCTTAAAAGTTCTCAATTTTAATTTTATCAGACCCTTATCTGCATGTTTGGTAAAACAATACAACCAGCACAAACCCTACAGAGAGCAGAAACCTTTTTTTCCCCTAGTTGACAAACTTTTAAAACGGTGGGTTTCCTGCCTGTAAACCCTTAGAGTGGATCCCAACACGTGTGGTGGTGACAGCTAGTTGGAGAAGCCCGATAAAAAGCCAGTTTCACTCGACATCGTGTCATGTTTACTTCAGAGGTTTTTAAACTGGAAAGAGTAGCGCCACGACAGGGTGGGGCTTAGATGTTCAGGGAAATAACAGACCCACCGGTGCTGGCAGCACTGATAAACTGGGGCGTGAACTTCGGTTTCTAGCTTCAGAGAGAGCAACAACCCCCACGGGTCATTTCCCTCAACCTGAGGAGTCACTCTGTGTGACACATGCCAGAAAAAGTCTGAGTGTGTCAGAGAGGACTCCTCTCAGGTGTTTACCTGTAACAACTTGTTCAGATGCATTTTCAGGTCCCATTTGTTTTGTAACATGTAGGAAGAGAATGATTTTAAGAGGAAAAAAAGTCTTGATAACCATTTAAGATGTTAAATGTACCTTTCTAGCTCACCAGTATGAGCAGGAGAAAATGTTGCAACAACTAAGAACTAATTTCTTAAACCTTGTATGTTCAGTTTCTGGGTTTTTCCTGCTGCTCTCTGTAGGTCGATAGTGTCCAGTCCTGGTCCTGAACAATAAAGTGACTGAAAGCAGTTTATTTAATTAAATGTACTTGAAGGTTTTATCATTTCTAGCCTCACAGACTCTGGAGGGACTGTGCTGTCTCCACATGGTGAGAGGAGAAAAATGAAGGCTGCAGACGAGTCTTTGTTTTTGCAGAGATGATCAGAACACCAATCCACTGAGAAGACTCATCTGACCTGATT
Source organism: Kryptolebias marmoratus (assembly GCF_001649575.2). Classification (NCBI taxonomy): domain Eukaryota; kingdom Metazoa; phylum Chordata; class Actinopteri; order Cyprinodontiformes; family Rivulidae; genus Kryptolebias; species Kryptolebias marmoratus. The sequence continues at coordinate 8,622,476 of NC_051437.1, read as the reverse complement.
TAAAAGCATTTTACCTCATCAGGGTTCAAAATGTCTCCCATTTTATTTATGACTTAAGTCTGTTGTTTTACACCAGTGGTGTCCAGTCCTGGTCCTGGAGGGCCTCTGTCCTGCATGTTTTAGGTGTTTCTCTGCTTTGACACCTGATTTGAATGACTGAGTGATGAACAGGCTTCTGCAGAACCTGAAGAGCTGCTGAAGAGCAGAGAAACATCTAAAACCTGCAGACCTCCACAGCCATAGGTTAAAATTCATGATCTGACACAAAGAGCAATTTATGAAGCCTGGTTTTATTTTTGTCCTTGATAACGGACTTCAACGTGCACCAAGAGGGATACAATCAAGTTAAATATGTTTACACTTCAACATCAAGAAGGTGGAGCAACAATAGTTGAATAAAACTTTTGAAAACTGTTTTGCTCATCAGTCAATATAAAACCGAGCATTAAAAAGGTTGAAGGGGATTTATTTATAGAAAGAACTTGAGTTTATCATCTCGTCACCAAAACAGAGCACTTCCTGCTTCACTGTTATTCCCTAATGATTATTTCCGAAGGACTTGAAATGTTTTAATCGTTCGGTGACAAGTCGAAGAACCTTAGTTCCCGCTCCAACTCACCTGGCCCGGAGCAACTGTGGGAGAGCGTCTTACAGCAGTGTGCAAGTTGACTTCTTTTTTGTGTTCCTCTTTTCCATCGGCGTTTTCCTGTTGATCTGTCGCACCAGATCATAGAAAATCTACAAAAACACACAAGTTAGGATTGTGCGTTTTGTCCAAGCTCCAGATACTAATCATAAACACTTAAACATGTTATTAAACATGCTTAGTTTTTCTTTTTTGGTCATTAATGTCACGATTCAAATATCTTCTGTTTTTCTACAGGCATGCAAATCATCCGTTTGGCTCTTTGTACTGAATAACTTCAGTGGAGCTTTACCAATACAATCTATTTGAATATGCCTGACGCTTGCTGTGTGTGGATTTAGCACTCACCTCATTAACATTGAACTTTGATTTAGCTGAAGTCTCTAAAAAGGCACAGTTGTTCCACTGACGGGCCAGGTTCTGTCCCTGCTCCTTGCCGACCACACGCTCGTCCTCAAGGTCACACTTGTTTCCCACCAGGATCATGGGAACCTGATTGGTCACAGAAAATCACCAGCTTTTGAAGTTACAAAAAGACAAAAAGGTTTCCAAACAATGCATACTAAAGCTCAGGAGGACAGTAGCTCTTGTGACCAAATCTTCAAAATTTCTAAAAAGAAACGGAGGAACGTTTTCATAATCCGAGGATATAAACTCCCCTGTAAGAGCAGAGTCTAATGAGCCATCAGCTGTTCAAGTTTATGACGGTGTAAATAGTTTAGCTTTTATATATTTCATGCTACATTTTAGGTTTAATGAGTGACGCAGATGTTTGTCAGGCTCAGTGGAAGTTTCTGTATGTAAATCTGAGATTTGTGAAGGGTGCAGACTGCTGGCTCTGAATAAATGTTACAATTATAATTATTCAAGAAACGGGGGGGAGGGAGGGGGACACCAGGACTTTGAGCCCATTATGATTCTGTGAGGTTAATAAATAACACTGATTACACCCTATATTAACAGCTTCTCTATAAAGCCCTCTAATGAGTTCACAGATCAATGTACCAAATCTGACAAACATGTCAGCGAATGTTTGATGGATCTGGATGACTTTCATAAATGTTAGTTATAGAAGAAACACTCCTTGAAGGAATCCATATCGTCTGCTGCCCTGCAAGCTAAAGTTTTAAACAAAGATGTTGTGCTACCTGTTTGCACTCAGAGTATGTGTTGGGGATGACTCCTGGCTACTACCACACCAAACTTTAGCTTAACATCTGTAAAACTGACAGAGTTGTAACCATTTTTATGTTGGCTAGGGTTGATTAGCTGTAATAGCCACCTTTAATCGGGTTAACTCCAACAAAAGTTAATTAGTGTAACTGATTGTGCAATGATTCCAGTGGTTCACAAGATATTTTGCTAACAGACACACAGACATGTAATTAAATGACTGCCCGTCTTTCATGGCAGTAGGTGATAATTAACCAGCGTTAACTGGGCTTCTGAACCTGAGCAGCAGATGAACAGGAAACTTCCCGATGTCCCTCAGAGGTCATTTCACTCAACCTAAGGGGTCGTTCCGCGTGACGCCTCATTTAATGTCCTTGCTGTTGGCAGCTGTCGTCTCTTCCCTGATTTGTTGGGGTAAAATTAGCTAAACGGGGCTGACAGACATATCTGGCATACTGGAAATTTCCATATATAAGCTTTTACAGTTCACATTGAAGCCGAGTTTCATCTTGACTGCTGTTGAATTAGGAGTTTAGTTCTATCTGGACAGAATTTGTGCAGCCAAATCAAAACCAGATCAGCAAAATGTCTTCATCCTTCACAGTAAGCATAGGAACAGCTGATACATATTCAAGAGCCCTAATAATCAAGAGACCTGTTTTGAATAAAGCAAGTGACGACTCAGGATGCTGCACATCCTTCCTCTACGGATGAAGCAACACAGATTGAAAGCAGCAGATAGCATCTTAACAACATCTCTGACATTTCCTCGCCGTCTAAAAGCTTTGAACCCCCCCCACGGCTCTGACCTCCCTCCCACAACCGTGACTCAATTTAAGGTTGGGGGGTGGTGACCCTGAAGAGAGGCTCTGCCAGATTATACAAAGATGAGCAGATGATGGGGGGGGAATGTACAAGTGAGCCATTTCATTACTCATGCGTGCAGCGTGACGTACCGCTGTCAAGGCTGAACGGAAACGAGACTTTAAAGACTGTACGATGCATTTAGAGTGTGTGTTCACGCTTGTAGTTACGATTTAAGTCTTAACTCTGTTCCCCTTACTATTCTGTTTCATATTACAAGCTCTTTATTGTTTGAATTTGTTTAATTTTTGAAAACAGAAGTCACAAGAAACGTTGAGATCCGTAAAAGAGGCAAATTTTCCAGTGGCACACACAAACAAAAACTGCAGCAATCAAATGATCAAAACATTCCCATTAGAGCTTCAAGTATCTATCTTGGAATTTCCAACTCTATCAAATAATCCATCGATTATTTGAGTATTCAGATAAAAACGTGGTGCATCGTAGGTTCCAACTCGGGCTGCACAGTATTAGAAAAACTCAGGAAGGATTTTATTATTGCTATAAAGACATCAGTTGTGATAACCCACATTTTCCTCACTTTTCTTCTATCATCTAAACCAAGTGTGGCCACCAAGGTCCGTGAGAGTCTGTTGGACTGAACAATTATATTATTAGCATGCAGAACATGAACGCACAGTACCAGAAATGTACTGGTTTATGACTGCAGTCCGGGCAGTCCTTCGTGATACTGATCGGTATATTTTCCAGCCCTAGTTCCAACCACTCATCCCAGAAACCCTGACCCATACAAAGCTGCGTTTCCAGTTTCTGCCATGGAAACTACACACACGATTGTGCAAGAACATACAGCGCACACTATAAAATTAAATAATAAAGACCTGAAGTGATCTTATTAGAAATACTTTCTATAACAATTTCCTCATTAACCCTTGGATGCATGAGCCACCAATACCGTCACTCTTCCATGAGTGGGGTCAAAAATGACCCCAATTAGAGTCTATGGGTTTTTGCAATGAATTTAAAAGATGTCTTTAATTTTTGTTTAAGGGTATTATATTTATTATATTTGGGTCAACAAAACACTGATTTTACATTTAACTTGCTTATTCATAACTTTTTATAACATTTTTTTTCACAAGAAATAACATCAAAAATCTGTCTGGAGGACAAAAAGACAATAAACATACATGAGACCAGAACACCGTTCACTCACATGTGCCCACACAAACATCATTTTTCTGTTTACTGTGTGCAGTTGTCACAAACTATTTACTTTTGGCTGTGACCATTACACACACTAGGGTACTGCATTTCCAACACCAATTGGTGGCTTTGCGATTTTTGTTTCTTGGACACATCTGGCACCTCTTTTATCTTCTGTTGGCTTTCTGTGCCTCTCTCCTGTTGCTGGTTTGCAACTTTTGTCACTCCACACCTTCCCATTGCTTCAGTGATGTAGGTTGGTAGATTTGGGGTACCTTCCAATTGACTTTTCATGTGAGGAGTTACAAGCTCCTTTGAGAGCTCTGTGAGGAAATGTCGCAGATCACTATCAGTGATAAACAGCTTCAATGCATCTACTGGAGAGATGATGCTAAACCCAGGTGCAGGTCCTGACCAACTTCTCAGTAAATTATGGATTGGTGTTTTAGCCTGGGTGGGAGGTCACTCTGCCCAGTAAGAGCCCTTGTGGCTCATTCTGTTGGACACAATATCCATTTCCTCTTCTGAGGACTCAGAGGACTTCTCCGTGTCTGACTGATCTTGTTCAGCAGGGGCAGGTTGGTTCCCAGACAGCCTGACATGTCCAGGTGGACAATAATCTGTATCCTCTACATCGGAGATGTCAGATCCTGAGTCAAGCCCACTGATGGACTCTTCATCCCATCGGTTCAGGATTATATATCGAGCAAGGTCTTCAGGTATCCTAGCTGGCCTCCAAGTAGCCATGATATTCTGGATGAGAAAACATAAAACAGACTATGTTTGAATGACACACAAAGTTATAAATCAATATTTAGCTGTCTAAGTAAATGTCTGTGCATTTATATGTAAGTAAAGGCACAGACATGCATTTGTGTACATACACACATACACACCAATCAATATTCAATAATCATATATAAGGTTACCTAACAGGTTAGCTTTTGTTACAAGGAATTATGAATACAGTGAGTCTCTACACAACAAATACAGTAATATCAACTGGCTTACTAAGATAGTGTAATGTTAGCTAGCTTAGTAAGACAGCTAACAGAGTACTAACATTACTACTACATTTTTTTGTAGTTAGCTAACTAGTATCTACTTTGTTGACCAATATGATACTCTATCACAGACAAGTCATTGAGTTGATAAATGAAGAAAATACTTACATGTATGCTGCTGTGTCAAACTGACATCCTGGTGGTGAGACTGCAGGCATCAGGTGTAAGTGGGACAGAAAATGTATCCTGACAGTCACAGTTGGTAAAAATCAAAGATTCCCAAAGCAAACCCTTGAGATTCTATAGAAAATGCTTGGGGTCATTTTTGACCCCACTTATGAAAAACTGGGGTAGTGACACAAAAACTGCAATTTCTTAAAATGTATAAAAAAAATGTTTTAAATTCAAATGGCTTCAAGTCACAAACATGTTTTATGAGGAATACCTGTAATATTGTAGTGTAAAAACTTTTAATTTCAGAGATTTTGAAAAATTACAACCCTCGGGGTCATTTTTGACCATCTAAGGGTTAAAATAAGCTAATAGCCACGAGGACTCTGCATGCCTTTGTCAATAAATTAGGATGTTTGTGGTTTTTATTTTGTTATAAAGTCTCTGACAAGTACATGGGCAGGTCAGTTGCAGAGTTTCAAGTTATTTTCCCACTCTGCTCTGAGTGCACCATCTTGTCCTTTGACGATCTGAAACCGTTTGTGTTTTTAGACACCAAAGCAGTTTGACTGCAGGTGAGCTCTTCATCACAGCTGATTCCTTTTCTAAGTACGTTTCAGCATCTCACAGGGCTTCATGTCCGCTCATAGTTTGTTGCAAATTTGTGCACAAAGATGCACACACTGAGCCATCAGATTGTTCTACCAGCCATGCGTTTTAAAGCTCATCATCTGACATTTGTCTCTTTACGCTGGTTTGTGCAGAATAATTTAGAACGCTCCGTGTACATGTTGGTTCCATCGCAAGAACTGATTTTGTCTGCTTCCTTCAGAGAACATTTCAACAAAGTTGGTGGTAATGTTATTGTAAACTAATTCTGTGTTACTGTAGAGTACTTTCACTTTTCTTCTGTTTAACTTAGTCCCAAATCATTAGCCTTTCACGTCTTTTTCTCTGAATTTCCATAATGATTTTCCTTCTTTTCTAATTGAACACAACGTAGTAGAAGCATTTTGTCTAACGGTAATAAATGTCCATATAAAACATGATGTCCAACAAGCAGTATGCAGTCACATAAAATAAACAGACTAAAAATATTGAATCGAAGATCCCCCCCTACAGATTCTCTTTTTTTGTTTTGTAATAAAACTATTTGAATTACTGGAATCGTCAGTCTCAGGTTTAAAATCTGTATGTTTTACTCACATCCTCGGAGTCTTTTACTCGCTGGATCTGCTCCCGGAGGTCCTGGAGGTCGTTGAATGTCGACTGTGCTGTAATGGAGTACACCAAAGCAAAGCCCTGTCCGTTCTTCATGTACAGGTCTCTCATGGCTGTGAACTGTTCCTGCAGAACGACAGCGGGGGAAGAAACGGCATCAGCAGCCCGCTGGCATTTACCTGGAAAAACCTTTCCACTCAGAGCCTGCGTTTCGTGACTTACTGTTCCAGCCGTGTCCAGGATTTCAAGCATACACTGCTGCCCATCGACCTCAACTTGCTGTTGTGGAAAACCAAGAACAGAAGAGGCGTTTTAATAAAGATGTTCCCTGAAGGTGTTCAGGAGACTACATGAAGTGATTCTGACTCTACCTTTCTGTACGAGTCCTCTATGGTGGGGTCATACTTCTCCACAAAGATCCCTTGCACAAATTGGACTGTCTGAAACGAACAAAGACAGGAGAGAACGACCGGTCAGTGAATCAGTGGCAGCTTTGTGCAAAAACAGACCAAAGAGCACAGCAGAACCTGGATGATTTCATTAGTATTTGTGTTCTGAAATAAAAAGGCACCTTATGGTAGATGGAGGGATGATTTATAAAATAATATAGCCGACTGTGACCTAACCCAATCAACCTTTAATCCAGAACAACTTATATTTTAAAGTTTAAACCTTAAAGGGGACATATTTTCTTCCTTGAACAAGCCAGGATAGGTCTGTGGGCTAAACAAGACATGTTTATTACATTTAATACACAAAATCATTTTCAGATACTGAGATTTCACCTGATCGGTTGTAGGGCTACATCACTACTATGCAAATTAGCTGCCAACACCTGACACCGCACTAACGCACTACATTAAAAAACACAAAAACTCACCGAAGGATTAAACGCTGCAGATCTGACGCACATTTATATCGTTATTAATTCAAACTCTGAGAATTCTGACTTTGGGACAGGGGGAATTAGCGGTCTGAAACCCAACAGGTGGCGGGTCAGGACAGCGGCGGTGTTTACTTATTGTCAAAAAATGTCTGGGTATTTTGTTTTTTTGCGCTTGGACTGTTTCTAGAAGCAGCAGATACCCAAATGGAAGTACAAAAACATGCAAATAGTGAATTTTGCATAATAGGTCCCCTTTAAATTGTCTTACTTCTGCATTTTTAACATTTCAAAAATAACTGGGTTTTATTTCTGCTCGACAGTAGTATCAATTCAACTTTACATGTGTTTATAAAAAAGATTAGTACTTCTGAATTTCAGCATGGCAATCATATTAGCTGTTAATACCTGCTCACAGGTTTTAGTTAAACACCTCCACACATCTTGTTTTTTCCAAACAAATCTAAACGAAATCTCATAAAACTGATATGTGACGAAAAGCTTGATGAAGGATTGTAAGCTTTAGCTAAATGTTGAGTTAATTGGCAAATTAAACTGTAAAATCCGAAGGTTGTTCACATTTATTACACCATAACTCACCAGTGCAGATTTTCCCACACCTCCTGATCCAAGCACAACGAGCTTGTACTCACGCATGGTGGGTAACTTCACCGGACAGCACAAACGTCTGTGGGAACAGTGGACACAGTGACACAAGGCTCTGCTGTGGTTTTCTCAGATTCATAAAAAAAAAATAAACAAGCTTTGCTGCAATCCAGAATGACTTCAACAGGTTTTAAAAAGGATCTCACGAGTTCTGGAAAACGTCTTCCAGAATCTATTTAAAATCTGAGCCTTTTGATTGCCCGCAGCGAATCGGGATTTATAATTTTCTATTCACAGAGTTCATCTGGGAGCTCGTACAGTTTATACAACTATAGAGAAGCGCTGCTCGTGTTAACACAATAGAAACTCATTCTCCTGCCAAAAAATGAGCTCCTTCCCCACCCACACCCGAGGGACTTCAGCCAACATGATGACGAGGATGATATGGGTGTTGCTACTTTTAATTTTTCCCCCATAGCAAAAATCAAGAATATTTATACGAAATACTACTATGGTTCCACTGAATACACACACCGATAAGAAGGAAATTTTAACTTGATATACTACAGAGCAGCAGAGACAAAAAAAGTATAAAATATCCTAAATGGCTAAGCAATCTGGAGGTAAACGGTTTTTTAAATTTAATTATCAAAAGCTGTTTCACACCCCAGAGCCTATTTAATCCACCTGAACTAACATCTGGTGACGCCGTGTACTTACACACATGATGTCGGCATCACAGAGCCAGCAGAGTCCGCGATTAAAGCGAAGCGCCTCTAATGCTGTCCCCCAGCCTCACACATACTAGCCAACACAGCTCTGTGACTACATCCACAGCAGGTCGACAGCAACTTCTTCCCTGGGTCAGTCATTTTACACATAAGAGAAGCAGGAAGAAGGTGCCTCAGCCTGCTTTGTGTGAAAAGGGCTAAAATTTAGGGGAACTCTCTTCTTACCTGTTTCATATGAGCAGGGTTTGAGCACACACACACTAGACGGGATATGTTTTACATTCCCAGCGACAGTCTTATATTGCACCTGAGGGTTTTTCTAAAGTAAATACAGTCATGTTACGCTCCTCGGTCTCCGATAAGGTCATCATTTCTTGTTACATCAGAGGGTTATTTTACAATCTGAGCCATATTCCACAGAACAGGATCAGTAAACAAAAGCAGCACAGTTTTGAGTGAGAAGGAAACCCAACTAAACCTTTATGACTTATGATCTAAAGTGCAACATGCAGTTTAACAACTACAGTATCTTACTGTAGACATGTAGAAAGAACTGCGTTTTTATATAATCGTCCATGTCAGTCTAAGAGCTTTTAAAGCCGTTTATAAAATCAGAATAAAAAAGAGGAACGCTTGCAGGAGTTTCAAAGCTGTAAAGATTGTCAAAAACGAAGAACCAGGGTGAAAATAATAAATGCAATCAATAAAACCACGATCAGAATATTAATAAGGACAATTGTCAGAAACCTGTATATGTAAACAGACACTGTATTCATCTTTTTATGGTTTCCTTTTTAAATGTTTTGAGAATTATATTTTTAAAACAAAAACTTATCTTGAAATAACTTATTTCTGCTCTATTAATTGAAATAAATAAATGGAAATAAAGCTCAACATATTTTATACTTCTCTACTTAAAAAGGTATAATAGCTGTCAAAAACCCTCATTAATTACGCATCACTGCCAAACGCGTACCACATAACTGAAAATGAGCATAAAGAGCAAAGGTTGGTGCTCTTATTGGACAGTAAAAATATTCATTTTCATAAATGCTTTGTGGTGTTTCAACAACTATTTCATTAGGACTCACTGAGCTAAATTAACTAGATAAACAGAACGCTTTCTTTCACCAATCTGAGCTAACAGATGAAGCAGCAGATCTACATTTCCTGCTGTCGCAATGAGACATCTAAACTACTAGTAGCAGATTAGTGTAGTTAGTGAGAAGTATGCTGCTGCGATGGAACAGGAACCAGGAGGAAACAAAATATATCGACATCATATCAATAAAACCTCTCTGTAGATGTCACAGAAGTGCTGCAACACGATAGCAGGAGCTTATAGTCTCGTTCAGAAGGGTGGGGCACCAAATGTTCGACCAGGAGAGAAGTCTGTCCGCTCGGCTGCAGTCGGGTTTACTCTCATTTTACGTTTCACACCACAACCTGGTTTGTTGAACAGTATTAAAGGGCGTAGCTGTAAATGCGTGCAGGACATTTGTGCATTTTTAATCAAACTTTTGTGTGATTCTTTGCACAATACCTGCCGCCTCGCTCTGAAATTCAAGCTCGGCTTCAGTGTGTTCCAGTTTCACAAATAACCATCTCATTATATTACAGGGGAAAGGGGCCGCGGAGAGTGACCCGTCATCAACTCCATCAGCCTGACACACATTAGACGTGGCCTAGAAAAATTGGACACTAAAGGGAGCTGTCAAAGGAATGTTTTTTTAGTAAAAAAGCAGGAAATCTCCTTCATTAAAGGGAAAAAATAAACCCAGACAAAGCTGAATCTTCTGAATTCAACATGTAGCTCTGAACAGCAGGAAATTATTAGTTTGTTAAACTCTTCGTGGTTGCGGGTGCCATTTGTGTCGTGTCAGGTTCTTTGAGAAAAAGCTGAAGTGGAATTTCCTGACTGCTAAAAGATTTGCCCAAGTGGGGGGAGAAAAAAAAAGTCTAAACATTTCCCCATTTCTGATGGTTTATACTAAAATACCTAGATCAAATCAGGTGGCGGGGAATAATATCTGTGGGACTCGTCATGACGAGATGATAAAGTGGTCCCTCTGAAATTTATATTTCGCTTTCTCTGCCGACCTTTTATTTACAAAACAAAATCACATCAAGCTACACAAGGACTACATTTAACAAAAAAACTGAAGCTTTTTTCCTACAAAACTCTGATTTATCTGTTTTTTCCCAAAACCAGTACATTCTCATTAATATTCCTGCCTTCTATAAAGACATAAACTAAAGGTTATTTTAATGTACTTCTTAGTTTGATGTTATTAGTGACATTTCTAAATATATACAACTTCCTTAAAAAGATTTTAAACGAGATTAACTGCTTAAATGTACAGTTTATTAAATTTATAACATTTTATGTAAGGATTTTTTTTTCCTGAAACCACAGCACCACTTTGTATGGTTACTTGATTATTTAATCCAATAACTGAACCTCGAATCTAACAATAATGTAATATCCATTTGATGTAGAAATGTCAAAGTGTGGGTGACAGTAAAATCTCATTCAGGGACCTCTTTGAATCTACTAATTATACTAGGTCTGTGAAACCTTTGTCAAATGATCAGACAATACAACCACTCTGTCACACTCGGCCAGCATTAGCAATTCTAACCACAATGTATGAAGCGCCACAGCGAGGGACAGGCACACAAGGCACTCCACAAAGAGCCATTGTGATGACCCTCCTCTACTGAAGTACGCCATACACACAAAATGGAGATCAGACAGCGTGTGCATGACCACCGCACTGCAATTATCAGTGGGGCGAGCATTGCATCTAGATGTGACCGTAACAGAGTAACTTCTAAATAAATATACGGTAAAATAAATAATAGTACGGTTTGAAATATAAATGTATCTAGGCAACATAAATTTTCCATCAAAGCTTTTCATCAGACAAGAAACACAAGCCTTCCCCTGATTAGATATGAGCCTGGACTAAAACTGCAGGCAAATCAAACACTTGAGCTGGAAACCACTAAACCTGCTTAGTTTGATAATGACAGGGCCTCCTCGTTGATGACAGCTGAAGAATAATTCAAACCCAGGCTGTGACAAAGATGACAATAACTTCATTATAAATGAATAATCATATCTATATGAACTTTTCAGTGGTTAAAAAAAAGAAGAAGAAAGAAAACAGGCCTACACAAACACAAATGTCTTCAGTTCTACAGACGGTGCTTCACCTACTGCGAACACGACTGCTGCTGATGGAAACTCCCTCTACATCGGGGAAAAGGGGCCTACAGATCCTCAGGTATCCCGATGTCGACCAGTCCAGAAGCTTCCGGGAGTCGTCAAGGAGCCAGCGAGTAAAACCAAACTGAACCGGTCCTAAACTGAAACAGACATTCAGTTCAGCTCTCAGTGTAAAGTCCAGATAAAATAAAATATTTTACTACTGATCAAGTGTTTAGACTCCTTGTTTAAAAAAGGCTGACATTTGACTTTGTGTATACATATGCCGACCAAGAGTTCAGTCATAATTTAGAAATATTAGCTTTAAATGATGCGAAATATTTGTTATTGTGCAGTTTTTTTCTCTGTCTCTACTGTGTTGTGAGGATCTCAAGTCATCTTTCATATAAGTAGCCTGACTGGTTTTAGCTAAATTAAAAAGAAACATGAGATTGTAGTGAGGTTTGGCTTTACAATTTAACAACATTAATCTCAATAAACGCTTAAATTATAAAATCTGATAAAAAAGATCCTCGACAAATCATGGTAAAGACGGGGGTACAAATGATAGAAAACATCCTGATTATAATGATAAAATAAAAAGTTATTTTCTCCTTTACAACTTTTTATTGCTAATTTAAGCAGATATGGCCAATCACTTCACTTAACAAAAATTAACCCATTCTTGAAATATATTGTTTAGCAGCATAAGTAATGTAAAAAAGCCTAAAGTGAGCCTTTAAATCTACACAGGTCAGGGTTTGTTTTCAGCTCAGGGTAACTAACCAGGCAACAACATCTTTAGCCTGAAAGTATCAAATATCAGCGCCAGAGGGAGAAAATGGGCTTTAACTTGACACACACACTGGTTCACGTTTATTCATAGTGTTAGGTCAAACTTATAAAACTATAACCAAACACGACGCCGGAGTTTATAGCCCGGTTTCGTGTTTATCTACTAAAATGGACAACTTCTGACAACTTGTAGCGTAGATGGTTTCGAAAGGAAGGGTGTGGCTATTAGTTTTCCAAGCCAACACTGAAACTATTAACACCGTTCAACAATCCCCAGCTGGCAGAAACCTAAGGTAAACACGCAGTAAAGGTAATTTCACGGGTAACTTTCACCCCCTGTACTTCATAACAACAAGTAGCCTGATGGAAACTAAGTTTGACAACTCGATTATTAGCATGGAGTTAGCACACTGACGCTGCTGGGTGGTAGCTTGGGAAAAAAATAAAAAATGGGGAGAAATGTGCAGCAAAGACACGACGATAACTAACCTTAACTAGTCCGACAAAACACAGACTACCTCCTATTTTAAGATGGCTGTTGAATCACCAAATCTACGCTCAACACAAGTTGACGGACGGGTTCACCCAACTCTTTAGCAAACACGGGGCGCTAACAAGTTAGCTCAACAGTTAGCATAAGAATAGACTCTTAGAAAAATCGGTTTTCTCACGAATTTTAGGTGCTCAAACTCTCCAGAGTCCTACAGTGAGGCGTGAATGAACCGCCAAATGCGTGAAGACGGCTACGATGTAATGTAATAACGCAAAGTTAGCTCGTACCGACAGCTCGTATGTCATTAGCTCCTGTTAGCTGCTCAATCAAGTCGTCTAAGTTAGCCTGCGAGCTAAAGCTATCTTACCCACAGCGACGTTTCTTCACAGAGAGGCTCACAACTAATCTGAGGGCAGAGGTTTGAAAACACTCAAACACCAGTTATTACGCTACTAAAGGCACACGCTGGGTAATTAGCTATGAAACTCTTATTTTCACTCAGATGTGCGAGCTTCTTAAGACACTTACCGTGTTCCGCTATGTGTGCATTAAATGAGACGGTGGATGTTCGGAGCTCCGACAGCGGCCGCTCATTGGACGAGGATCAGCCAATCAGAGCGCTCCGATGCTCCCCACTTCAAAATGACCGCGTTACATTCAGACCAGCTACTCGAGTAAAAGTACTGAGAACACGAACAGAAAGTAACAACAAATACCACAGCTCGACCATAAAAGGTATATTTAGACTCGAAATGTTACTGTCAGGGAAAAAAACAAAACAAATTACACGTCATATTTCAGGCTGTAATCTGAATTAATTATGACTATAATCAACTTGATTTTGTCAGTTATTGTTTTGTTTTAACTATTGCCAACATTTTATTGTTTTAGTAACACCTTTAAAATCTTTGTGTGAAACAAAAAGGCTTAGATGTAGTGTTAGAATGATGGTTGGACCCAAGTGTGCAGACAAGCAGGTAAAGATATTTAATGATGTTTAACAAAAAATAAATTGAACGAAAAAAAAAAAAAACAGGACAGGATTGACATATGAAGATCTGACACACAGCAAGGAGTTTATATTTGCTGGGAGGGGTGATTGTTGAGTGGGAACAGGTGTACCAACAACAGATGAGAGACACGTGTTTGAAGGTTTAAGGTGCTGAGTAGAGGAACACTACAAACACGACTGAGACGCTCCGAAATACAAGGAAACATCAGGTAACCAGCACATATTACAAGGAGTGACAGGTGGGGTGGGATTACACCAGGGATCAGCTCTAACCCCCTTTGCGCTGGTGATTTACAGATTGACAGATGAGGCCAGGCGTTCCCGAGGACATGATGTTTGAGACATCAGTGTGATCTGTAGTGAGAGTAGGGAGCAGGTGGAAGAGATTCCGGAGAGGGATAATCTGCTGCAGCACAAAAGGAATATCTTAAAAGTATGCAACAAAACCTAAAACAGACCACCTTTAAACAGTTTCTTTTTTACTTTAAAGTGTTAAAAGTTGTTTTTAAAAGTATAATTATTTCATGTTTTCTAATATTATCCAGCAAAGTTCAAATTAGATCATGTTTTTATATCTCACTCTTTGACATTATTAGTAAAAACAATACAGTTTTAAAAGTTTTCTCAGTAGTACAAATGGAAGTTTCAAGGATAATGTTTGAAATAGTTTGAAGGTGAAATGATCAGTTTTATTGCTGCATATACAGCCAAAGCAGCCCACAGGAGTGCCCTGGCCACCGGCGGCATGAAGACGCCTCACCTCTACAGGCCCAGTACCGTGGCTCTCAGGAGGATCCGCCGCTACCAGAAGTCCACCGAGCTGCTCATCCAGAAGCTGCCCTTCCAGTGTCAGGTCCGGGAGATCACCCAGGACTTCAAAACCAACCTGCGCCTCCAGAGCTCGGCCGTCAGGCTTACCTGGTGGGGCTCTTCGAGGACACCAACCTGTGTGCCATCCACACCAAGAGGGTTACCATCGTGCCCAAAGACATCCACCTGGCCCACAGGATCCACGGGGAGAGGGCTTTGACTCACTTCCACATTTACCACAACAAATATACAACAACAGAGTGTCTTCAGTCAGAGGCTTCTTCAGATCTGCTGTAAGACAGACCGCTACAAGATGGCTGCCCACAGCCATCAGCATCTATAACAACTCTTTAATGAAGCCAGGATGGTGAGCTACGACATTTAATTTCCCTTTGGGATTAATAAAGTATTTTTGAACTGAACTGAATCAAAGATTTCTTTCATTGTCAGTTTATTTGCAGATTCTTGCTGTATTTAAAACCATTTACCATTCAAATAATTTCACTTAAAAAATTTGGATCCAATATTTGGCCAAACCAAACCAGCCTGTGACCCGACATCTTTAACCCACCGAGTTATTAAAACAACAGTTTTTAGTGCGTACCTGAATGAATGAAAATGCAACACTTGATCTTGACAAACAGCGAGCCTGCCTCAGTGAATGAACAATGTTTTATCATTGCTTTATTAATAATTATTAATGTTTCATGCTCACAAACTCACAAATAAGCATGAAGCATGACTGAATCTTTTATAAATGTGCTCTTATTGTGAAGCGGTACCATTTGGTCCTGAAGATGATCTCAGATCATCTCAGGAAAGACTTTTCATTTCCAAACACAGAGAACAAAGAAGAAAGACGAAGCCTGAAAAGTAGCACAGCTGCCCTGAGAACGGGTGTTTGGCAGATGGTTTTTTTAGGTTCTGTTTTAAGCTGAATCCAAGGAAATCCTTTGATGCTCGCCGTGCTGCATACTGATGTGAAATACTGCTGTAAAATCTAAACGTGAGCGTGTTTTCTCGTGTTGTATTTGAATCGACGAGACAGAAAATGAACTTTTCTAACAGTCCAGTTTATAATATTTTTTTTTGTTTTCTTCAGATTTGTGGGATAAAAATAACACTGTCATTCCCGTTTTTTACTGGAGAGACAGGACTGTAATGTGTGAAGCAGGGGTGTCCAGTCCTGGTCCTGGAGGGCCTCTATCCTGCAGGTTTTAGATGTTTCTCTGCTCTTCAGCAGCTCTTCAGGTTCTGCAGAAGCCTGTTCATCACTCAGTCATTCAAATCAGGTGTCAAAGCAGAGAAACACCTAAAACCTGCAGGACAGAGGCCCTCCAGGACCAGGACTGGACACCCCTGGTGTAAAACAACAGACTTAAGTCATAAATAAAATGGGAAATATTTTGAGCCCCAATGAAGTAAAATACCTTTAGATCAGGTCAGATGAGTCTTCTCAGTGGATTGGTGTTCTGATCATCTCTGCAACAACAAAGACTCGTCTGCAGCCTTCATTTTTCTCCTCTCACCATGTGGAGACAGCACAGTCCCTCCAGGGTCTTTGATGCTAGAAATTATAAAACCTTTGAATACATTTAATTAAATAAACTGCTTCCAGTCACTTTACTGTTCAGGATTCATTCATTTACTGCTGTTACAGCTCATGGGTGGCACAGAGGCGCAGTGGTTAGAGCCAAGGGTGTAAATCCCATCTCATTATTGGGGGGGACAATAAACAAGAAAATTTCGTAAGAACAATTTGGGGGGGGGGGTTGGCAAAGTTACAGTGAAATGTAATGCAAACAGTATTTAATTGTGATTGCTACGAAGCCTGCCAGAGACTTGGTAGACAGTAATTTTCTAATGAGTTAAGGCATTTATTAAAAATATTACAAACAAAATAACATTCTGGAAGCTGTATATAAAGAGATATAACTAATTAACCTGGAAGTAGGAGGGTTTCATAACTTAAACTTAATACTCAAAGAACCAAGGCTTTTCTAGAAAAATATTCATTTTTCCATCCATCCTTTTTTTTTCTCTTAGATTAATGGCAGATTTCTCTTTTGCCTTTTTATACTTATATTGTTTGAATACACAGTTTCCTTCATTGAATTATTGGGGGGGACAAATCTACACTTTCCCAAGATTGGGGGGGTCCGAACCTCCCCGACCCCCCCGGGATTTACGCCTATGGTTAGAGCTGTTGCCTCACAGCAAGAAGGTTGCAGGATTGATTCCCAGCCTGGGGCCTTTCTGGGTTGAGTTTGCATGTTCTCCCTGTGCTCATGTGGGTTTACTCCAGGTACTCCGGTTTCCTCCCACAGACCAAAAACATGCATGTTAGGTTCATTGGTAACTCTGAAAATTGTCCCTAGGTGTGAGTGAGAATGGTTGTTTGTCTCTATGTGTCCCTGTGATGGACTTACGACCTGTCCAATGTGTCCCTTCGCCTCTCGCACAGTGACTGCTGGAGATAGACATCATCCCTGTGACCCGAAAAGGACAAGCGGGTAAAAGTAAATGGATGGATGGACAACTAACTTATAAATGTGTTTCTGTTGTTTTTTTTAATTATATGCAGACGTCAGTGATTCCCAGAGGAAGCTGGGAGGAGTGATCACCTCCACCTGCAGCTCATGCTTCTTTAGACGTGTTCAGAGAAACAAGAGGAGAAAGAAAAGAAGCATAAATAAATGAACACATTCAGGAAATCCTTAACTAAACAGAAACAAAGAAAGAGAACCCTCAAGTTCACATAAAACATTTGGCACAAAATTGAAAAAAAAAAAAGGCACCAACTGAAAGTCTTTGACCTTTTTTTGCATTTCAAAAGTATAACGTTTACTGAATTTACAGAAGACTGAATTCTGCTGAACTCCTGTTTTGTTTTGTTCTTGTATTCTGTGAAATGTCATTTCTTTTGTTCACCCTCTGGTTTTCTTGTGTTTTGTCAAATATAACATGTTTGCTTTAGGTTTTAGATTTGCTCTTTTATTTAATTTATATTGTTGATGTTGTTCAGTTTAAAAACCCAACATTTCTTTGTTGCAGAAACTTTTTGTTTGAGTGAAACTGCAGCGATGAAGCCGTGTCACATCATTATTTGTTTTATTATTATTAGTCATAGATGTTTCCTTTTGGAGGCCCGTCGTCTGCTCTCTGCACACAAACATGACAGAGGCCCACATGAAGAAGCCGGAGGACGCCCAGCTGAATGAACGGATGAGATGAGTCAGTGTTGGCTTCGTCATCCCTCTAGTTAAATATGAACTGATGACAGATAAGAGGCTGCCGATGACTGTGACAGAATGAAATCCTTTAATGTGCAGCGACGTGCCGCCACGTCTCCCAAAGCAAATGTTCCTGCTTTTATCCAAACAGACGGATTACACAAACACAGATATGTGGAACTTGCAGATCGTTTATTAAATTTAGATTGTGAGTAATTAGAAGTCGGTCCTCTTGTCATCCTGCAGTCAGCGTGAACACTGACGCGTTGTTTGTGTCCAAACTGAACAAAGCTCTGATGAGCTGATGTGTCCATCATCTTCCTCCTCTTCTTCTTCTTTTTGGCTCCTTCTTTAGAGAAAACCCAAGTTACAGTCACAGAATGAAAGAAACCCAACAGGAGCAGCTACATTTAGAAAAGTGTTAACACAAAGAAACAAGTCATCACAATGAGATGCACTTCCTTTGTGTCGTTTTTCATTTGTCTTCATGTTGGGATTTATTTATCAAGCCTCCCTCCCTGCACACACACACCCACACACACATATACACACTCCTGTTCTGATCAGTCATGCCCGTTTGTGTGCATCTTTGTAATTTAAACTTTGGTCGCTGTTATTTAAAAAAAAAAAGCAAGCATGAACCCCATTTACAGAAAAAAACAAATCTTTAACAATTATTTCTTAATTTCATGTCATTTTTATTTCACAGTCACGCAGATAAAAATGAATCTGGTCCAGTGTCTGTATGAACCCACTACACTGTTCTTAGAAAACATAAATAAATGTAACCAGCACTTTTCTCGTAACTCATTTACTTGTGACTTTTGAATGAAGGGTCAAAGTCTTTGCTACGTTTCAGAAATCTTCCCAGCGATTCTAGCAATGGTTATTGGGAGATGTTAAATCTCTGACATCTATTTTAGCAGTATTAAGACTGATTCTGATCTAATAATGATTAAAAAGAGGGATTGTAACGAATTGAATTATGACGAACATTGAAGACTTTTTACTTTCCGTGACTAAAGCTTTCCATCACTAACATTTCTGTCTGTATCTGCCCAAACAATAAACACTTGTTACCAACCACAAAAACTAAAAATAAAAGCGCTCTTACACAAGGCCTGGGTCATAAAGGATCTGCCCAAATTTAATTATTAAAGCCGTTATACGCAAATCAAGCCTGACGACAATCTGTGAAATGAGAAGACTTCTCTGTAGAAGAAAAGGGTTTTATTCCACAATAAAAACTTGTAACATCTTCACTTTTCTCGTGTCCTTTCCTCTGTATCATATGCAGGGCTACGCTCTGTGGATCTGCGTGTCTGCAGCCAGTTTTTCCTTCGGCCTGCTGCGCCGCGCCTCCGTCTGCGCGGCTCTCTGTACATCACATCACCACCGCTAAAACACAACTTCAAGGAGATCAAGCCATAAAAGTCAGTTCAGACAAAAAAATTATTGCTCAGATAAATAAACCTATTTTACAAAAAACAAAACAATAAAGGGAGGGAGGGGGGTAATTATAATAAGATGCATGTTCTAAACACTGGATTCTCAAGAAGAAGAAAAAAAAATGTCATAGTTACTTTTCAGGGGGTTTAAGGGGAGGGTGATAACCTCAACTTCTGTTTCCATAACTCTGGTTAAACATGCAAAAAGGGCTCCAAAGAAGATAAACTTTAATCCTTAATTAACTCTCTGTACGTGGGGTGTCATGGTGTAAGACTCCTGTGTGCTGATGAAATGAAGTCCCATGCAGCACACTTCATGGCCTGTTTTTTTTTTGTTTTTTTCATTCAGACAACCACAAACAATTCATAACAAGAAAGAAATATACAGTATATAATATATATGTAAAAATACAAAAAAATAAAAACAAAAAAAAACACACCCCAAAACTGAACATTATAGTTCTGGACGACAAGTCAAAGAGGAGATAGCACCATTGTTACCAAAAGGGTTTGGACAGATCGGGACGGGGACTGTGGGGGGGTGAGGAGGGGGAGGAGGGGGAAGGAGGGGGAAGGAGGAGGTGGGGGATCAGTGACACATCCAGGGTTCGAGGTTTCAGTAACGGACTGATGACGCGACGCAGGCTCGAGGTTCATTTCCCCGCGTGGCCGTCGTTCAGCGTGCACGCCACGCAGATGTAGTCCTCCTTCTCGGCCATCTCCGGTGTGACGCCGACACACACCTGGTGGAACCACTGGTTGCAGCTGCCGTCACACTGGACCCAGTCCACCTGCAGGCGCACAGAAAACCCCGTCTCATTATCAGGCCTGCAGACGGCTTTGAGGCTCGGCACTCTCCGTTTCTAGGTGTTTATCTGTCAGACTTTGGTTCCCCTCACCTCGTCTCCCTCTGGCAGCTGGCAGCTCTCTGCCGGACACACGGCCATTTCCTCGTCCGAGTCGTCAGACTGGGAGAAGTCGGAGCGCGGGGAGGACGAGGTGGAAGCCGGCCGGCGCTGCAGCTTCTTTTTATTCATCCTTTGTCTCTTATGCGAGTGCTTTTTGTCCTTCCCCCGGCGCTCCGCATCCAAACCTTCCCTCTCCAGACGCCTCTTTGCTTTGCGTTCAGAGGAAGTCATGGCGTCCCTCGTGCTGTTGGTGCCATCCTGAAAACAAAGACACACCAATAACACCCACACCGAGACAACTTCTCAAATCTTTTTAATTCGTTATTATCGCCCACCGCCAAAGGTTTGTGTCTGTGTTGGTTTGTCTGAAACTTTCAGAGAGTAATCACTGGATGGACATCTATAACTGGGAGACAACCCAATTCAAAATGGCTGCTCCAGCTAACTGAGCTTATCCAACACAAAACTGGCTTTACCTTTGTTAAATTTACTGAGGTGAAGTTTGATGTGGTAGTAGCTGAGAGTCATCCTCTGAGCACTAATACATCTCACGAGATCACAGATTTACAAGGTTTGACTAAAACGTCTAGAAGTCCGTCCCTTCTCGTCATGACATGATCTTACTCTAAAACGCTCTCATAAAAGGCGGCGGGCGATAAGCATTCGATCAGGGAATTCTTTTCTGTCTTGCCTGGTTCAGTGGCGTATTTGTTCCCTGAGAGATAAACTGCACGTGAGTGTCACAGTCTGTCGCCTCCTCCTGCGATGGCGACGTGGACCTGTTTGTGTTCTGGCTGCTGGCCCGGTCCAGTAATATGTGGTAGAGGCTTTGGACCTGCGGCAGAGACACCTGCAGCAGGAGCCCCTCCACCATCAGCTCCTCCAGATCGCTGCTCAGACCTGTTGAACACACAGAAGGTGAAAACCACTACTTGTGTTGAAACTGCAGAAAGGCTCGCTTCTTTCTTCCTCATCCAGCCACACGTGAAGCTCTGACTGACCCTGCAGCGGGATGCATCTCTGCTCGGTGTAGAAGACGGTCTGAGCGTAGCTCGTCCTACTCCACTCTGGAGTCAGACAAGGAGCCTGCGTGGAGACCACCAAGCATCAAACTTTACATCCACAGTGAGGCATCAGACAGAAAAAACAGGAATAAAGGACAAATAGTGACCTGAGAGTTGTTGTGAGTGTTGTCGCAGCCCGACACCCAGTGTGTTAGTGTGGGAGGGGTCCCTGGTCTCTCCTCCAGCTCTGGTAGGTTACATGTCTGTGAAACCTGCTGCGCCTGGTGCTGCCAGTTAAGTGTCCTCTCTACAAGATAGTTCAGGGCATCGCCCTCTGGCAGGCGCACGCCGATGCTCTGGAGAGACGCTAGCAGAGAGAGGACTTTGCTGAGCGGGGGCTTTTCGGATCGCTGGCAGTGTGGACAGAGCCACGGCTGGGTTTCACACGAGTCTGACGGGTCTCTGACGCACACGCTGTGGAAAGCATCCCGGCAGAGCTCACACTGCAGCATCGCGCCCATGGGCGCCTTCTGGCAGAGGCACACCTTCAGGTCCATGCAGTCGGCGGTGGGGAGGAGCTTCGACTCGTTTGCTACCCTGAGATTAGAAAACGTTTCCATCTCCCTCACACGCAGCTCCTCCAGAGCCGCCATCTGGTGAATGAAATGTCCAGAGTCAGTATATTTACTGAAATCTGATTTTTGTCATAGTTCACTACAGAGGATCTGTTCAGCAGTGTTGTTTGTATACGTTCACTACGGTTCATGGACCTTTCCTGTTCTTCTACTTTCTGTCACTGTCACTTTCCAAATCAGCCTCTTTATTTCTTCACTTCACTTCACTCCAAACCAGTTCCTGTTCTTCAACAGTTTGACGGAGGACATTAAAAACACACTGGGTGTGGCAGTAAAGCAGGGGAACCTCAGGCCAAAACAAAGAGTCCAAAACAAAAGTGAAACTAACTTGGAGCCTTTAGTCAAACAATGAGCTCTTCTATAGAAAGAAAGTTACGTTTCAGTCTAACTGCCTCATCGAATCCTGTTCCACAGTTTGCAGCTCTTTAAGTTCTCATACGTACCGCAGAGGTAGCATCCTTGGTTTCTGAAAGAGTTTTTTCCACGTCGCTCAGAGTGTTGATCCGTGCGGGTTTCTTTTTGTTACTTTTAAGTGAGTCCTTCCCCTTCTTGGCCTTCCTCTTTGGAGAACCAACATTCCCAGCTTCGAATCGTGGACACAGGACCTGCATCAGACAGAAGATTTATGAAGCTTCTGAACTAACACCCACAGCCAACTTTCTGACTCGTTATGAATGCGAGGCTGATTTAAATTGTTTGTGTTTTGTAGGAAAAAAAAACATTTAAGACATTCAATTCACCAGCGGGTTACATTACACATGATGACCTACAAAAAGCCAATGTTGAACTTTTTAAAAAAATGACTAAACATTATTTATGTAATAACTAGTTTTAGGTTATTAAAAAACTCCTCACAATATAAAAGTAACATAAAACTTGATGTGATTCTATTTTTTAGTAGTTATTGACAAACTTTTCTCCATGTCAGTGTTTCTAAATGAGCTTTAAACTAATCTGATCTTTAATCGAGCATAATCTGAAAACCAAACTGTCATTTCCAAGCACGATAAAGCTGATCATGTTGTCTAGAAACAGTTATTAGTATCACGACATTGTCAGAAAAAGCTACTTATCTGTTTTGGTAAATTGTGACAACGGGTGTGCTTTTGTAAAACCTTTTTTTGTTGATTGGTATAAAGAGTATCTGACAACCCTCCTCTGTCTCTCTCTGTTGTTGACCTACTGTCGATGGTTTTACGTCAGCTGCCATGAAACGCTGTGATATAACGTGCCAACGTGTCTGCAGTATGGAAGTATGTTAAGATACAAAATGAGAGCAGTTCAGTAGCTTCTTACAAGCTTTTCAATTGAGGTACTTCTTGTGTCGGTAATATCAAGCTACATTCAATACCGACATCTTAATTCGACCCTGGGCTGAGTGCTCTAAAGGCCTTTCCATCCTCCATGACAAGTCACGAAGTCGGCTCTCATTCAAGTGGTTGCTTGACAAAAATTGTGCCATTTTATTTGCGAAGCAGCTTCACCCACCCCTGGACAAACCTTTTCTCACAGAGGTTTGTCTCAAGTGTTGTGTGATTGGTCAGAAGTTGTTGTGGGCGTGTTTATGTGTTTACGCAGAAAAGCCGGTGAGCTTTAATGGAGTCATTTTGCTCCGCTGAGAAGCAGCTGGAGGCCGATAGAAAATACAGCCGTCTTTACAACTGTTCCAGCAAAAACGTAGAAACCTACGAACTTAAAAAGACCGAGCGGAGACACAGGAGGCTCTTCATGGCTGTGACTGTCTCTGTCGGTTTAATAAACACGTCTGATCGCGGTAAGGGAAGCAAACATCTGTTTAAGGACAGGAGAGTTGAATAGCCAGCGGGAAGAATCCTGTTTTAACGCCGCAGGAGGAGGGAGGAGCTTCCCGGGAATTCTGATACGAGTGTCTCGTGGACGATGAAAGGTGTGTTTGAAAACAAACGTCTCGTAACCATGTGACCGAGAACCAACTTCTTGACTTCTTATGGAGTATGATGGAGCCTTAACACTGCAGAGGGAACTAATGAGAAGAGACAAGCTTCCACGGGACAGCGATAAAGCAAAAACGATCCCAGAATGAATTTACTGCTCTGGATGATCAACTAATCACTGCGGTGGAGAAAATTTGAAGCTGTTGGAATCCTGGTCCATCCAATCCATCTGACATTACATAACCAAAAAGGCAAGCCCAGAGCCGTATAAAGAAGTTCACCTGGCATAATGGCACAAACTTTAATGTTAATAAAAACAACTTGAGGATTAACGTGAACATGTTTTCTTTACTGCAGTGTAGAGCCACTGAAGTGTCGACCACAGGATGGACTTTAATGATTTTAATATTTTAATGTACTTATGGTTTGTAATCTGCAAGTTTGTGCTCTAAAAATAACGCAACATAATGCAAGTATTACATTGAGACTCCGTATCAGTTTATACTTAGAAGACTGATTTGTCCTGGGGACACAAAAAAGAAAATCCCGAGCATTAACACAGCTGTTTGCAAAAATAATTCAAATTTGTAGAATATTACCGTACCTCTAGTAAGGTAAGCGTTGAATCCTTTTGGAGGAAAGTTGTTGCTGTGGACTCTTTCCATTGCTGCACATCTGCCAATAAAGACTCGAGTCTTTCTAAGGGCTCCAGCTGGACCTGAATGGCTTGTCCCCGTAGCACCATGTCAGAGAGGCTGTCCACCAGCAGAATGCAGCCGCTGGCCTGAAAGAGGCAGATTATTTTACCGTGCTATTGCCTCTTGAGTCATCTGCTCATCATGCATCATGCAGTGTCCTAACCTGAAGCTCCTCGGCTTCCTGGAGCCACTCTCGGGCTTTTCTGATGGTGTCTTTGAGGAGCAGGCAGTTGGGGAGGTAAGCGGGGATTCCTGATGCCTTCTCAGCTGCGGCGCTAAGCGTCTCTATGGAGTGCGGCGGTCTGGTGCCAGGAAAACACACGTGATGAACATCAGCTTTGGCACAATGTTTGTTTCAGCTCCATACTCTCTAACACTACAACAGTCTAAACACAAGCTTAAGAAAAGGCTCTCAAAATATTTAATAACTAACGAACACAATTAAACCTGATTTTAAAATCCTTGTCCAGACAGGTTAAATAAAGAATAAAACACTTCTCAACATTTCAAACCCTCCGAAACCTTAACTTCTGGATCAAAAAAAGAGCAATGAAATAATAAAACACTTTTTAAAACTCTAGGCATTCGAGCCCTGACTTGAGATTAGTTCATCTGACAATGGAGAGAAGAGAAACATGTTCCTGACAGCCATGCCATTAATAAAAGCCTTAAAAAAAGCACTTATGACAGTTAATACTGA
Source organism: Kryptolebias marmoratus (assembly GCF_001649575.2). Classification (NCBI taxonomy): domain Eukaryota; kingdom Metazoa; phylum Chordata; class Actinopteri; order Cyprinodontiformes; family Rivulidae; genus Kryptolebias; species Kryptolebias marmoratus. The sequence goes on along the minus strand of NC_051437.1, from coordinate 8,597,150 downwards.
ACAGCTTTGTGGACCAATGGAATGAGGGCAAAACTAAATGTGATGCTCACTTTTTGTTGATCTTGTTGAATATTCTAGCAGCAGCATTTTGCACTAGCTGGAATTAAAATGAAGCATAATCAGGAGCACTGACGTAAGAATTACACGATTCATTAATAATCAGTGCAAATATCTGGACAAAGAGTTGAAGCTCACAGACAAGATAATATTTCAGAAGTTATGCTGTGTGTTTGGAAAGTCAGAGCAGTAACATCTGATTGTAATGTGATGCTCTTGGTCTTTTGGGTGTTTTTTTTTTTCTTTTTCTTCCTCCTTGCTTAGATGCAAACATCTTCACTGATCAGTGAGTGCTGCCCCCACCTGGCCTTCAGCAGGCTGCTCGCCTTGTCCTCCCAGTGCTCAGACAAAGTGAGCTGCTCCTGAAGGCGAGCCATGGCTTTCTCCACAGACGGATGAGGTGCCAAACCGACTCCCTGGTCGATGAGCCTCCGCATGGCCTCCAGAGTGAGGGTGACGGGCTGGGCGCTGGCCTGCTGCACCCCCTCCAGCCACCGAGCCTGCTCCAGCCTCTCTCTGAGCTGCGGCAGCTCCGGCAGGTCCACGTCAAAGTCAAAACTGACGTCCAGCAGGCTCTGGATCTCCGCGACGCTGTGGTCTTCTGCTGCCAGGACCTTCTCGCTGTGCTGCTGGAAGTCTTCGATACGATTCAAGAGTTCCTGGGAAAAAAACACGGATAAGTCAAAACAGACAAGTGTTTATAGCTTTGGTAACCATTATGTAATAATGTGGCTCGAACGCTGCTCATGCAGTGCACCGATCTGGTTCCTCATGTCCACCAAGAGGTACTTAATAAAACGTGACACGAGTTTAAACGACATTTTAAGAAACGGAACCCATTTCTCTTCCTGAACCTACCTTCAACAAGGGCGCCTGCGGGAGGCTGCAGGAGAGGTTATACAGCTGCCTCACAAACGAGCTGAGCTCCTCCACAGTCAGCTGGCTGCGGGACTTCCCGGTCCCACATCGATACCTGAGTGATGAAGACATCAACCCCATTAATACTGCTCCCCGACAGGCGGGAGCAAATAACAAATCTATAACTCCCAGGCGGCGCGACAGAGGTTATAAATGTCACCTGGTCTGCTTCTTGCCGTTCAGCAGCTGCTGCGCCACCGAGGCGCACTTCTCGGCATCCTGTGTGACCAGACGCAGCCGCCGCAGCAGGTCGTTGTCGGGGAACAGCTTGGACTCTGACTCAGCAAGAAGGGAGCGAAAGACTGGCAGGCCTGAGGAGAGAACGCAGGGTTAGTCACAGTCTGATACAAAACCTGATGGCACACTTGAAATCACCCTGGTGACTGTCTGGCTACTTATTAATCGTCACTTCTGATAAGAATGGCAAGGGTTTTACTAAATTATATCTGCTTAAAACTTTAATTACTAAAATCTATTTCCTAAGTCTTGCAAATAGTGCTCAAAGGTCTCCGTTTTTTAAAACTTACTCATTAAAAAGTGTTTTGTGTTAAGGTTTCTGCAAGGTCACAGTTCGAGTTATAGAAATTAGTAATAGTAAATGTTTAAATTAGGTGGTATGGAAATAAAAAAGCAGTTCACGTCTGGTAGCTACAAGGTTTTCAGAGACATGGCTCTCAGAATAAAACTCTCTTCATTTTGCTCACAATTTAATTTACAGTGGTGGCATGCCTAAAGAAATAAATTGAACTAATTAAAAGCAGCTTTATCAGACGGCACATATGGTTCTTTAAGGTCCGTTTTATTGATGTGCACCTTTCTTCTTTTCCAGTTTAGCCTCCAGAGTCTCGGTCACGCGGGAGGCCCATTCATCATACAGCTCCGCTTGCTGCTTCACAGCATTCATCATTGGGAACAGGTCGTCCATCGTATACCTGTAACTGCAGCAGCAAACAAAACAAAGACACACACATCACTTTCTGCAGATCCCGAGTTTGAAACAGGGAAAAAAGTAGAGGCTTTCAGACTAGATTTCGTCTTCTTCTTTGTCATGCCCACACTTCAGGAGCTGTGGTTGGTTGAGGTTCGTTAAACTGCCTTTAAAATATCTTTAGCTCCTGCTTTCCCAGCAAGGGAAAAGCTATCTGCGGTAGAGTGGAGCCACTCAGACAGCTACTTAGCCTCTCTGCAAAGTCCCCGCCTCCTTTTAGGAGTCGCTTTGACTGGCGGTGAATGAAACTCCTGTTACGTCTGCTGAGAAAACTGCTTCAAAACAAGAGTACAGCATTGCTTTTGATGCTTTCAAGCACAACGCCACTAATATTGTCACTTTTGACTCCAGCATATTTACATGACTCATTTTACCCTAGTAAGGGCTTGGCAGGAAGTGACATGATGTTGCTCCACATCGCAATTTGTTGAACAGAAACTCATAAACATTAGCATTAGTTGGTTATCTCAACAACAGTGGCCTCTAAAGCCCATCAAAACTCAAACGAAACAGAAGATGATGGAAGAATGAATTCTGGTATTTATTGAGCCTATGTTTAATAGAGCATGATTTTCACTCGTTTACCCCATGCTGGTTGATTGTGTCAGAATGTCTTTTTGTTGTTTGGATGCAGCCAGAAAACCCTGACAGATATTCTGTTTTCAAGAAACTCTTCAGTTCTTATAATCTCACAGAGCCCTTTGAACTATTCTGTTGAATGGTGCCTTATTTCGGCAAAATATTCGGCACATCTTTTCACTCTCATCATGTTTTGACTGCTTTAGGACCAGTTCCAGTAGGACCTACTTCAGTGTGTAGTTGGAGAGCGGGCAGGAGCAGAGCTCATCGATGTGGTACAGACAGACCAGGACTCCTGGGCTGCAGGGGCAGGTGATGGCAGAAAGGTAGCACGTGGTCCTGCATTTGGCACACTGTCGCTCATCATCCTGGAGGTGATCGTATTTTGCCTCCCGAGAATGCAACACGCCCTGTCGGTGCGGGAAAAAGGACAAACCGACGATTAGGCAAATTCATGTAGAGAGCAACAAGTTTATTGTGTCTACTTCTGAGAACATGGCGTCACTCTGCTTTCTATTCAACGTGTGTTAAAAGCTTCAAAATGTGCATAAAAGTGGGACATTATTATTGTTTCCACACTGAAAAGGAGCTCAGTTTTCAAATTGTTTTCAGGAAAATGCAACTTCAAATGTCTACATTCAGACGCTTGTGTGCAGCGTAAAAGGCTAAAGAGCCAAATCCCCAAAAAGACATTACAAAGTACCATTTTCTTCACTTTGTTCCTCATTTCCTGCTCCTCTTTGATCATGAGGACCATGTCCTTATGGACAGCTGAGGCCAGGACCACGCTGAGAGCGCCTGCTTTTCTGGCCATGTTGCACACCATCTCGTCGTGGGAGAACACGTTGTACCGGTGCAGCAGGCGATAGTGGTCCACACACTGCCTGCCCAGAGGCATCTGGTCGGACAGAGAGGGAAAAAAATGGGTTGGAAGTTATTTTCCTCTGATCGCTGCTAATTGCTCTCGAATAAGATCTGACAGGACAAGCTCCAGAGTGTAATTGGTGGGGCAGGAGCATAATTTAATAAGAACGATTTCAACTAAAGGCCTAGCATTCTTTGAAGGAATGTCAGAGTTTTAGGCTGAGATCATGCAATGTTGATAAATGATGGAGTTGTAGCTGTTTTGGTCAAACCTTGAACATAACGTTGTATTTCACAATCTCATGCAATATCACAAGATGTCACGGTCAGAATATGTGTTATGGGGTGACTCACAGCTACTACCGCACCAAATTTTAGCTCAGTATTTGTAAAACTGACTGAGTTATAGCTATTTTTGTGTTGGATAATGTTGATTAGCTGTGGCGGCCATCTTGAATAGGATTGATTCCAAAGGTTAATCAGTTATAGATGTACATCTAATGATTATTTTCTAAACGTATAATTAAAATTCATTCAGTGTTTCATGAGATTCTTTGCTAACAGACAATCAACACTGACTTCAATAGTTACTGGTAAAGTTTTAAAAACAGATCTCGATTGATCTATTAGTGCTCAGAGTATAAGGTGGGGTTGACTCTCAGCTACTACCACACCAGATTTTAGCTCAGTATCTGTAAAATTGACTGAGTTGTAGCAATTATTGTGTCGACAAAGGTCAGTTAGCTGTAACGGCCATCTTGAATCGAGCTGACTTCAGAATTAATTAGTTGTAGATGTACATCCAATGATTAAAGTCCATCCAGTGGTTCATGTGATATTTCGCTAACGCCGCAGGCAAACAAACACACCAAGACACGAGCAAAACATCTGCGATAATAAAAACTATTAAAATAATTCTAAAAGCAAAAATTGAAAACTGTCATGGGTCTGAGCTTCTTAAATAGGATGAATTTACATGTTTCTTAGTCTTGTGTGAAAGAAAATTTATTGTATTTCACTTTTGAGCGACTGAACAAAAGATGACACTTGAACCTTTGAAACAACAATCACTGATAACTAAAATCTCTGTAAGAACAACACGTCTGAAGTGATACAGACCCAGTCCACAGTGCAGAAGTTGACTGCCTCAGCAAAGTTAAAGCCCTGATTGAAGCCGCTGTGATAAGCTCTGGGAAACGTGATGACGAACTCGCCAGCACACTGGTTCGTTCTGTAAATCTGAAACAGAGACGCGATTCATTGGTTGAAAGGATCAGCGGCGTGCCGCTGTGGATAAGAGAGCAGAAAGGAGCCTCAGTAATACAAACAGGGACTCCGTGAGCCATCAGGGTGTTCGGGTTCATGATGGTGACCAGCTGGTGCAGCAGGTCGGGCTGCGACTCAAACAGCTCCGGGGCCAGTTTCTTCATCACCTCCTCCAGCTGCTCGGCTGCAAACCCAGGAGCTCCGTACCAGGTTTTAGGTTCCCCCCTTGAAGCAAATAAAAAACACACAAAGATCCCTCAACAACAAGTAACTTCTTCAAGTTTCTGACACTGATCAATAAAACGGCAACGTGGGGATGATTGGTGCAGCTGTACCAGTGCAGGTAGTTGATGGAGTAGCTCCAGTGATCCTCGATGTGCCAGCAGAAGGAGGAGAAGCACATGCCGACGTAGAGCCACGGCAGCGTCATCCCGCAGATGTCAGCTGTTACGTGAGTCAGAACCGACGGGTTCATCATTGCCAAGTTGTTTAGGTTCCAGCCACATTTGAGGTATTTCTGCAAGAGGAGCCAAAAACATCAGGGCAAGGAATGGAAGCTGCTGTGCAAAAATCTACCGAATTAAATGTTTAGATTCCACTGACATATGGAAGCTCTGTTCCGAGGAGTTACCTCATCTGCTGCGGAAACCTTAAATCTCCCATTTGGAATTGGGAATCCACTCCCAAACTCCTTCGATGCGATATCGGCCCCATATTCTACCGTGACGTCCTCCTCGATGGCTCCGACCAAACGCCAAAACTCTTTCTCCACCAGCTCCATGGGGACCATCTGTGACGACGACAAGGGAGAAATTCTAATATTATTTAGATGCTGAAAGCAAGAACAACTAAGATATTTGGCTTATAACGTTTACTGCTTACGTGAACTGGCATGTTGAAGTAATCTGATTTGAAGGCATCGGCCATTTGCCCGAACGCACGCAGCGAATAGTCCCTGTGTGCTTGTTCAAACCCGAACGCCTCGTGAGGTTTGCAGCATTCCTGCAGGGACAGTTAGACAGGTTTAATGTTTACGTGGTAAACAGTGTGTGTGACGCAGCAGCCAGAGGCCGTTCTTCAACATGTTTCACTTTCAGTTCTGTGATTTTTGTCAATTTTATTCTTATTCTGTAAAAGGACGCAAAGTTTTGGCGGGTTTTTCTTATTAATGTACAATTATTAATTCAACGTCCAACATTTGGCAGGAAAAAAAAAGTTTCATAGAGCTGTCTGCATAAGCTCAGGTCTCATCAGATCAACTTGTTTCAGAGCTGCCTCTAAACTATCAGCTCATAATTCCTCCTTTGACTCTGGAAGCTGTCCGAAAAAAGGACAGGATTTAATCCATTACATTATCTCAGCTGTTGTGTCTTTGAGTAAGACACTTTACCTGCCTTGCCTATTACTTGTGGTCATAGCATTTGGTGGCGCTGGTGTAATCTGCCTCACAGAAGTGACTGACACCATCAGTGTATGGATGAATGACTGAATGTAATGTGAAGGTCCTTGGGCTAGATAAAGCGATAGACAAGTGCATTTAGCCATTTACCATTTAGTTGTCAAATATCTGCCAGAATTATGGGAGAAGATTGTTGGTGGCAACAAATATTGTGCAGCTGAGATGCAACTTGCTAATGTATATTTACCAGTGTATATATCTGAGCCTGAGTGGATTAAAATCTACAATAAATTCTAATTTGTGCACCCAAATCTTGTTTTTAAAAAATCTTGGAAGTTGTATCTTTGATGATCATTGAACCCTGAATAAAAAAAAGGTTCAAAGAAATATTAAAAGCCCCGAAATTAATGTGACATTTTTAATGACTGTACGTAAACGTCTGACCTTGTGTGTGTTTTATGTCGGTGGGTGACGTGTTCACAAAGCCTTATGAGTCTGAGGACTAATTTAAATAGAAGCCCTTTGAATAAAGCTAAAAGGTCAATATCAAAGTATCTGGAAGGAGGCTGGTTCTCATGAGAAGAGGCTGCTGGTATGTAAACATGAACTGTATGACTGTGTGTGCCAGTGATTAGGTCTGTACGTGTGTTTGTGTATCGAGATTAGAAAGCAACTTATAGTGTTATATTCTCTGTCTTATTTTATTTTTGCATAGTCTATCTATTTTTGTAACTTGTCAAGGGACTGCAGGTGTGAATTAACTTTTGCTATAATCTGGTACAGCACATTAAATAGTGACATTTATGTTTGAGTTGTACATTGTCCCTTTTTAAATAAAATCTATCTATCTATCTATCTATCTATCTATCTATCTATCTATCTATCTATCTATCTATCTATCTATCTATCTATCTATCTATCTATCTATCTATCTATCTATCTATCTATCTATCTATCTATCTATCTATCTATCTATCTATCTATCTATCTATCTATCTCAGTGTTTTGGTTTTATAAGAGTCTGATTTCACTTTGTCTTTGTGGGGTACTCGGTGTAGAATATTAAGAAAAAAAAAACATGAAACGGTTGTATAGAAAGGCTGCAACAACAGAACTGCAAAAAAGTGAAGGGAGTACATTTTGAAGCGACTGTAAATCCGTAGCGATCCAAATAAAATATATATGTCACAATATATTCAAGCAGCATGTGCCCTTTAAATAGTCAATAACATCTTTGCCTCTGCTGTTGATCATCACCTGAGCCAGACACTTGGGGCACCTCCAGTCTCCTCTGGGGACGTCTTGCAGAGGGGGGATCAGACAGAAGGTGTGGTAGCTGTCATCGCAGCCGTCACACAGCAACAGACGGTCTTCGTCTCCCCCACTGTTGCACACCAGACACACGACCAGATCCACCTGGATAACAAAGGGAAACGATGTCAACAAAAATCCAGACATTTGATAGGAGGACTGCTTCATTCAGAGCAGAGCCTGTCTTCAAACCCTTAAAGATTCACTGCAAAGATGGAGAATATCTGTGATGGATAAAATATGTTTTGGATATTTTGGAAACTTGAGGCTGGCTTATAGACCTTTATATCAGGTATATGGTCATCAAATCTTTTGTAAATTTCTGAATTATTAACTGGTTTGGTTATGAAGGCACAGCAAAACATCATCAGTAAATATTCACGGAATAAAACTCTTTTAAGCTACATTCTTTGTGAAAATACATTTATTTCATAAATATAAACTCTGGTTTTTATTTTTCTGTGTCTGAAGGGACTACCTGCTGAAAACCTCTGTACCACACCCTGACTCTTCAGGCTGCCTTTCTGTGAGTCACCCAATATTTACTCCTGTGTCACAGATTCAGCTGTTCAGCCATCTTACCTTTATTTCAACCCACTTTTAGCTCCCACTGTGTTTACTGCACCTCAGAAGTGGGAAGTTGCTTTCATTTCCTCTGCAATTAACTGCAGACTCCCATCGACGGCTAATTAGTTCACCTCACAGAGAAATGTGTTGATAATCCTCTGTCAGTACGTTTTGTTTTTTTTTTTCATTTAATGACTCAGGTAGAAAAAGTCTTATTTGTTTGCTCTGTTTTAATTGTTTTTTCCCCACATTAAAGCTGAAAGCTCTGATTGTCAATTTGTTACAGCAGCGCAGCACTGAAACCTGCAAACACAAACACCAACTTATAAATAAAACCATAGTGCAGGTTAGCAACAGTTCATGTTAGCCTCTGAAAGTCACTGATTGACAGCAAAGTCCAGAGTTTATCAAGCTTGTATGTGGACGGAAAAATTATGAAGGGATTTTGACATCATGACCTTCCTGTCGAGCTATAAAAAACACATTTTGGACAAGATGGTGCCTGTGTGTGTGGTATGCCGCCTGTCACTGTCAACGTTGTTTGTTTTTTTGTTTGTGTCACATATTAATCAGCATCTCAACTCTTTAGTGGTGTACAATCACCAAACGCTCTTGGATTTGCAACTTTGAGCTACTGAAATAGTGACATCCGTTGGCTGGGACCCCCGTTTTTTATCTCAGGCAACCTGCGCTGCACTCCGGCCCCATCTCTGCCGAGACAAATGCAGCAGCAGGCTGCTGAGGATGAAGGCTTCATTGGTGCGCTTTACTGAGGCTTCTCAGACGGCGCTTAAAGGGGTGCTCTTTGCTTCACGGCATTCCCTCCACCCTGTCGACACCTGGTTGGTACCTGTCGTCGGCTCAGATGAGGTGCTTCAGCACTGTGGACCCTGCTCCCCTTGTTCCCGCTGGCACAGGGTGAACCTGAACAACCTGCGTCCTCTTGGCTCCACAGACACACATCGCTCCGGCCAGGATCGTCCTGGTAAACGCCAGGTTTTTTTCTTTTGTTTGTTTTGTGTGAGCCGTGTTTTGTTGTTGACTCTGAGAAAACTCCTCGGATGAGAAGCGAAACATCTTCAGCTACAGAACAGAAGTCCGGTTGTTTATGTTTTTAATCTTTTTTGGATTTACTATGTCCTGGATGACTGAGAATCTACACGGGCACTCAATATAACACTTCAGTCTGCTGTGCTGTTTTAGAGTGTTTTACAAATAAAGTTGGATTAAATGGGACTGGACTGGATATGAAGACCACAGAAGAAACTGTTGTATTTTAGCTAAAGCATGACGCAGAGAGTTCAATAAGACTTTAGGAACTAGTTTTAACTTGTGAATAAAGGGTAGCATCCTAAATGTCTCCTTTACGAGGTTCCAGCTGAGTTTTGATGCCTGATCTTTCTAAGAGAGGTTCTGTGGAAAGGTTTTGAACAATTTTCATATCACCTGTTGTTGATAGCTATTTGAAGAACCCCAGTTTGGAGAAACAAGAGTTTATTTCTGATTGGACTGATGAGCAAACGGCTAGTCCAAGTGGGGTCAAGGCCAAAGTGGTATGCTGCTGTCTTAAAACAACTCACAGGAACAATACTTTTTAGAAACCTTTACACTGTCATCAGCTTTGAACTGCATGGTTATTTTGTCAGAAATATTATGGCGCACCTGCTGGAACAGGCCCAGGCTGCACAGGAAGTTCCACAGCTAGCTGCTGCTGCTATTTGCTCTGGCACATAAAACTACAGAACTGTACATAAATAATCATGTGATGTGAAACTGATGGCGATGTAAAAAGTGTATAAAATAGTGTCCATGTGAAGCCTTTAACATTTTTAAGCTTGATCCTCTGTTAAGACAACTTTCCACTTTGATCGGATTGATGAGGTAATCGTTCAAAGAGCTATCTAGAACAGGTAAGATATTAATCCTTCATAACCTTTCCACGAATTCCCACTTTAAAAGAGCTGAACTAACCCTTTAGGACATGTTCTTTCTTAAGAGTATGTTCTGTAAAAGACAGAAGATGTTCCTACTTACTGGACTTGGAGGAACAGGAGGAATCATCTTCTTGTACCGTGGCTTGAACTTGTCGGTTTCAATTATTGGTTCCTTAAACTCAACGGGTTCCTGTTTCACTGGAATGGGGATCAGTTTTTCTGCAGGACAACAAGAAGCCTCACAATTACCAAGACTGGCATCTACTAGAAAAACTATGGAAACAATTTACTTTAGCTGCACATTAAAAAGAGGCTAAATCAAAATAATTACACATCAGTTATTTTACTGTTTGTTTTGTAATCAGGTATGACATGTTCAGAGATCAGGTGAGTATCTGCTAACTCATCAGTGCCCAGAAGAGTTTTATTTTTTCTGCTGTTTTAAAAACATTCATATCAAGGAGACAGATATAAAACAGAAGTACTGAGAAATGAATGTTCCCTCACAGGTATATTAGAGTTACTGTTCTTTGAATTGAGGAGTCTGACCTGGTTCAGGTTTGGCAACAAACGAGCCCATCCTCCGCCTTAGGTTGGGCCTGCTCTCACCCACCTCACCTGGTTCAGTCTTCACACAGGTGGCCTAAACAAAGAGAAAAAACACACAAAGTGAAACTTCACGGAACTAGAACTGTGACGTGACTGTGGAAACCTGCGGCGAGCAGCGAAGCCCGCGCTGTGGGGTGTCTGTGGTTCCCACCTCGCACTTCATGCGCTTGGCTCGGCGAGCACCGGGGCAGGAGTCAGGCGTTGGCGCCGGCTGCCTCTGAGCCTGGTCCTGCACCTTGTGCTCCAGGCTGTCGGGGTCCTCCATGGGCTGGATGAACTTCTGAACACACTGAGGGGGGGGGACAGAGAGCCGGTTTAAAACCCAGTTACCTGGTGATTAAAAGGCGTTCAGGTGCCTGACTGGAAACACCTGGAGACACTGAAGCGTTGACGAGGAAGTTTAAAAACACAGGAAGTAGAGGAGCACCATCACACGTGGCCTAAAAGGGTGCTGTAGTTATAACTTTAGAGAAATATGTCTCGTATCGAAGTGCAGCAGGTATCAAATGTGGCTGAAAGATGTCTCGCACATTGACGTTGCAGCAGAAAGACGAAAAGGTCAAGAGAAGGATGTGGTTAGTGAGAGTTTGTAACCTCAAAACAATAACGACAAACTGGAACTGAGGGGGTGACAAACAGGTATTTACTCAACTAAAGTGGTGGATAGCGGTGCGTACGGAACATGGTCCAAATGGTAAGAAGAGATGTGACATCGATGAGAAGAAATGCTTTAAAAAATGAAGGAGCAATGGGATCGCTGCACGACACAGACTTTATTATTTAAACTGCCACTTCAGCTGAACAATCATAAAGCTACCTTTAGTTTATTAGTGTCAAAGGAAAAAAATAGATCTACGATTTGTCAGTTTGTGACCTAATTGCTGCTGCCTGGCACGAAAACAAAACCACGACACTTTCACATTTAGGCCAAGAAGCCGCTGAACTCAGCTGGTAATGTTTCAGTCAACTGATCTGAGGCTGGAAACTGAAGAAAGTCTCAATAATAGTCTGCAAATGTGCCTCCGTTAGGATGAAAACACAAGTAACACAGATAACATGCTTTTTTTGTGTTCATTTTTCATGTTAGTGCAGCTTTCTTTAAGTCGTGACACAAACGTACCTTTTGAAATTCAGGATCAGCCTCCAAACGCATCAGTTTGGAAGCTGGATCTGGAGCCTGAGGCAGAAGAGAGCTTTGGTAGTTAAAGGTTTTAGGGCGACCTGTCCAAGAGGCCCTGTGATCTGGATCGAGCTCTCTTGTTAGGAAGCTTTAGGTTGTTAATGCGCATTAAAAGACAAAACACCAAAACAGAACAGGAGGGTCCAGCTGGAGAGCAAACCCCGACAGAACCCCCAATCAGATCTGAACACGAGTGCCAGTCTAAACTTTTCTTCACTTTAACAATCTTCCACGTTTTTGAGATGAGAAATGAGCAGAAATTCACTTTTTCTAATAATTTAAGGTCTTATTAGAGACAAAACAGACAGTTTGCTTTAATATCCTTGTATAATAATGAATACATGTGATATAAATCACAAGTAAGTATATAAAAAATGAGTATTTTTGAATAATGACATTACCAACACCAGGAACTTAATCTAAATGGTAAATTTCTGAAGAACACAAACAGACTACATTTGGATTAAAACAGGAGTGGTGTAAAACTAAAGGAAGGCTGTATTTATGTTATTATTATTACAATAAAGTTGTGATTATTAAATTATCTGGTCTTGCAGACACGCTGCTTTCGTAAATGTGTCTGAAGTTTAAAAAAGTGGGATTTAGAAATGAGTAATTCCAACTTCATTCATCTGCAAGACGGCAGGAGTTCAGGCACAAACAGGAGGAGATAAAGCTCATCCATTAGTCACAACGCGTTTAAAATATTTGCATGCTTATATGCAGAGGAGGATAAATTACTCAACTTATGACAATAAAAACATCTGCTCCATGTAAAGGCACATTTTCTTTTCATTGTAACCAAAATACCTGATTAAACTGATTAAAGATTGTGTCTTTTATTTTATTAGAGTGGCTTTAAAAAAGAGATATAACAATCAGAAGTGAAGAATAGTGCTTGTTTTATGAAAGTTTTATGAATTTTTAAACAAGGCCTTTTGAATCGACCATAATTAAAATTTAAACACGTATGTTGCTCACTGCTTCTCTCTGAATTTAGAAGAAAGACTGACTGAAAGAGCCGAAACTTAAAGTCTAATAACTTAAAGTTATAGAAGCTGTCAAAATACGAGAATATCCAATGTTTTTGTTTTTTTTTATTTGAATTTTTTTGTACATGTGTATCATCTGTGATATAAATAACCACTAAATACTGATCCATCACTGCCAAAGGTCCACCGCATAATTTGTAATAAATGAGGGAAATCAGCAGAGTCCAGTTTTGTTGCCAACAATTACGAGCTGTTTGTTTACGTTCAAACACTGATGAGTTCACTTCAGACAGACTCGAGTTACATTAACCCCCAAACAATCATTTAATGATGTGGAAACTGTTAGAAGGATCAAACTTCAAATTAAAAAAAATACATTGAAAAATTGCATATTTTGACAGCTTCTATGGCTTTAAGAAGTTAGGCGTGACCTCTGCAGTTGGACCTTTTCATGGCTGTAAATTCACACATTTAGTATTTCGCTAAAAAATTACAACTTTGACATTTTAGTAGAATTTAAATTGAGCTCTGAATAGTAAAAACCAGAGACATGTGGGTTGTACGTCAACACGGAGCGTGCAGAAAATAGTCTGATATCTTTTGCTAACACGCGTGTGTGTGCTCACCAGCAGGTTCGCCCCACTCTGAAACAGGTTGTAGGGGTACAGGATCCTCTCGTAATGCCCTCGCAGGTGGGAGCCGACAGCTTTGCCGGGGGTGAAGCCCATTTGTAGTGCAATCTTGGTCCATCGCCTGTCCTGACAGACGATGTCAAATCCACCCTCGTCTGCTACCAGCTGCAGGGACAGAGAGACGTGTCACGACGTCCGACTCTTGGCCGTTTAAAGCAGGGGAGTCCAACCCTGGTCCTCGAGGGCCACTATCCTGCATGTTTTCCTTGTTTCCCTGCTCCAACACACCTGATTTAGTACTTAAATTACCTCTTCTTGTTCTGCAGAAGCCTGTTAATCACCCATTGATTCAAATCAGGTGTGTTGGAGCAGAGAAACAAGTAAAACATGCAGAATGGTGGCCCTCGAGGACCAGGATTGGACACCCCGGTTCAAAGGATACATCTGTCTATGAATACAACCAACAATCTACCTTATTTAGCTTATAAAGGTCCAAAATCTTTCTCTCCACGTGAGGGATCTTCAGGGTACAGCCCTGCAGATCCCAGAACTTGGCAATCTGGTCCAAAAAATTGAGCTTGACTCTGGTTTGTGCCTGAAAACAAACAGGGTAATGACAACAATAAACAAGATTAACAGAAAAAAAAATCCAAAGCATTCAAAGGAAGGCACCAAAACAACCTGAACGGGCTCGGATTCACACCTTTTAGTGTATTTTTAGACTAAATGATAAGATTTCTCCATAAATATTAGTAATAAAGGCTCAGTTACGACACAGACGAGGTCCAGAGAAAGCACAGCTTTGGAGCACCGATGCACAAGCCGATAGCAGTCAAATAAAACACGGCTGAAATCTGAATAACAAAACTTACCTCCAGTTCATTGAGCCTTTGGATCCGAGGAACAAAGTGAAGCTTGTCAACATCGCAGGCAAATGGAGGCTGCCAGTCCTGAACGGGAACAGAAGGAAACATGAAGGTCAACGAGCCACACAGCCTGAGCAGCCTCGCCGCACGCAGGTTTTATCATCTCTGTTCGGCCACTGAAAACTTTAATCACTAATCCTGGGAGATTATTCAGTCCGGCCGGGTTTCCTTTTGGGAAAACTGACCCTCAAGGGGCTTTGCCGGGTTTGAGAGGGCCTCGAGTTAACCGAGTTCAACTTAAAATTGGGCAGATAAAATAAATGTGACAGCATGAACAAAATGTTAGAAGCTAAAGAACAAGGCCTGCTCTGAGAGAGAGAGAGATGTTTCTATGTCATTAAAAACAACACAAAAAAATAATCTCATTTCATTAGAAAAACACCCAGACACACAAGAAGGGCCCCAAGTTCTTGCCTAAAGTGAGAAGCCAACATCCCCCCACTGGCAAACAAAATGGCCAGATGGAAGACTAAACTCAATAGTCCAGCTTACCACAAAGCCAACATGGAGGACAACACCCTCCAACACAGGCTCATACATGAAGACAGCCTCTTTCTTTCTCTGGGAGCTCACATTCACAGCCTGCAGCTCAACTTTATTTCAGGCAGATTGAACCAAAAACACCAAACTTGGCTCATTCAACATAAGGGCCTTTTTTTACCCTCCCGTAAAGAGCAGAAAATATACTTGTTTCAGTGTTAGCAAAAAGGAGATGACACTTTAAAAATAATGGAAAATGTCTTCATTTGATTGCATCCGGGTGAAATGAAGCCACTCTGCTTCTGGTGTTTGTTAGAAAGTGGCCCAAAGAAGTGATGGAGCTCCCCGGCTGGCCCAACTTGTTATAGGATGCTATTAAAATAAAACAAAATACAATAAAAAAAAAAAACTGTCCATAATTCACGGCAGCCCCTGGGCTCTGGCGACATTTAGGCACCAACGAGATAAAAAAGAAAACAGCGCTCAGCTGATGTCGGACACATTTATTAGTTATTATCATCTTTGACTTTTCGGAGCCGAGCGGCTTCCTTCCGCGTCGCTTTTTTTAATGTCAAAGCGGCGAGCGAGCCACATTATGACAGGTTAGCCTGTTAGCTCGGAGGCTCGAGCACCAGCGAGGCTCCGCCGCCTTCCCGGCGAGCCACGGCCCGCAGCACCGCTCCCAGCACACGAACGGCTGACCGCGGGGCGAGAGAGGGGCGACGCGTGGCGGCTTCGAGTCGAGCGAGCAAACGGGGAGACGGCCGCGGCAGCACAAAGAATGAGCTCCGCCGTGTGTCCGCCATGTTGAACAGTCCCTTTAAATCCCAGCGCTCGGTCCATCCACAAGCCCCGACGAATTCAGCATCCGCGCCCTCCGAAAACGGCTCGAAACAACTCATCGGACTCACCGGAGGCGGCCGGACCTTACAAATCCCCGTCTTCTCCGCGATGGGCCGGATCTTGTTGATAAAAGCGTACGGGTCTCGAAATTCTTCCCAGCTAGGCTCGAAGACCGGGCACTCCGGAGGAGGCTTGAACTCGTCCGGCCGAGGCAGGCTCATCGTTTCGACCCCCGGTGGAAGCGGCGGACTCTGACCGGTCGGCGTGCGGCGGGGTTCACCGGGCGGGCGGGCTTTTTTTTTTTTTTTTGGTTCTCTTTATCCCGTCGGTTCACCGTGAGAGTCGGTGGCAGCGAGTCGACATCAACACGAATGGAGGCAGATTACGCTCACACACATAACCGACACACACACTTACACACACACACACACACACAACCACGCACAGTGGAGAGAATGTTCCAAGGCAGCGAGCACGTCCGCCCGAAAAACTAGACACCGCGCGGTTCAAGGTGATGAGCGGCAGAAGCCTCAGTTTGCGCAGAGTTTGCGCTCAAATCGGCGTGTTACGCAGTCACAGATGCGCTACACTGCTTCCCATCTATCATGTAAAAAACCAGCCTTTAACGCTTTGCTCTTAGGTTTTATTCTTCGTGTCCTGATGTTTTATAAGTCAGTAAAGTTGTCCTGCAGGAGGATGAGCCCATTTTACTGCAGAGAAATAAAACCTGTGCTGGATTAAAGTTCACCCTGAGCTTTAAATATAACATTTACACTTTAAACTATTTATCACTTCCTGTTACTTAGATAATTACTGCACTGATCAGATTATTAACAGCTACAGGAAAGACCACCAAACTATTATAAAGTACAATGTTATAAAAATGATCTTTGTTATCCTCAGATCTACATTATTTTCTGCAGCTCATCATTCTTTCCCAGTCATACTTTATTTTATCTGTATTCCTGTTGTACAATCACAGATAAAAGCTTTAAAGACAGTTCTTATTAGGATTAGATCTGATAATGCTGATTCCACCATTTTAGTCCTTGGCTATAGTTATGGTATTTAAAGCTTTTAGCTACATTTTGCTATTTTAGTTTTTATATTTATTTATTACCTCAAATTTAGGTTTTTAGCTACTGTTTTGCCAATTTTAGTTAAAAAACTGAAATTAATTCTTTAAAAAAGGTTTTACTAATTTATGCTTATCCTATTTTGTTTCTAAAATGCTTTGATTATACCTAAAATTCTGGTTTTGAGCTACAGCTTTGCTACTTTAAGCCTTTAGGTATTTTTAGCTTCTGGCTATGGTTGATTATTTAAGCTTTTACTTATTGTTTTGTTGATAATTTAATGTAGGTTTTTGCCACTCTTTAGCACATTTTAGCCTTTAACTACTGTTTTGTACATTTTAGCTATTATTTTTTTTTATTTTAGTTTTTAAAATTTTACCTAAAACTAAGGGTTTTACCATATGTTTTGCCAATTTTAGCGTTTACCTACTATTTTATCTGCCAATTTTAGTCTTTAGCTTTAGTATTGCTAACTTCAGCTTTGAGCTACTGTTTTGCACATTTTGACCTTTAGCTACAGTCTGGCTCACTTTAGTTTTAAGTACTATTTTGCAAATTTAAGCTTTTAGCTACAGTTTTGCTAATTTTAACGTTTAGCTAGTTTTGCTAACTTTAGCATTTAGCAATGGGTTTGCTAATTTTAGCTTTTAATGTTGTTTAGCTCATTTGTGTTTCTTTCTGCTTGTTTCAGCTACAAGTCACTCAGCCTTTAGCAGTTTCACAGGAAATGATAATTCTCTAGTTTTCTACCTGAAGTCAGACACAGCCCTGAATATATTAGTAATAAACCTGGAACCTCCTTACTAAATTATATATATATATATATATATATATATATATATATATATATATATATATATATCTCCCCTTGGGTACAGCTTTAGATCTTTTTGCCAGTTCACGCAGATAAATTTGTAAGAAATTGACAGAGGCACTGCTGCAAATTATAAATGTTTTATTGAACTCACAATATTTCAAAAAGGTAAAATAGTCAGTTTACTTTATCATACAAAAAAAAAAAAATGGGAGTCTATGCTGGCCCTCGGATCCTGAAAGCTGAAAAATAGTTAAAATCCAATTAGATAAAATCAGACTGTTTGGGTGGAAAGGGATAATAATAAAGAAAATGCAAATATAACTAAATACACCTAAGTGCTCCCCAACAAAAACACACTCACACCAAACCCTTGGTGAATACAACAGAAAAGAAAAGCCCCCCTCCCACTAATCTCCTCAATCTAGATAAAACAGCCCAAGATCCAGGGACAGCATAGGTCCTGCCTTAAAACAGGCCCGAAGGCTAAAATAGGAACCCCTTTCCCTAATAAGTTACAGATAAGAAAATTAAAAACAAATCAAGAACTAAACCTGAAACAGTAGCAGGCCAACCTACACACAAAAGAAATCAAGTTAACAAGAGCATTAGACAGCCAGGTAATCATAAGGAACAGCCCTTACCTGCTCTACAGTAAAACCAGTACACAGTGCTCTTGATGTCACTCTTTAAAGTCAGTTTCCTGCAACAATCAGTGGCAGAATTAGAACAATTCTAAACTCACCTCTCAATCAATGGTAAGCCTACCTCTGCATGAGTCATCAGCCTGCATCTGATCTCCTCAGCAATCTACCTGCTTTTAAATACCAGTGCTGATTACTTGTCTCCCTAACGAGCCAGCTGTGCTCTGTCACAGTCTCTCCCATATATGGGCAGGAGGAAGAAGGTGCAGGAGCACAACCGGGGGGGCAATATGCCCCGGCTACATATATATACAGTATTTCTCTGCAGAGAGCTGATTCTGTAGCTGAACCTGACACCAGTGCTGCATTTTCCCTGCTGTTCCTCGGATGCAGACAAGTGTTTGTCATAAAATAATCCACTCATGTCTAAAGGCGACGCCTTGCCACGATGTATACATTCAGGCCTTCACCAACAAATGCTGAGATTCTGTTTTGTTATTGTGTGTTTCCCTCCTGGTGTAACAGAACCAGCTGTGGTTCGCTGTGGACGAAACCGAACCGTCTACAGAACCGAGCTACAGAAAAACGGTTCTTAACGGCTGTTTATACTTGCGCGGATGAATACATGCAGGTGACTGCTCTGAGGCTGCCGGAACTCGTTGTTTAAATAGCCGGAGTGAGACGTTTGATTGGATGTTT
>NC_051437.1:8572380-8578272 GCF_001649575.2 Kryptolebias marmoratus | reverse complement strand
ACACGCAAATATAACAACAATCAGACACACAGACAAGTACTGAGCTAATATTTGGTGTGGTAGTAGCTGGGAGTCCCGACACGCACTCCGAGTGTCAACAGGTTGTGTGGCTTCGCACATAACGTTATTGTTCCAGATTTGACCAAAACGGCTACACCGCCGTCATTTCTCGACATCTTAGTTTAAAACTCTGACACAAAAGGCGGTGGGCGATATGCATTTCCTTCAATGAAGGCTTTAAGTTGGGAAATGTGCTTAAATCAGCCTAAAAATGGCAAAAAAAGATAGATTCCTTAAAAAACATTGAAGTGTTTTTATTTTATTTTCCTTATCAAATATGAGATTTGTTAAAAAAGGTTACAATTCAAAACGTGGTGTTTATTTACACTTTTTGAATGATAAAAACATCCAAGGCACTAAATATTGTGAGCTTACACAAGTATACTGAGCTGAGGTTTGTTAAATGATTCATTCTTGTAGCTTTCATGTAAATCTCACACTTAAAATAATTAGTGAATGAAAAAAACAAACAACAGCAAAAAAAAAAGAAAAGAAAAAGAAAAAGAAACAATTTTCACACAGTTATATTGATCTCCTTCCCAATGAAGCCTTTATCCTGTTTCATTGCAACATAACAGACTTGAATCAAGATGATGTTTAAGGTTTGACTCCACTAATATAACAGACCTGGTACTTCCTGGGTACAAACCAGAGTCTTTAGCCAAGTTACAGAAGATTATTCTCTGTATTACCACCTTGTGGCGTGGTATGGGTATTTCAGTGTTTTTAATGAAACACTTTTAGTTTTCTGTAAGTGGAGACAAAAATATTTATTTGCAAAACTTAGCTGGGGCCTTAATTAAGATGAGTCAGACCCAGGTCTAATTAAAAAAGGAATCATGCTAAAAGATTGTGGATCAGCTCAGATTAAGGTACGGAAGTGTGACTGCTTCATCATGAAAGAAAGTCAAATTTTTGGGTGGAAAATTAGGTCAATGTGTGTCTAAAAAAAGTAAGAAAATGTCAATACAACCTTAGCTCGAAAGCACAATTTAAATCTAGCTTCAGTTTACACTAAAAGACAGAAAGGTCATCACTTCGGTTCGTTCTAGCTCGGAAAGCAAGGACAAAATAAGGACACAAGAGCTCCTCCTTTCAGCAAAATGAAACTTTCTATGGAGGCCGACGAGGGGTCATGAGAAGAATTCAAATCTGAGGTCGTAGGAATCTGTTCCCTTAGTTTAGTAAACTGAATGCAGAGATTTGCAATGAGATTGGTGCAGCAGGTGTTGTGTTTAGTTTGGACAAGTGTGGACAGGGACACAGGCAGAAGGACAACACCGGCAGTGAGACAAGGGTTTAGGGACCGTCTACAAATTACATCAGGCTGTAATATTTAAAAACATGAACAGAATCGTCTGGGTTCTCACCTACGTCACATCAGACATTTATTAATAAGACCTTTATAAAGTTATTTTAATGTTGTTCCAACAGTTAATTACAAACATGCAGGTTTGTTTCTTCTTCTTCTTCTTCTTCTTCTTCTTCTTCTTCGTTCAGCTGTTCCCCTTTCAGGGGTCACCACAGTGACTCATCTTCCTCCGTCTAACTCTGTACTCTGCGTCCTCTGTCCTCACTTCAACTACCTCCATGTCCTCTCTAACTGCATCCATATGTCTCCTCTTTGTCTCTAACCTCCTTCTACCAATATACCCACTGTCCCTCCTCTGCACATGTCCAAACCATCTCTAACTTTATCTCCCAGTCCTTCAACCTGTGCTCTACCTCTGATGTCCTCATTCCTAATCCTGTCCATCCTTGTCCCTCCCAAGGAGAACCTCAACATCTTCAGCTCTGTCACTTCCAGTTCTGTCTCCTGTCTTTTTGTCCGTCCCACTGTCTCCAAACCAAACAACATGGCTGCTCTCACCACTGTCTGTAAACCTTTCTTTTGACCTTTGCTGCCAATCTCCATTTTCCTGGACAGTCAACCCTAAGAAGTTGAAACACAAGTTTATATAATTTTGGATTTTAGTTTTTTAATCTGTGTGTGGACAGATTAGCTAAACTAAGGGAACGGATTCATACGACTTTATTTCTACCCATGACCTCTGGTGGGCTCTGTGAGGTTCAGACTTCTTCATCGTCATCTTCAGAATCGCTCACTCGGCCCAGCTCCTCATAATCTTTTTCCAGACAGGCCAGGTCCTCTCTGGCCTCTGCGAACTCCCCCTCCTCCATGCCTTCGCCCACGTACCAGTGGACGAACGCGCGCTTGGCGTACATCAGGTCGAACTTGTGGTCGAGACGCGACCAGGCCTCTGCGATGGCGGTGGTGTTGCTCAGCATGCACACGGCCCTCTCGACCTTGGCCAGGTCTCCACCGGGGACAGCAGTTGGAGGTTGGTAATTAATGCCGACCTGAGAAGACAAAAGGTATTATTCTGAGAGATAAATTCCCTCAGGCTGTGGCTCTTTCTTTGACGGCGTCCTCACCTTGAAGCCAGTGGGGCACCAGTCAACAAACTGGATGGAGCGCCGGGTCTTTATACTCGCTATAGCGGCATTGACATCTTTTGGCAGAACGTCACCTCTGTACAGCATGCAGCACGCCATGTACTTGCCACGACGAGGATCACACTTAACCATCTGATTGGTGGGTTCGAAGCAAGCACTGGTGATCTCAGACACGGTCAGCTGCTCGTGGTAGGCCTTCTCAGCAGAGATGATGGGCGAGTAGGTCACGAGGGGGAAGTGGACACGAGGGAACGGCACCAGGTTGGTCTGGAACTCTGTCAGGTCAACGTTGAGGGCGCCGTCGAAACGAAGCGAGGCGGTGATGGAGGACACGATCTGACCAATCAGCCTGTTGAGGTTGACGTAGCCAGGAGTCTCGATGTCCATGTTGTGGCGACAGATGTCGTAGATGGCCTCGTTGTCCACCATGAAGGCGCAGTCGGAGTGCTCCAGGGTGGTGTGGGTGGTCAGGACGGCGTTGTAGGGCTCCACCACTGCAGTGGACACCTGGGGAGCCGGGTACACCGCAAACTCCAGCTTGGATTTCTTGCCGAAGTCTAAGGAGAGACGCTCCATGAGGAGAGAGGTGAAACCAGAGCCGGTGCCTCCGCCAAAGCTGTGGAAGACGAGGAACCCCTGAAGACCCGAGCACTGATCGGTCTGAAGAGAAACACTCAACAGGGTCAGATGGTTAAAGAAGCTCCAGACGACATCTCTGCAGTCCAGGTGTTCAAAATGACAAACTCAGCAGCAGTTTACGGCTCCTCTGCTCACCGTTCATCCGTCCAACACAAGCTTTAACATTTCTGTTCACTCCTAAATCGATTTTTAATTCAGTAAACAGCTGTTGTGGATAAAAAAGTCTGATCAGAAACATTTTACACATCCTAACCTGAGATTTACTCTAGAAACAATAAAAAAACAACAACTGTGCATTCTTCATGGTGGACAGTTAACGGACTGTAGAAAACTGAAGGTGGCGCTCCGGCTGTGGCTCCTTCTTTGCTGAGGATCAGATTTAGTCGGGACGCTGTCAAACGGAGCATTTGCAGATGAGAATTAAGAGATGTGGTTAAAAAAATAACAACAAAAAAACCTGAATAAACGAGATTTTGTGGCCGTCAACCATCAGCTTCCACAGTTATCGCCCAGCAGAGTTAAAGTGACAGCACACACAAATAAAACCAAACACAAAGGTGTCTCCTTTAACACATTTGGTTGGCTGTTTCTGACAGACATTTTCCTGGTTTTTGGTTAATAAACAAATCCTATGAAAGATTAGCTCATCCTATATTTGCTTCTTGCAGAGGTCCTGTTTTATTACTTGTTAGCAGGTAGTAAAGCTGGTTACAGCCACCAATCTTTACTTTAATTTAGCCCAAAGGCTGGAAAAAATGATCACCAACTAGCCACGTGTGTGCATCTTACAATGTTTAATATCTGCAAGATAATTTGATATTTTGTCTGTTTAAACTGTACAAAATGTGGGCTTTAAATAAAGTTTACAGGTAATCTTTGGAAGGTAACGATTGATGGATTTGGATTTTTATTTTCCTCCCCCAAAGCTGCAAATGTGAATAATTTTGTAAATCCTAAATTTTGTTTTCCTACTGGATTATCTTTACAAAACTGAAAGTGAAGGTGGAGAAACTGCATTCAGGTCATAAACAAAAAGACAAAAGTGCTGATGAATTAGATCTGAGTAAAAACAGCTGAGTGTCCAAAGGCAGATGACTGCAGAGGATCTTCTTTGAACAAGCGAAACGTCCGGTTGTTTTACTGACCATTTTCCGAACGCGCTCCATGACTCCATCAATGAACTCCTTCCCGACGGTGTAGTGGCCTCGGGCGTAGTTGTTGGCGGCGTCCTCCTTCCCGGAGATGAGCTGCTCGGGGGGGAAGAGCCCCCTGTACGCCCCCACTCTCACCTCATCTGAGGAGAAGGGATGGACTCAAGGTTAGACAACACCGAGTCATGGGACTGATGGGCTTCACCTTCTTCTCCACATCCACCAACTCAAGGTTTGTAAAGATAACTGCATCAGATTTGATTTTAAAAGCACAGCATGAGAAAATGATGAACAAAATCACAGATTGTCCCTTCATTCCTCTGTGACTCCAGACAACAGATACAGATAAGAGGTACTTCCAAGTGAAGGCGATTTTGGTGATTGCTTCTGTAGCCAATCCTTTCTCCTTTTTCCTTTTGCTTTATGTGATGGTCTTCATTTGTGATTGTAAGATACAATGTTGCTGTCATGTGCCAAGTAAACCAATAACAACTTGAATGAAAAAAAAAAAATACGACAATTAAAAAATGTTTCACGAAAAGGGGGGAAATAAAACTTTTTTGCATTTGATGTTTAAAGCTGCCTTAGTGTGTATTCACCGTGGGAAAATGTTCTTCCTTTGCTGTAATTAACTACATTTTTCCCCTCTTTATTTTTTTTTATGGACTGAAAGTGAAGTAGCTCTTCACTCAGACCCGAGTGCTCCCATCAGTATAGAAGCGTGTCATTACTGCTCATACGTGGAGCTAAAACTCAGAGATCAGGAGCCTAAAACGACTCTGTGAGGACGGATTACTCACCGATGACCGTGGGCTCCAGGTCCACGAACAGAGCTCTGGGAACGTGTCGGCCGAAGCTGCCCGTGTTGAAGAAAGTGTTGAACGGGTCTTCACGAGAGTTGGGCTCGGCGGGGCCGTGCAGGAAAACGCCATCAGGACCGACGCCGTGCTCGAGGCAGAGCAGCTCCCAGCATGCATTTCCAGTCTGGACACCTGCCTGGCCCACGTGGATGGAGATGCACTCTCTCTGTGAAGACGGGAGGTTTTTTTAATTAGCGAAAACGGCAGGTAGAGAAACACACACACACCACCCAGAGTTATAATTCCTTGCAACGGCAGTCCTGTTCCTACACGTCCAAAATCTGATGTCATTTGTCCCGGAGGGAGAACACCCCCATTAGGTGATTTTTTTTTTTCACTGCTGAGAGACGTGTGTAAGACTGAACATAAACAAAGATTAACCAACTTGAACAAAGGCTTCACAATCTGATGATGAAGAGGAGAGGTTCTGTAGAGAATTCAGAAAAAACGTAATGATGGAATATTTGTAATTCACAAAAAATAAATACAAATATATATTTTCTCTCACCATGTTGCTCCAAATTAGAGAGTATAGAGGTGCAGAATATTTTCAGCCGGTGTCAGTCCTCTGTGAGGTCTCTGCCAACAGAGCGCCGCTCCGTGTGTGCTCCTCCTGATGTGTGTGTGCTCCTCCTGATGTGTGTGTGCTCCTCCTGATGTGTGTGTGCTCCTCCTGATGTGTGTGCTCCTCCTGATGTGTGTGCTCCTCCTGATGTGTGTGTGCT
>NC_051437.1:8543603-8571760 GCF_001649575.2 Kryptolebias marmoratus | reverse complement strand
ATGTGTGTGTGCTCCTCCTGATGTGTGCTCCTCCTGATGTGTGCTCCTCCTGATGTGTGTGTGCTCCTCCTGATGTGTGCTCCTCCTGATGTGTGTGTGCTCCTCCTGATGTGTGCTCCTCCTGATGTGTGCTGCCCGCTGCGCCTGTCTGACGGTTCGGATCCAGGACTCCGGGGAGGAGGGGAGTTGACAGAAAGAGGGAGGGAACGGCGGGGAACGTTCCTTCAACGTCAAGCCAGTTCTCACCCAAAAAAAGTGTTGTTTTAATCATGCTTCAGGCTTGCTGTCACTTGTTGATGACAGACAAAAACCCCCCAAACAAAACAAGACAAAAAAAACACATACAGTCTGGCTTTTCCTCAGAGTTACAGAAAATTAGCAGAATCTTCTCTTAAAGATTTTTTTTTAAAAATACTTCATTACGAAGAGTCAAGATGAAGTCTTAAGGGAGCAGACATTGAAGAAAGCCCTGATTTATTTTTACAGGAATTACTTTCAGCATGTGTGCTGACTTATCTGCTTTTGCTTTGCTCATGTTCAGACTTTTTGGACAGAATCAGGTCATTTTATTTGTTAGAGACCTTCAGGTCCAACGCCTCCTGACAGAAAAGGATCTTTTTTTAGGTAACAGACAAAAAAATGAACATTTTTATTACCTGGCTGTCTGTAAAATGTTGGATAATTACTGAACATATCACGGGTCGGCATGGTAACTGTGTCTGTCACGCCCCGACAGCACTCCGAATAAGACGGACAGATAGAAACACAGACTAGAAATTAAGCTTCAGACGGTCACTGTGCAAAAATGATGTAATATTAAAAACGCAGAAGCTCCAGGTTGTCACGCGTGTACATTTTGATCTGGTAAAAAGATCCTTCACTTCCGGAGGAAGTTCTGAGCTTCGGTGGAAGTCAATGGGAGTTCTGGATATGCAAGAAATCTGTGAATTGCTTTTATAGTGAGACACGCTGGGTGAAAGAGGAGAAATGTGCCTACTTTATGAAGCACAGACTGTACGAGAAGTTTAAAATTTGTGGAAATAAGACGAGTTTTCAAAAGGTTTGGAAAGTATAAAGCCGGGATGTGCAAAATCCTGACACACCAAATCAACTTTTCTTGTGGTAAAACCTTCAAAAATCATCTAACTTAAGTTTTGATTGTGTGAAAACCATTAAATATCTCAAATGGCAGTTTGAGCACTTATGATCTCTGTGAGATCTAGGTTTAAGACTTTGCCATTAAAGCCAAATTACCCACCGCCCCGCACGGGGGGAATGCTGCAGTAATCAATAAAGGAACAGAAACTAACCTTACAACCTTAGTTCATATTCTTAAGTACAGTTTTAAAAAGGTAAATATTTAAACTCTGCTTTTTAAGTTTGCATTGCTAAAGTTTACAAAAATGGATTTATAATAAGTCACTGGTTGCTCAGCTGGTTCAAATGTTACATCAAAAAGCAACAATGCTATTAGATAAAAAAATACTTTAACAAAATCTAATTTCAGCAATTTAAACCAAATGTATTAGTTTTTTCTTTTTTTTTGTTTGCAGTTGTTTTAAAGGCAGACAGAACCACAGAATTGCCAATTAATGCTTGAGTTATTAAAAAAAACATCCTAAAAAAGGTATCAAACCCAAAAAAAACATTTTCCTGAGAAAAGTTTTAGGAGCTTTTCAAGTTTTATATCTCTAATAAAACCATAATTAATGGGGCTTTTCATGCTACTGTACCTAAATAAAAGTTTATACACCCTGGGGACAATGAATTTGCTCATTTAAATCAATTTAAGCTTTTTTAACTTGACTGTTAATCGACCACGGATCAAACTGAAACAGAAAATAAAGCATTAAATGAGTAATTACAGGACTGCTGACCTGCTTTGTTTGGACAGATGTTTTGCTCTTTCTTCATGAATATGAGCGTCAGACTCAGCGTGTGAAGGAAACGTGCAGCCTTCTGTCTTTCAGGTGATCAGATCTGAATAAAATGTCGCATTTCTCAGAGCTTTTATTGAATTCTCAGAACAACAGTGATGTTATCCTACAGTGACTTTTATCCTACATGTCCAAATCCAAACGCTGAGGGGAGAGAAAAAAAAAAAAAAAAAGCCAAAACAAAAACATGCATTTGATTTTCAATATCGCGATTTCTCAGCTTTACCCAAACGAAGGAGAAAATAATCCAAATTGTAAAATTTCAGTCATTTTCTAAAACAATGTTCGATTTGAAAGTTAAAGAATTAGCATTAAATCTTTTTCATTAAAGTGTTTTCCATTTAGAAATAAAATAACCATTTCCTGGATGACTTAGAAAAAGGAGCGGAGTCACTGACCCGTCTGAAAGCTTGTGGACGGAGGATCGGCTCACTCGGAGCGCGTGTAGTGTCGCCATCTTTCAAACGGGAGGCAACATGAGTGTTCACTGGTTGATGTAGGCCAAAGTCATAAGGCAAGATAGCAGCAGCTGGAGTCTAAACCCGCTCCGTAGTTTTCTCTTCTGATGAGTAAAAATATATTGCACTTTGAAGACAAACTGAAAAAATAATCTCACAGGTAACGACAGACACCGCCGAAGAGTCATGCAAGTGGTGATGGGCTCCTTGGAAGTGAAGTGCAGTTTACCGCGGCGAGGCTGAATCTCTGGAGCTCAGTCCGACTGGTGAAAGGCGAAGCCCCAACGGACGAGTATCTATTTGCATACTGGCACACAAACATCTTCCTTTGTGGTTTTCTTTTAGCAAAAGTCTAGCTGCCTGTCCTTCAGGGGGGGGCCTGCTCTCTTCTTCTCTGGGCGTAACATCACTTTTCTCGCAGGACGCAGACGCCCGCGTCGCACCTCTGGGTCGCCATGGACGTGACGACCTCCCAGGAGTCGATGACCGGGTCGTAGCATTCGATGCTGCTCAGGAGAGAGTTCCCGTCGTATCTGGAGGGACAGCGAGAAACAGGGTTTGAACGACGGCAGCGGGCGAGCGTCTGAATTTATCATACAGCTGCAGGTTGTAACACAGCAACGAGCCCTAAATCAAACTAAATTCAATGATTATGCAGCTTGTTTTCTTTTTAGCTCGCTTAATTGCTGTCTGTAAGTATTGTGACGATGTGGAAATAAAACAAAAACACTTAACGACAAAGAAAATGAAGCTGAAGCTCTTTTTTATTATTTTACCCACAGTGAGGTCCTGCTTTGTGAGGGCATGCTGCTTCAAGTACCGAAGACAAATACAGTCTAACAACTTTGGTTCAAGTGGGTGTGAAGATTCAGGAGATCCAGAAACATCACAGGTGATGACACTCAACATGATTATACTCTGTGCTGAACAAATCTGAACATCCGAGCTAAATCATCCACGCTCTGCTGTCATTTAACGTAATGTAAGGTCGTTTTTTTTTTTCTCAGTCGCACAGGGCCAAGGTCAGTCTGAACAAAGACAGATGAGACACGCTGGTGTTACAACGTCTGCGTCTACACATACACGTTTCACCAACGCTGCGTTAAATCCAACAATCATTCAAGAACACATTTAAATATTTAAAGCAGGGGTCTCCAACCCTGGTCCTTGAGGGCCGCCTTCCTGCATGTTTTACCTGTTTCTCTGCTCCAACACACCTGATTTGAATCAATGGGTGATTAACAGGCTTCTACAGAACATGAAGAGGTGATTTAACCACTGAATCAGGTGTGTTGGAGCAGGGAAACAAGGAAAACATGCAGGAACGCGGCCCTCGAGGACCAGGATTGGAGACCCCTGATTTAAAGTTTTGTATCCTTGCATTAAGCTGGCTGTGAGGAGACAGCTGCACGGGACTGAGTGAAAATATTTATAAAATTGCCAATATATGTGATGTATCAAGCATTCTTCCACGTTAGACATCCTAAATCACTACAGAATGAACATCAAGTATAAACGTTCGAGGCAGTCTTTTAGCTATCTGCATCTGATTTGTCCCACGTGCTTCTGCTGCACCCCTCACAGACACCTCAACGCACCGCTCATCCAGAAAACTGCAAACCTTCATCACAATCAGGACAACTCTTTTTGTGAAGGGAGAGGCGGACTAAAGCAGTGTAAGAAAAAAGCACCTAAATCTATCATCCAGGAGGGGTTTGAATTTTGTGAAGAAGACCTGTAATAAATGCAGCTTTATTACTAAGTCTGTTGGCTCAGTGCAGAGGGATTAATGGGCTTTAACTTAATACAAAACGTTACAAAAAGAGGAAGAGAAGTTCAACGTGCTGTCAGTGCAGGACAAATATATCAACCATTCGAGTCTGTCGGCAGGTTTTTTTTTTTTTATTAAAAGATTATATTTGAAGATGGAGTTGAAGATAAGTTTGTTAGGAGTCTGTCCAGCTGCTGAGGGACGCCGCTGTGGCACACTTTATTTGTTTAAATTTGCAAATTCAATAAAAAAAAATATTCCTAATCAAAATAACAACGATCAAAACACAGAAATATTTGTTCTGGAAAAACAAAATTGCACGTCTACCATAATGTAGTCAGCTACATAAATAAAGAACAAAAAAAACAAAAACAATTATTAGTCCTACTGTATGTTGCTTAAAACTACAAACATTAGGTCTAACTTTCAAAGAATACTGTGTGCTGTGACAATAAGGCCAACAAGTTTGCCCAACCTAATAAAATTATTCTAATTAATATATTCATATTCACTTTGCTCTCTGGTTCTTTTTTTAATGAATTTTATGTCAAACAGACGTAAAAAAGAAAACAGATAAAACAAACTTACAGTTTAGAAAGGAGCAGGCTGAATAAAACACATTTCTCTACCCCTTTCTCACTTATCTATTGATCAATATAACTCCTATTATAATAATAATAGACTATAATAATTATGATGAACCCCTCTAACATTATATATTTGTCACCAATCAACACCTGTGTGTTTTTCTCAACAACGTCCCCCTCAGCTCTTAGCTGTCCTGAATCACATGACCGACGTCAAACCCCGAAGGAGGGACTCCATCTTACCCTGCGATGGCGTAGAGGCGTCCTCGAAGGACAGTTGCTCCGACGTAACACCGAGGAGTCGTCATACTGGCTACTGTGGTCCAGTAGTCCGTTCTGATGTTGTACACCTCCACCGAGTCCAGGTGCGAAACGCCATCGAAGCCTCCCACCACGTAAATGTGGTCATTCAGTAAGGCCACACCAGCCCCTGAACACAATTCAAACTTGTCACACTCACACACACATCTGTGACGGTTCAATGTTTCCCTACACACACCTGAGCGCTTCGTGGCCATGGGCGTCACACTGGTCCAGTGTCCCGTGTGGGGGTCATACCGCTCCACTGAATTCAAGATATTTAGGCCGTCGTATCCACCTGGAGCAAGACGGAGAAGTGTCAAACTACTGAGGGTTTCTGAACCAGTCAACGGGTCTAAAATGGTTTCTCTGCAACAATCAAGACTATGACCACACATTAATCTTCATTTAACTGAATGAAAGTGAAAAAGAATCAACAGAAACCTCCTCTAATTATAGATTTTTGTACCGTTTCTCGCCCTTTCTAATGTTAATCTAAATCTAAGTAAAGCAGCGACTCCATGATGAGAATGAACGTGAACATCTTCCTTCCACACCTAGACAGTATATCAGCCCACTTGCGACCACCAGACCGGCTCCCTCTCTGGCTGTCTGCATATCTCCCAGCATGCTCCACTGGTCGATGTTGGGATCATATCGCTCCATGCTGGTGTGACGCCGGCTGCCGTCGAATCCACCCGCAACATAGATCATGTCTGCCGAAGGGTGAATATTTGTGTCAGAATATTGTATTTTTCTCCCCAACGAAAGGTTAAAAAAAGTAAAAATAAAATTCTATTAGCGCTCACCTCCGAGCGTCGTGGCTCCAGCGAGGCCGCGCCTTACATTCATGGTGGCGACAGTGTACCAAACACCGTCTTCGTCTGCCGTGTAGTCCAGGCACTCCACAGAGCTGAGCCTCGACCGGCCGTCGTAGCCTCCGATCACGTAAACCCGGTCGTGCAGGGACACCGTGGCCACGTAGCGCCTCTTACGTGCGATATTCTGTTGAAGGCACATCGGTCGCTTTCAGCCAAAGCAACTCAGAGGATAAAAATCCAAGCTGTTTCCCCAGAAATTCAACACTCACAGGCAGAAAGCTCCATTCTTGAGTTTTGGGATCATATTTCTCAACTATGTCTATTGGTGACTGCTGGCTGCCAAACCCACCGATAACCAGCAGGACTTCTTTGGCACCTGGGAGAAAACAGCATGATTACAAGGCTCACGTATCAGAGACGTGCACTTAGCTAAATTGCAGCTGAAAGCAGGGCTCCTACCTAATCTGGCTTGTGTGCGAGGGCCCTGCATTTCACTCCGCAGCTCCGGTCTTAAGTGGAATTTTTTGGCTTCGTCGACGAGGTCCCGACAAGGCAGGCTACACCGAATGAGAGGCTAGAACATGTGAAAACTTGCTTAATTACGGTGTGATAAATACTTCAGCGAGCGATCTTTCATCTGCAGCTTGCCGTGCAATCACACAACGAGCTGCCGAGGGTCGTCTGGCTCACCTCGGCATCGATGACATCTGTAATGTAGCGCGGGGTGAGGAGTGGCATTCGAACGAACTCGAGCATGTCTGGCAGGTAGGGCTCTCGCTCTTTACGGTTGTGTTTAACCCAGTTTAACACGGCCTCAAACACAGGCTCCTCGGAGTCCACCTGCGCACGGACGGCACACAGTTAGAAGGAGAGCAATCCCAGCAAAACCAGCCACTAACATCTGCCAGCGAAAGATGTGCACAGGTTTTATTAGCGATACAACAAGAGACAAAACTAAAAACATGAGATCTGAAGGAGAAACCACAGCATAAAAATACATTATAGACCCAGAAATGTCTAAATGTCTATTATACAAATGAAGGTTTGCAGCATTTCTCTCCATGAAGTTCTTCTTTTTAAGTCCAGACAGCATCAGAGTGA
Organism: Kryptolebias marmoratus; assembly: GCF_001649575.2. Classification (NCBI taxonomy): domain Eukaryota; kingdom Metazoa; phylum Chordata; class Actinopteri; order Cyprinodontiformes; family Rivulidae; genus Kryptolebias; species Kryptolebias marmoratus. Next base: position 8,564,785 of record NC_051437.1, on the reverse strand, counting down.
TCTCAGTTTAGGGATTTATCCAAAACAACTTTAACTTGAAATGCTCCTTACAGTTTGAGCCAATGCGACATCAGGTATTTTTACACCTCATCACTTTAGCACGAGAGAGTTAGTTGTTCGTGTTGGTGTTATTTTCTCAACTGAGCATCATTCACGTTGCTGCGTTAATAATAAACCCAGCAGCTGTAAACTTATTTTACGTCAGATCAGCCGAGCTCACCTCCAGACTCAAACAGATACATTCATATCGCCAGAGAAAAAAAAGCCTCATTCACTTTGCTATATTAATAATAATCACTACAGTTTTGCTGTCGTTCTGGGATCAGGCTGGGAGAATTGAGCGTCACGGCTGATTCAAAAGCTCAAAACTTCTGCGTTTGCAATCAGACGGCAACAAAGACGTTAAGTTGAGGAAATAGTGACAACATAAAGAAAAGTGACCTCTTAATCAAACGGGACGTTGTGTAAAAATACTTGTGATCGAGTTTGCCTGAAATGCATTTTGAGTTTAAAGTTGTTTCAGACAGTCTGTTCTGAGACAGTGACTGCTCACGCGTTCTCCACACAACCCCGATTCAAGAAAACTGAACCATCTTTATAAACAGACTGCAAATACTCAACTTGTTGCTGGTTTGCCAGGGTTATAATGATTATTTAGAGCTTAAAAATGCAGTGGATGAAGCCTGCTAAGCAAAAAGGTATGGATATTAAATGAAACACTTAAAAAGATTGATTTGATCATTTGAAAAACATGAAATGTATTGCATCCTCCAGTCTAAAACAAGCATTTATTTAGCAGTGAAAGTAGAAGTTGCTAAAGGAATGCACTTTTCTTTTCCAGATGGAAACAGTTTTGAACTCCTGCCAACGCTGCAACATGTTCAGCCATTTATTTTTTTTTTGCGAGCGCGAATACGCAACGTGTGAATTTAATCTGCTAAAGGGGGAGAAACGAGCCCTGAAGCCTAAACCCCCCCCCAAATCTTCAAAGGCGGCAGAAAAATACTTTAACTGAGGGCTAATCATCCATGACTGCGTTTGACGTGTGCTGTCTGGTTTTATTTTAAAAACAACAAAAACGACAGGAACAACAATTTGACACAATTGATGATCAATAACTCATCTTGTGATAATAACTGTGTTTGCACAAAGCCAGGCGTGTGGTTGGGAAACAGGAATTTCCTGAGCACAAAGGCAAACTTAAATCAGGTTCACTTCTCTGCAATTTCATTGTCAGGCCAATCCCGAAAACTGATGGGGAGCTTGCTGGTCGGGGGGTGCGCAGGTCGCTACTTGCTTTCCTCTTTTCACGCTCAGGTGCTCGACAGACAATAAGAAAGCTGTAAAAGTCAGACTAAAACGTCAAATTTACGAACATCAAAAGTGCAGATGTTTATACATGGGTGCCCCGCAAAAACATCCCATTAATAAAAGGATCCTTCTGTGTTTTTAAGCTTCGAGATCTGATCTTTGCAGCAGGAACAGAAGAAGAAGCGAAGGAGGAAGATCTCCGCTCGTCCTACCTGGATCTCGTCACATTTTATGAGCTTTTCCACTTCCGTCTGGCTCAGCAGCATGAACTCTTCGTGCTGAACCACCTCGGAGAAATGCTTCTGGGAAAAGAGCTCGGCGGCCTGCATCAGGTCCAGGCAGTTGTGAGTTTCGGCGAAGTCGCGGATGCCGAGGCAGTTGGAGGGGTCAAGCTGACTCTCCAGGAAATCGCAGCACGCTCGCTTCACCCCTGGGGGAAACCAAAAGGTCGCTTGTGGATACGTGCACAACATGTCATTCAAATTAAAGCAAACCCTGACTGATGCCACTTATTAACCGAGAGAAGAGGCAGTTGATTAAAAAGTGATGCCACACTTTATCAACAAACTTAATCATTATTTTATCCCCATACCAGCCAAATAGTCTCTGGATTACAAGTTCTGTGGAAAGATTGTGAACAATAAACATCTTACCTGTTGCAGATAGTGACGGCTGGGACTGACTGGCTAATGGCTGGTCTGAGAGGGCCCAGTTCCAAAATGGATGGCTGCCGTTATTAAAACTCCAGTCTTAGTTTCACAGAGGTTTGTGTGAATGATCTGTTATAAACCTTTACACCGCCATTGATTTTGCATTACTCAAAGAGTCCCAGGGTGTACTGGAAGTGCCACAGCTGGCTGATGCCGTCACTATTTGAGCTTAAAATAACCCCAGAATTCATTGTAAATATTTGTGTGGTGCAAAAGTGACGACAATGTCATGACTTATAAACTAATTTTCACATGAAGCACAGTAACATTTTTGAGACTGGAGATGTTTTAGGACGACAACAATCCACTTTGGTCTTGGCCTTGCTCAGACTAGCCTTTAGCTCATCAGTCCAGTCAGAATTAAACTCTATTTCTCCAAACTGGGGTGTTCAAAGAGCCACTTACTACAGGCATCGTTTATAAGTCGAAATTAATATAAACTAAATAATCAAATCATTTCAACCACTGAACCTCAGTCCTTCAGACTTAATTACAGTGAATTGACCTGGACTATAATAAAAGGCACGGGTGAGTTTATGACTAAATAGTCTCACTCTGTCATATTTGCCTACTATCAGGAGATGAGCTTCAGGTGATAAAAAAGTCTGAATTACATTAATCTCACTTGCAGTGATTACTCATATGAGTAAAACAACGTAGCTGAGTCCTGGCACTCAGAAGAACGGCTCGTACCACCCACCTAGACTTTGCAGCCCATGCACCGACGTTACCTTTGAGCTGCAGCAAACACGCGGCGGGGAGCAGTTCCTGCACATTTTCCACTGTGACGAGCACGGTCTCTGTGTAGACGAAGTCCAACAGGATCTCCATCGTCGCTGCGGTGAGCCCCTGAATGTCGACGAAAGATTTCCCCTTTTCTGCGAGCTGTAGGGCCACAAGAATAAAGCAACACATCAGGTATTTCCCTATATTTGTCATCTCACAATCAGGAAATAAAATGTCTGTTTGGAGGTTTCTGTCACATCAGCAGCTCAACATGTCCACCAATTTGGAAGTGCATTTTTTTAAAACTCTGAAACAAACAAGAAATAAGAAAAAAAAAAGAGAATGCTGAAATATCCTCTCTTATCAATACTTTAGAGCCCTTCAGCAGCTGTGAGTCAGTTTTGATCCATCTCTCTGGGAGGCATTTCCCTCCTGGTATTACCACATAGATCCAGAATGATCCGACAGCAAGTCGACAGATCTGACGACACGTGTTCACAGCTGCTGACAAATCCATCCCCAAATGTCCTGAGTGACGACTTGGAACATGATCTCAGTCATCTGCTCATTATAAACATGTAATCACACAGTCACCTGCCAGACGTGAAAAGCTGCAGACTGCTGTGATTTATCTGAACAGATGATCACGCGTCACATAAGCTGAGTGGGCCGTCTCTGTTGTTGTGATTTCACACTCAGTCATCATGTCGGAAGTTAGTGGGGAAAAAAGCCAGTGTGTTCATTCAGGCATGATGACATTATCCCACCGGATAATTAGGAAGAGGGGGCTTTTCTTATCTCCCTGATTAAAGCGATTCACCCCTGATCTGCGAGTTTTCTTGAACAGTTTATTTTGGCGCCTTCTTCATAATCCCACCCTAATCTTTCTTAGTAGCCTTGCAGACTCTGAGACCTTTCACAAAAGACCGGACCAAAGCGTCTTTTGTCCTGAACGTCTCCGGTGTTCACAAGTGAAGAGGACTTTAAACACACAGCTGGAATTACCGTAACCACATATATCAGACTTCTGACTTTAATTGATGATTCCGATATAAATTTAAGGGTTAAAAAACACCATGGAAGATTTATACTTTAAGCTCTGCACATCAGATCTTTAACTGCGATCATCAATTTGTGAGGAAGAGAGAAAAGCACTTTTACCTCACTGGTGAACATGGCACAAAAATAGTCGCTGCAGGCCGCCAAGACAATCCGGTGAGCCGGGAAATCGGTGTTGTCCACCCTCAGAGTGATGTCGCAGAGCGTGTTGCTCTTGCGCAACGAGTTCATGGCGTTGAGAATGGATTTGGCGTGGGAGTTTGTCATGATGTCCTTCGGAGCCATGATGCCTTGAGAATCTGCGAGGGACCTCAGACTACCGCAGGAACCTAAGACAAAACGAAGTACAAACACAGGAAGGTCTCGGCAAAAAGGTAACAGCACTTTACCCACACAGGAAACGCCAGATAGAAACATAAAGCTCTGAGATTATAGTTTTACAGCTTTAATGAGGCTTAGTGATCAGAAAATTATTTAGCGACTAGCCTGACCTCTTAATAGATATAATCAACTTAAAGACGAAATGTTCTCCTTACTAGCGTGTCAGATATTAGTATTTATATGGCTTAATTCAAGAAATACCATAAAGTGTGGATTTTGGACTGTTGGTCAGACAAGATAAGGTGATGAATAATGTCACATCTGTCAATGGAAAACTTTAAAACGATCGTTTCAATTTTTTATTACTTATTTTTCCCTAGGCGGTCTGAATGACCAAACTTGATAATAAAAAGTGTAATTAGTGGCATTTTTTCCTCTAACAGGGGTTGAACAAGTCAAGCAGCAGGCCAGTTTATATTATGAAACAAAGTCACATAAAATACTTAATTTGGCAGACTTGGGTTAACAAGAAATCACACAAACACACATGAACAGGACAGGTAGAAACACAGAGTAATGATTTAAGAAGCATAATTAAACATATAAAAGGTATAAGACTTTTATAAAGCTGAGAAATGTGACTGTAAAGCTAATTTGTTGTAATTTAAAGGTTTCAAAATACAAAAATATGGACTCAGACACTGTTTTGGTTATATTATTATATCTATATATTTAAATATTTTAATTTAATCTACAGAGAAAATATTCTATATAATGTTAAGATAGCTGTGGTGAGAAAGATAACTTCCCACATTTAATTGTCAATAAACTAATACTAATGACAACAAAACTGATCCTAACAATAACCTACATAAGTGAAAGGTAAGACCTTCACTACCAAGCACTTTCCCCATGTTGTCAATGGTAATTAATTCATTTAAACCGAGTTTTTGTGGCGTGGTGTTGTAATCAAACTTACCGTGGAAAGATCTGAATACTTTTTCCACCACTGGGAGGCAATAACTATAGCTACACATGAGCTAAAAGCAGCACTGGCGGCTAACCCCAACGCCAGACAACAGCTAAAGAAAACAGCTGCACAAAGTGGACCGGAGGCCAGAAGAGGACAGCACAGAAAGCGACACACACAGAAGAACTTGGCAAGAATCGGCATAATACCTGTCGCAGCAGTAAGGCTGAGGCAACGCGCCTAGCTAAGTTGCTTTGCTAGCTAACGTTAGCCGCACCAAAGTCCCTCGTCCAGTTCTCGCTGCCAGTCAGCCTGAAGAAGACAAATTACCCTAATCCATCATGACTTCCGCCAGGTCACAACAACTCACAGCCTCCGAGGGGGGCCTGTATGTCTGAAATATCAAAACAACGTCATATTAGCCCCCAGTGCGAGCTTTATACAGCAACAGTGTTTCGTTGACTAAACTGCAGAGAGGGTCACAGAACCACAACCACTGTATGGCAAGCCGAATGAGCATATAATATACAAGCTCCTTGAAACATGTTCAAACACATCTGTTCTTCACATGGTCACATGTGCTGTCCATGATCAATATTTCACATCCTTCAAACCTCAGTCTTCCTAGACAATGCCATAACTTTTTCTCACATTTCAAACATATACACTTTCACTGTTATGAGACAGAAAGAAACTATTTTAGTTTTATTAAATATCTTTTTAACAACAAACGTGTTAACACGGAAAACTGTTTTTTCGGGATATCTAATTTTTATCTAATGACAAGTTAAACAGCAATTTTAGACATCTGTAACAAGAATACAGGCTGATTATTTCTTATATTAAAATACATATATATCTGAACTTGATGGGATGTCATTTAAACATAAAACAATTGTGTTATTGATATCTGAAATGCAAGTTTCTCCTTGTAAGATTTCAGATGGTCACAGTGTTCATTTTAGATATGAAGCTATCTGGAGCTGAAAGCTCCTTTGTCCTTGGAAGAAGGATGTCTAAAATATCTGAAATGTTATTTGTGGGTTGAAAGAAAGCATAGTTTTATATCTGAAATGTTCTTTTGAACAAAGAAAAACTGAACTGTGGATATCTGCAGAACATATTCAGTCTAGCAATTAAATGTTAAAATGAGCTCCTGAACTTTTATGGATTTTTAGATATTTTAAATTTAGAGTTTACATATCTAGACTCGGTTGTTGAGACCTTTAATTATGTTTTGTATTAATATGAATGCTATTTTAGTTAAATTCCTACAAGTAAAAATCAGCCATTTTGACTAGTAGAAACACCATTATTGACAAAACCTGTGTGGTTTGACTATATGTTGCAACGAACTGCCATACTGTGGTAGCAGCCGTGATTGCTCAGATTGGACGTAAACAGACCCCTGCGCGAGCGTACGTATGGGAAGCCAGTCCGTACGTGCGCGCTCCCGGGGCTAGACGCGTTTCTTTCCAGAAACAAGATGCCTCCTGCGCGCCCTCGCCTGTCGGTTTCTGCTGCTGTTTTAGGAGCGGTGAGAGGACTATTTTCTACTAACAGAGTTACATTCCGGACCCGAGCGGTCTTGTAAATCATACCCAAATAACTCGCAGGGCCGTATTGTCACTGAAAAACCGCGCTGTGCTCTATTTTAGCCACCCAAGGACAACAGCTACAGCGCGTAGGAGGAGCTAGCGACGTGTTTCCGCTAAGAGCAGGCCGAGACGGCGATCTATGCCGCCGCGCTGAGAGCTCACTGCAACCGGACGGCTGGCAGCCACTGCAGGAAACTCTCTGACTACAAGTTGTTTGGACACCGAGGAGCTGCGGTTCTCCGTGTCCGGGGGGTGGGGGGCGAAAAGGAAGAAAAAAAAAGAAGAGCGGCAGCTGGACTGTGAGCAATGGAAGCCGAGTTTTGGGAAATCGACGAGAATGGGAGCTGGAACTCCGTTTATCAGGTAGGAGCTCTGGGCTCATCAAGGTGGGACACGAACCGCGGGTGAAGCTGTCATACCGAGGTAGCACTCGCTCAAGAGTCAGGTTTTTATTTTTAATAGCCACCATCTCTTCTGCCCCGTTCGGTCCGTCCGTGCTCTGGCGGGTCGGACCTTTCGGGCGGCTCTTGTATCTGTACGGATCTAAAGCCTGCAGCACCTCCCACCACAGGGTGTGTGCTCACGTTTGATGTCTGAAACCTGAGTGAAAGTGCCCCTGAGCTGCACAGACATGAATATTCTTAGTTATCTTTAAGACGTTATTCTCACGTTCTTAGTGCTCATGGTTACACAGGCAGGTTGTGTGTATTTAATGTTTAATCTCTCTCACACACACAGAGGCCAGTGTTAGATATCGGTGTAAAAGGTGACACATGCTTGGGTTTCTCTGCAGAGTTAAATTAAGGAAGGAAGAGCTCCCCTCACGATTTTCCCACACATGCTCACATTCAGTTTTGTGAATGTGAGCATGATCTGCAGCGTTTTGCATTATAACAATATGTTTGGGTGTTTTTTGTTTCGCCGCAGGAGATTCGCCAGCAGTCGAGTGAGTTACCTTGCAAGGTCGCCAAACTACTTGAGAACAAGTCTCGGAACCGTTACAGGGACGTCAGCCCCTGTGAGTGACCCCTTCGCCTGAAAACTACTTTTTAAAACCACATGGCATCTGAGACATGCCAGACTCACAGTCGGGCGGGTTTCTAACCTTTAAACTTCAGTCACTGATGACTTCCTAAAAGCAACAGCAGCTTCTAATGAATCCTAGTTGGATGAACATGAATATGACAACTTACAGCTGCTTTATGCAGTGTAAAATCTTCAGGAATCTCGTGGAAACTAAGACCGACGACATATAGGCACAGTCGGATATTATTTAACATGTGTTTTCTAATCTTTTATATTTGCAGAACCCCTCCAGTCGGCCTCTGTTCTCTTTTCATGTAGGAACAGTTCTAGAAATTTTAAAATTAATTATCTAATGAACTGAAAACATCTCAGTCCAGCATCTCGGCTTCAGTAGTTTTCTTCTTTCTTTTTGTTTCCACACTGAATAAGCAATGCAAATTGTGTAGCCCGAGTTACAAGTAGTCACGCTTTTTTTTTTTTTTTTTCTTATTCGCATTAAACAAGATGTGAAAATGAGGAACCTGAAACTTTTTGGGCTATTTACATGTGATCTCTGAGGCTCTTTGGCTGACACCAAGTTCACCTCAGTGTTGAAGGCGTGACAAGTGTTCAGTTTGTTCAAAGAAACATGTTTCCCATCATGGAGTGTTACTGCACATAAAAAACAATAAATACATCAAGAAAACCCTCTTCTTTTTTTCCTCAGTTGACCACAGCAGAATATGCCTGCAGCTGGGTACAAATGACTACATCAATGCCAGCCTAATAACTGTTGAAGAGGCGCAGAGGAACTATATTCTTACTCAGGTAAGCAGGAAGATTTTATTATCCACATTACTATTTGTACACAGCTCCTGTAGTTATCTGGTCAGTGGATATCTTTCAGTAGTGTTCAAGATTATGTTATAATACTGTGGTAAAAAGTTCTGCATCTGAAATATTTACAAGCAGAAGTACTTGTACTTGTCAACAACTGTGTGCTCTGAATTGAAGATACTAGATGTATTAGATGGTGACTTAAAGACGGCAAAGAACATGTGAGGCAAAACGTACTCTATTGGTGTTCAGTGAGTGGAAACCAGCAGAGAGAAGTTTGAAGTTGCAGCTGCTATCAAGATGCACAAATCACAAACTCTCCAGCGGATCTACAGCTGAGTTAAAGCTAAGGAGACTACGTTTCAAACCACAGGATGTTCTGACAGCAAGCTCCAGGTCTGACAGAACATGTTCAGAATTTGGTGAAAGCTTGCAGGATGAATCCAGTTGTCACGGCTCTCTGATTTGGTCTGTTCCTCCCGTGAACAACGGTTAAAAGGCGGTGATGGGAGTCAGTCTGCAGCTGGTCTTAGACCACGCCGCTGCCAGCGCGTTGAGGTCTTGTAGTGGCTGCGGTCCTGGTGTTTTTGGCTCAGAGCTGTATAACCTTGTTACAGTTTGCAGTAAAACATTTGTGTTCATTTACTGCTTATGAATGACAAACCCAAGACTTTAAGTGTCTGGTAAAGCTGTATTTCTAGTTTTCCTAAAGCAGTGAGGGAATGAATCTCTGATTTTTCCGCCTTTTTTTTATTAGTCGGCCTTTTTAACATGCACTGTTATGTAAGTTTCTAATGTAGACAAGTTGGGTTCTGGGAGAGGTTATGAACAATAAATATCATACCTGTTGTTGATGGCTCTTTAAACAACCTAAGTTTAGAGAAACAGAGTTTAACTCCAATACGACTGATGAGCCAACGGCTAGTCCGAATGCAGTCAAGACCAAAGTGGATTGCTGTCGTTTTAAGGCGACTCAAATCTTTAAAAATTGGATATCAGTTCACGCGAACGCTGTTTTATTAATCTTAACATCGCTTCCAAATCCTCAACACCGTTATTTACATAGAATTCTGTGGTTATTTGTAAGCGCAGATTGCAGCGGTATCAGGTAGCTGCAGCACCTCTGGGGCAGCCTGAGGAATATTGTAATATTTCTACGGAAATACAGTTCCCTCCTAAAGTACTGGAACAGCTAGGCAAATTCCTTTGTTTTATGTTGTTCACTGAAGACATCAGTGAGTGGGTTTGAGATGAAAAGATGAGTACGACACAAGAGTTCAGAATCTCAGCTCTTATTTCCTGGTGTTTACATTTCGACATGTTCAACAACTCGGGACATATCATCGTTTGTTTGAACCCTCCCATTTTTCAAGCGTGTAAAACTACTGGAACATGTGACTGACAGGTGTTTTTTGTTTTAGGCTGATTGTTCAAACATTAAATAGCTCTGCTTGACTAGTTTATGTTTTTAGCCTGAGTTTAAACCTATACAGACTGCATTTCTTGTTAAAGAGGATAAACCAACATGAAGACCAGAGAGCTGTCGATGGGAGGAAAGCGAGGCATTTTGAAGCTTAGAAAAGAAAGAAAATCAATCAGAGCTATTGGACAAATATTATTAACCTTTATTTAACCAGGCAAGTCCCACTGAGATCTCAGATCTCTTTTTCAGGAGAGGCCCAGGCCTGAAGGCAGCCTAACATGCATGTTTTTACACTGAGGAAGGAAACCAGAGCCTGGAGAAAACCCACAGAAAGACCCCAGGTCTAACCCGGGGTTTGAACCCAGGACCTTCTTGCTGTGAGGCAACAGTGCTAACCATCAATCCATCGTGCTGCCATTGGGCATAGCAAGCACAAGAATTTGGTTTGTCCTGAAAAGGAAAAAAAACAAACTATTGCTGTACTGAGCAACAGACGTCGCACAGGTCGGCCAAAGAAAACAACAGTAGTTGATGACAGAAATATTGTGAGAGCTGTAAAGAAAACACCAAAAATAACATGCAGTTACATCATCAACGATCTCCACAGTGCAGGGGTGACGGTATCACAATCCACTGTTCGAAGAAATATCGAGGCCGTACCACAAGATCCACACCACTCATCAGCAGTAAGCATCAGAAGGCCAGATTGGAATTAGCAAAGAAGTACAGAGATGAGCCACAAAACGTCTAAAACACAATCTTATGGGCTGATGAGACCAAGATTTGTCTCTACCAACATGATGGAAAGGCCAAAGTGTGGAGAAAGAAAGGAGCTGCTTACGATCCCAAGCATACAGGCTCATCTGTGAAGCATGGGGGAGGTAATGTCATGGCTTGGGCGTGCATGGCTGCTTCTGGAACAGGCTCATTAATATTTACTGATGATGTAACTAATGGTGGTGGCAGCAGAATGAATTCTGAAGTGTACAGAAACATTTTGGCTGCCAGTTTAAGGAGAAACGCATCCAAACTAATTGGGAGGAAGTTCATGATGCGGCAGGACGATGACCCAAAGCACACCGCCAACGAAACGAAGGACTTCATCGGGGTGGGGGGTGGGGGGGAAAGGTTTTAACCGAGACCTTGACCCAGCAGAGCATGCCATTCACCTCCTGAAGAGGCGACTGAAGGCAGAAAACCCCTGAATCAAACAAGAACTGAAAGAAGCTGCGGTGAACGCCTGGAATAGCATCACAAATGAAGAATGTAACAGTTTGGTGGCGCCAATGGGTCGCAGGCTCGAGGCTGTTATTTCAAGCAAGGGTTATGTCACCAAACATTAAATGTTATTTACTTTAAGATTATCTTCCTTTACTTTTGCTCACCTAAAAAGGCTGTGGTCCAACACAAATGGTGATATGTCCTGAGCTGTTAAACACATTGAAATGTAAACACCAGGAAACAAAAACTGAGATTCTGAACTCTTGTCTCATACTCCTGTTCTGATCTTAAACTCGGATGTTTTCAGTGAAAAACAAATAAAAGAATTTGCCTTGGTGTCCCAATACTTTAAGAGGGGACTGTAATCGTATAATGACAGACTGGCGGCAGTGTTGAGGTCTTTGAAACACGACAGCAAATCCATTTTGGGATTGGCACTTAGTTGTGTTCAAACTAGCTGTTCGCTCATCAGTCCTGTTTGCAGTTAAATTCTAGCAGAAGTTGATGAAAGAGTTATCTGCAGCAGGTAAGATATTAATTCTTTATAACCTCTTTATGGTTACAGCAAGATTACAAATGGCAATACACTTCTCTCTTTCTAAGTATAATAAAAATCTTTCTAATCATCTAAAATTCAAAAAAATTTAGGTGAACTTACTGTCATTTGTTTCCAGGGCCCCCTTCCAACGACATGCGGGCATTTCTGGGAGATGGTATGGGAGCAGAGGACCCGGGGTGTGGTGATGCTGAACCGAGTCATAGAGAAAGGATCCGTAAGCTCATCGTGTCTCTTTTACCCAGGAGTCTCACTGCCTTTCCCCCTTTTTTTTAATTTAATGTCGCTCTGTGTAACGTGCGCCACCGTTTGGTTTCAGATTAAATGCGCTCAGTATTGGCCTCACAGAGAGGAAAAAGACGCACTCTTTGAAGATACCAACTTCAAGGTCACTCTGGTCTCCGAGGACGTCAAATCTTACTACACGGTCCGACAGCTGGAGCTGGAGAACCTGTCTGTAAGTCGTCTCCCTCCTGAGTTTAGGCATTTAGACCACTGTTCATTGTTAAATACTGAAGCTGAACGTCAGAATGAAAAGCACAGAAACTATGAGAACAGCTTCTGTCACATATTAATTAATTGTTTACAATCTGCTGCGTCAGTAATTGATCCTAAATCCTATCAGGCCTCCTGTTTATCTTTTTAATTTTGGCGATATAAATGGCTGGGGCTGCTGGGTGGATTGATTTGTTTTACAGTTGGCAGCTATGGTTGTACTTTGGCTTTTTAAATTAATTTTTTACCTCTGTCAAGGTCATTTGCTGGTAACATACAAAACCAACAACCTCTGGTATTTTTTTTTGTTTATGAAATGTGGTTTTTTCCTCCTCACGATACCAGAGCTGAAACATATTTTCATTTCTTCACTTCCCCACTCAGTGTCCCCTCAGTTTCAGATTTGCTGATATCAAGCCACTCCTTTGCTTTTGATTTTGTTTTAGTAGTGAAAGCATCTTGTATTTGCTTTCTTTTTCTCCTATTAACATAAAGGTACTACACGCCTGTGTATGTTTCTACATTTTTGGCTGTGGATCTGTGTTTTCAACGCCACCTGGTCTTGCGTGTCCTACTGTTTTCACTCTGATCTGTCCCCTCAGACTCAGGAGACACGTGAGATTTTACATTTTCACTACACCACCTGGCCTGATTTCGGAGTACCGGAGTCCCCCGCCTCCTTCCTCAACTTCCTGTTCAAAGTGCGAGAGTCGGGTTGTTTGAATTCAGACCATGGACCAGTGGTGGTGCACTGCAGTGCTGGTATTGGACGCTCGGGGACCTTCTGTCTTGTGGACACCTGCCTCCTGTTGGTTTGTACAAAGTTCCTTATCATCAGAATCTACTTGTTCTGTTTATCTAGTGCACGCAATCAGCCCACTGTTTTCAGCAAAATCGACATGATTTAGCCACGAGGTCCGAACGTGAATGTTTTCATGGTTCTTTTCAGATGTCTCTCCGCAAAGACCCGTCTTCGGTGCGTATTCGTGACGTTCTGCTGGAGATGCGGCGCTATCGAATGGGTTTGATCCAAACTGCAGATCAGCTCCGCTTCTCTTACCTCGCTGTCATCGAAGGTGCCAAGTACATCAAAGGAGATACGTCTCTGCAGGCAGGTTCCTCCTCTCCTCTCAGATTACACCAGGTGCAGCTGGTTCTCAGATTAGGAGACGCCGCGGGATATAAAAGCAAACAGTGCTCTTTAAGAATAAACAAACATATTTTTTTTCTCTTTCTCAAGGAGTCATGGAAAGAGCTCTCAAATGAGGAAGATGATCCTCCAGAGCTCACCCCTCCCCCTCCTCCTCCCAGAGACCCTTACAACGGCAAACCGGAGGAGCCTTCCTTCTTCCCCGACAACGTGGAGCTCATCCAGAAGATGGAGGTTTCCAGTCTGGGGTGAGCACAAAACAAATAGTTGGAGAATGCAAATAAACAGAAAGCAGGTGATACAATGTGCCGAACTGAATTAGAAAGTAATGCTACAAAACACAGCGTGCAAACAATTATTTTAGATTTCCAAAGCAGTCCTAAACTTTTCAGGGCCCCATAAAATTCCAGTAAGAAGCATTTCAGGAACAAAAGAAACTGCTCTTGAAAAGTAAACGTGTGACAAAAAGACAGGTTGCTTCAGCTCAGTCTAAAGAAGGGTTAGTTTAATATTTCTACATGTAGCTCTGAACCTTAAAGATCTGCAGGGAGTACATCTCTGATTGATGCTGGTAATTATTCAGGTCAAATATTAAAAAAAGCACTATTCCATAGTTTTCTTATCAAAAGAAGGCCTAAAAACAACAAACAGTGATGGGGAAATACTTTGAGTAGTTAAAAATGTTTGGCTCAGTTGAAAGCAGACACGTTTTAAACCTGGAAAATGTCAGACTGGTTGAATTTGAGCTCAGCAGCTTGTTTTATTTATCCATTATTAAAGGAAAACTGCCTAAATTCCTGCATTTAAGTTGCAGTGTAATGTTAAAGCGATAGTTCAGATGTTCAGAAGTGAGGTTCTGTGGAAATCTTATGAACAGTAATATCTTACCTGTTGTTGATTGCTCTTTAAATGACCTCCATTTGGACAACTAGTTTAACTCTGACCACACTGAAGCGCTGCCAGGAGGAGCCAAGACCAAACCAACTTAAAAACCTAAACTTAAAACCTCTCTAATGATAAAAAACATTTAAGTCATGTTTAAACTGCATATCGCCTGTCATCTTTCATGCCATAGTTTTAAACCGAAGTCGTCTTCTGTTGAGAAATGATAAAGTTAGATGTTTTGGTCAAACCTTTAAAATGTTGTATGTGCGTTGTCTTGGGTTGGGCATTGTTTGAGTTTGAACGGCTCCGATTCCATGTCTCGATTCCTGTTCCTAATGATTCCAATTCTTTTAAGAAACGATATATAACCTTGTAACCTTTCTGTGGCACTCTTCTATTCGTTACACCAACATCTTTCCCGTGGACGGTGAGCGGAGCAGCGTGTCGTGGAGTCTGGTCAGCTGCTCGGCTAACGTTAGCTGGGTATTTGCATTTGAGTTGAGTCTCAGAGAGGGCAGAGTTTTTCTGCTAGAGTGATTTTAAATTGGTCATCTAAATGGTAAATGGCCTGCACTTGTATAGTGCTTTATCAAGACCCCACAAGACCTTCACATTACCATCAGTCATTCATTCACACATTCACGGACTGATGATGGTGAGCTACATTGTAGCCACAGCTGGCCTGGGGCGGGCTGACAGAAGTGAGGCTGCCATCACACCGGCGCCACCGAGCCCTCTGACCACCACCAGTAGGCAGGGCGGGTGAAGCGTTTCGCCCAAGGACACAACGGCTGAGACTGATGGAGCAGGGGTTTGAAC
Organism: Kryptolebias marmoratus; assembly: GCF_001649575.2. NCBI lineage: Eukaryota > Metazoa > Chordata > Actinopteri > Cyprinodontiformes > Rivulidae > Kryptolebias > Kryptolebias marmoratus. Next base: position 8,549,699 of record NC_051437.1, on the reverse strand, counting down.
CAGCAACCCTCTGGTTACAGGACGAACTCCCACCTCCTGGGCCACTGCCGTGACTAGGTCGCGCCACACTTTTACACTTCTGATTGCTGCTGCACACTGCCTGTGGTGGCGCGCACACTTCCTACGGATTCTTCTTCCTGGTGTCGAAACTAGGAATCAAAACTTAGGAATTTGAACGATTCCAGGAGATTAAGAACTTTAGTCCCGGTTCCAATCGATTCTTGAGACAGGATGCCCAACCCTAGTGATGTCCCATGCTACGAGGTGCTGCACAGTATTTTAGAGCAGTGCGCTGTCAGTGACTCTCAGCTACGATCACACCCAAGTTTAGCTCGATATCTGTAAAATTACAGTTGTAGCCATTTTTCTTGGCTAAGGTCAGTTAGGTATAGTCACCATTTTGAATTGGGTTGACTCTAAAAGGTAGTAAACGCACATCCAGTGATTTGAGTTTCATAACGTTCTTCCAGTGGTTCATGAGATACTCTGCAAACAAATAGACTAACACGCACAGGGAAAACATTATTGACTGCAGGCAATAATAAACCTTTACACCACGTCAGTTTCACATTGTTTACATAGAATTATCTGGTTTTATAGACACAAATAATAGCAGCAGGTAGCTGTAGCACCTCTGTTTGGAATATTTCTCTTGTAAAACCATAAAGTGCCAAATTGACTGCATAGTGAAATAGTGATAACATGAAAGGCCACGACAGTTTTTGACACTGGAGTTGTTTTAGGACTGAAGCAATTCACTTTAGTCTTGGCCCCGCTCGGGCTGGCTCGTTGTTTCAGTCAGAATTAAACCATTTCTTCAAACTGTGGTTATTCAGAAGGTTATCTGAGACAGGTAACGTATTACTTGTTCATAACCTCTCCACAGAACCTTACTTTGACATACGCCTATTTAAAGACATATGTCAGGAGCTTGCTTTTTTTTTTTTGTAATTGCTCCATCAGTCTATTTTTCATGTCTCCCTGTTTACTAAAGTCATAAACTCTGAGAACAGGGATTGTGTGAAGGCCTGCGCAGCTGTGCACGTTTTTATGTGCTTTAGAATAAAACTGCTGCAAGTTTGTAGAAACGCTGTCGTACTTCATCCGTTCAAACCAACTCGAGTCGTATCCTGCAACAGTACCAGATAGTTGATCTGCATGTTATTATGTTCTGCTTTATTGAGAAACCTTACAAGGTTTTTCCACAAACCCTTTAAATAAATGAGTTGTAAAAACTCTTCTAAATGCAAATTCAGACATTTAAAACTTTGGTTTGACACTGTGTCTTCACTCAGGTCCTCACAAGACAAGACAGAGCTGCGAAAGAGGACCGTAGGTTTCCCCGAACCGCCGCCGCCTCACAAGGCTGATCAGGTGGATGGCCATTTGGGAGCACAAAGTCCCATTTCCACAACTCCAAACAAACCCCAGCAGGACGAGCCAGAGGAGCTGGATCTGTCCGAGGCGGGGCGGCCAACGGAAAGCTCTCCTGCGCCGGGACCTTGGTCCCCTCTCCTAGTCAGCGTCTGCCTGTGCACAGCGCTGGCTTTCAGCGCTTACGTCGGCTATCGAGCCTATTTCCACTGATGTCTGTCCTTCCTCTTCCTGCTTTCTTTTTTTATTTCATTTTATGTTTGGATCTACAATGTTGCAAAGTGGACTTGGCTGGCCAATCAGCCTGTAGTGAGTGGGTTGTTTGGTTGTTTGACGTCTTCAGGTCCATCACTTTCTTGTTTTCTAAACGCAGTGAGAGGGGTGCTTGGCTGCCACTCATGACCCAAACGTTTTGTCTGTACGCCATCTTGGATGCTCAGGGCTTTAGTTTTTCAGGTGCCACATCCCCAAATCTGTGTGCCGACTGAACCGCGGACTCAGCAGAAAACACACAACCAAACCTGCAAAGGGAAACGAGTTTGCATCGGAGCTGCTTCTCTGTGAACCAGGACGAATGCCCTCTCTGCCCATTTTATATGCATCTACTTTCTTATTTACCAAAATGACACTTTTGAATGTGTTTTTTCCATTATATATATATTTTTTTTCTTCCCACTAAGCTCACGTCTCCGGTAGGATTTTGACTTGTTTTTATTTTTCTATTCGCTTACATAAATGGATTGACTGACATTTAGCGAGCCAGTTTGCAGACATGCCAGTCGAGGGGTATTTTTATCTTTTTTTTTTTTTAAATGGGTCAAAATGAAACCTAAACAGTTAAAAGGGAGAGTATAAAAAAAAAACAAGTATGTGCCCGTTGATTGCATGCAGATGTGGGCGGTTACCTGTCCACATTAGTCGCCTGTGTTTGGCTGGTTGAGTGTGGGTTTTTTTTGTGTATCTGTACATTTGCATATCTACTCATATGTGTCTGCTCAGAGAGAAATATTAATGCAGCTTTTACAGAAATGTGAGACGTAGACGGAGCGTCCCTCTGTGTATTCTCTCCCAGATAGCCCAACAGTGACACGTGCCACCTGCTCCAGTTGCTCAGATTATTCTCGAGACGGGTCAGGACGCCTGGCTTTAGTTACTGTACTCGGTTGCAGTAGGTAAACGTGTGTAACCCGACCTAAAGGCAGCTGATACGCATCGTGAAGCAAAGTCAGAGGTGTTCAGTCGCACCCGATTGCCAGCAGAAACAGTCCGGGACACAAAGTAGCTCACGCCCAACGCTATTTGCCAGCAATAATGATTTAAATGGAAGGAGAAAGTCGGCGCCTTTTACATGATCAGACTCCGAGTTTGAGTTTGGGACCAGGGATACTGAACAAACCAAAAATCAAGCACCAGCACAGGGATGATGACGATACACTGTACTAATTACTCACTGTATCGTGGTGTGACCCTGAGCTGGCAGTATTCTTTTGTATGATTGGTGTTTTTTTTGTTTTGTTTTAGCATGCTGCATTTGTGAATCAACCGTTTAATCCTAAAAAGAGATTAGTTAAGCTGCTACCATTGGTTTACCGTTGGGATACGGCAAAGTTCATCACTTTGTCCGACAGCTGTACCTTTTTCTTTAGAATGTATAAATGTCCTCTTCGGGGGGGGGACATCTTATTAAATTTATATATAAATATAAAGCTATATATTTCCAATCAGGTTTAGACTTGCTGAGTTCTTTTTTCTGCTTTAGTAATGGATTAAATCTCAGCACCTGTGCAGCAATTGCACCACGTTTTCCTGTTTTTTGTATGCTGAGCTTAAAATCATGTATTTTTTTATTTACATTTGTTTTTTATTTTTAAATAAAGGAGAAAAGAAAAAAAAACCCACCTCCATCGTTTTTTTTCTGATTTTTAGAGTCTGTTGAAGTTTGACAATCAAACATGAGTCATGGACTTTGTTAATCTGGGTCATATATATCGTATTTCTGTCTTATCAGGTGAGTTGTGAATAGAAAAAGGCCTTTAACCCTGAGCAGCAGCAGAAGTCGTCACTTTGTTAATCACTAATCAGGTTCACAGAAACTGGCAGCTCCCACTGTTTCAGGCTGCTCTTTTAACTTTAGTTGAGATCTTTAACTTTTAAATCAGCTCAGTCTTACAGCATCTGCTTTACTTCAGCGGGTTGAGGAGGTGTTTACTTTTATTTGTGCAAACCCTGGAATTTAAATGGATCTCAGTTTGATTATAAGTAGTAAATCTGCACAGGGGGTTTAGATTAATGACGTTAAATTGGGGGGGGGGGACTTTTAAATATTTGTAAAAATAAAACATGGTGTGTATGTATCCAACCCCACTGAAGTCCAAACATTACCTTCAAAAGGCCACAAAACTGGTTAAATAAGATCCACCTGTGGGCCATCTAAGAGTCAGTGATTTCAGTATATATATATATATATATATATATATAAACACACACCTAGTAGCTTTCAGAATCAACACCTCTGAGTAGTAAAAACTACCACCATACAAGAGACTGCATCTACACCAAGAAGGTCAGAGACAAAACGACTCCATCCCTGATAAAATACTTCAAAATTTAAACATCTCACAGAGCACTGGTGAGTCCAATATTAGAAAAATGAAAAGGTTTCGCTGCCACAGTACCTACCATGAGAGGGTCATCCATCCTAACTGCAGAACCAGGGCAGGAGGCCACAGATAACCCTGATGGAGCTGCAGGGACGGAGGATCTGTTCATAGGACCACTAGAAGCTGAAGCTGAGCTTCATGGAAGAGTGGCAGCATAAAGGAAAACTTAAAATTTACCAAAAGGCGTATTGAAGTTACTCATCATGCTGAGAACACAGTCCCCATAGTGAAGCATGGTAGTGGCAGCATCATCCTGTGGGGATGTTTTTCATCAGCAGGGACAAGGAAGCTGGCTGTAGTTTCGATGGCTGTGCACATGTGGATTAAAAAACGTGACCATATAATAGGTTCAATAAAAGAACATCATAAACAGCCATTCTTGTGGTTTTAAGGTCATTCGACAGGGCAGCCATCTTGAATTGTGTCGACTCCAAAACCGAATGATTACTTTTTGCAAGTTTTATTAACAGACAAACACACGGACAGGCAGAAACATCACCATCCGCCCTCGGCCTTGGGTGGCCGGTGATAAAAGTGGAAGTGAGAACAGCTCCTTGGGGAACACCTGTGGTCGTTGTGGTCATCTTCCTGAGGTGAAACGCTGGGTTCTGTCAGATGAATCCTTTCTAAACCAGTTCGGAGCCGTTTCACCGCAGAGGGACACGATGACTCCATGAATCTTTGAAAGGTTTTGGCAGGAATGGCCCCCGGCCTGCAGAGAAGGTGTTTTCTCTCTCTCTCTCTCTCTCTCTCTCTCTCTGCGGCCTGTTGGAGCGGGTGAAGTTCAGGGTTGTCATGTTTTGAAACCACCACAAGGTGACTCTGTCTGACTGTAGCACCCAGCTCCTCTCACTCACAGACAGAAACTCACTCCTTCCTGTTTTCTCTCTCGTACTCCAGTTTACGCATCAGCACTGGCATTTTTTTTTAACGACACATGAGCGTTTATAGTATTTCTCTATAAGCACAGCATTTGTATCGTTGCCTCATTTTGTCCACAATTTCACTGCTGCTCTGCTATTAATGTAGCTTTTTTTCTTCTTCTTCTTTCGTCTTGCCATGAAAACGTCCTTTGCCTTGAAAACCTGGACTTTAAATTCCAATATTTATTCTGGCCACTCTCAAAAGAGGCATCACTGATAAACACTTTGTGTTACACAAACACACAGGGTTCAGCCTGTTCCACAGCACACTGTTTGAGTGTGTTCATTTTACTGTAAATACTAGAGGTGATTGTGAGTGAGCTTTAGGAAAAAGCATGAACATGTCCAGATTTCTCACACACACACACACACAGTTACTTTACTACACGGGGAGGAGTGCAGATGATTTGGCAACTGTCTTGGCTAGAACTTCCTGTTTGGGAAATAAGAGGGATGAACTGGTACGTGTTGTTCAAGAATGTAACATAGGCAGTGAGTAATAGCACTCCCAAACAAAACGCTCCTCTGACGTCAAGCCAGCAAGCCAGAACAGGCTGCTGAAAAAAAAAAAAAAAAAAAAAAATCAAGGTGTAACTGCGAGGCCGGAAGTCACTTCAGAGCCACACTTGTTTCTAGTGAAACTCTAGTCTGGTGTGAAGGAGCTGGCATGACTCATGCGACCTGTGGTTTGAAGCATTGTTATTTTGTAATCATAAACAAATTAAAGACAGTCTGGAAGCATTTTGTGTGTTTACATGCCATCTCCCCAGCGTACGGGATGAATTAATTATTGTTACATTGTGGAACACAAAGTGCACGGTGTCTTAGAGAGCAGTGCTGAGTCCACAGGACGCACGTCGGCCCTGCCCTGCTGACTCTTCCAGCGTGTGTCCTCAGTTTAGTTATTAACCCGGAACTTCCCATCAGCTGGCCAGCTGTGAGGAGAGGGGGGTGGGACCAGCGCTGGCTTATGGAGCCTGCAGATGATTTTCTTTTTTCGTTCAGCAGGGAGGCCTACGGGGATCAGGAAATTCCTGAGATGGAATAGACTCAGGCCTTTCCAAGTGTGACTCTGCAAAGTCTGAGTCAACACGCGCGGCGTGTCAGGAGTCACCGTGTCTGTTCATGCCCCCCCCCCC
>NC_051437.1:8530961-8543063 GCF_001649575.2 Kryptolebias marmoratus | reverse complement strand
TAGCTGTAACAATTACATGTAACTAGCTAAATGTTGTAAAAAGTGACATCAGAAAATCAACACTACATTTTTAAACAGTGTTTGAAGCCAAATGTGACAAAATTTAGGCATGAATTTTTAGCACAAGCTCCTTTACAAACGGCGCTAAATGTTGTAAAAAGTGACATCAGAAAATCAACACTACATTTTTAAACAGTGTTTGAAGCTAAATGTGACAAAATTTAGGCATGAATTTTTAGCACAAGCTCCTTTACAAACGGCGCCCCATAGTGTTTGAAGCTAAATGTGACAAAATTTAGGCATGAATTTTTAGCACAAGCTCCTTTACAAATGGCGCCCCATACACTAAGGCATAAGAACTGAATCACCCATCTTACTGTTAAGTTAATTTTTCTTCTGTTTCCATCACAGCTGTAATAAATCCCATACAAAAACAATATGTCAAAACATTCAGCCCGATCGGGAAAAGTGTGCTACAGCTTCTGGCAGCAGTACATCATACAGCACAGACAAAATTCATAAAAAAAAAAAACAAAAAACAAAACCTCCACATAAAGAACAATAGGATTTTGGCAATGCAAGCAAAAAAAAAACAAAAAAAAAACAAAAAAAACTCTGCCCTCTAACTCAGCCATACTTCACAGAAGAGACATCATTCATCATCAAGTTAGACTTTACTTGTCCAAACCGGTATTTTAATATCTTTAACAGTTTTTACACAATCACAGCTGAATTTTTTTTTCTTTTAAAGATTTCATCAGGATGTGTTAAACTCGAAGTGCGATGATGTCACACGCTCTAACTTTAGAGCTGCCTGAAGTTGCCAAACAAACATGTCTTATTTCCACAGTCTTTGCACTTCGTATACATATTGTGTGTTGAAATGTAGGCCCTTTAGTTTTATTTTCACCCTGCGTATCTGTTACTGCTATCAGTCTTGTGGTTTTCTCTCAAATCCCCCCAGAGTGCAGAGTGTGCACATCCAAACTAATTAACTTCCTTTGCATGTGTGAGGTCAGGGTTTTTTTTTTAAATTCTTTAAACTACTAGTAAAGGGTCTTTTTAACTTGTATTTTCTACATAAAACACTAAACATGTAAAAACCACTGCTACTTATGGTTCAACAAGTGTCTTTTTTCAATAAGCCTTATAAGTTTTACACGGTGAGTGTTTGAGGCTTACTTTCTACTCTGTATTTCTCTCTGCCTCCCTGAAGAAAGTTGTCAGAGAGTGACAGACACAGGTGTGTGGTTACCATGGTGACCCGAAAGAGCCACAGGCAGCCGCTTTAATATCTCTTTTGATTGTGGTTATCTCTTCTTATACAGTTTTTCCAGCCAAGCATTGTTTGTTTCTCTGCCTAGATTGTCACAGAAGGTTATTTTCTGAGCTCTGCAGAAGAAAGTTGACGCATGTTGGAGTTTTAGGAAGTAGCTGCGTCAGTTTGTGATCCCTGACTTTAAAAAAAAAAGTCACAGGATCGTAAGAATAAAACATGACTGGATCAACATTAACTGCATCAATGGAAAAATGTTGGCCCAAACTGACTAACCCACCGTCGTAATGTGTCGCCTCAGCATAAAAAAGCATCGTGAATGACTCTAACAATAGCATGAGGCTTCTGTCATGGGGGGCGATTTTCTGCTAAACAAGCATCTTGGCTGTTTTGAAGTCGAATGGAAACGCACTGTGTTGTTTTCTTTAGGCTTCGCACTCAGGGGCTGATGTCTTTGGTTATGTCTGTTGAGGCATTTGCTCGTGAGCAGTTCCTGTTCCTGTTCCTGTCCCTGTCCCCTCTGGTTGCTGCCGAGGACCAACTGTCACACACACACACGCACACACACACCGCTGTGATACATACTATCGCCTGTCAAAAACCAAGTTCATGCATGTAGGTCAAAGCATAAATACTGAGAGTTTGGAGCTGGTGCTTCCCCGTTTCGAAGCTTCCTGTCGCTGCACGCAGACTGATGACGATATCGTCCACATGTAAACAAGGCTGCTGACCTGCCTGGCTCACCGCAGATGTCATCACTGTGTTCTTATGGTTTGTTGTTGATGTTTTTCTCCGAGCAGCGGCAGAAACAAGAAAAAAAAGAGACAACTAACTGATGCACTCGATGTGACGACTGTGAGTTTGATTTCCTGACGCGCCCGCCGATCGGTGGCGAAAACACACGCACAATAATTCTGGGTTTGCACCAAATTCTGACAACGAGGTGAAGGGTGAGACGCAGTGAACGTGAGGACAGCCACGTTGCTAAACCAGTGTGGGTGGTGAATTTTTGTTGCCACCCGCGTCAACACACCCTGCTTCCTGTTGAGTAATCTGTCAAACTCTGAACATCATCTCAACTTTGATGCCGTTTCGCCGTCTGTGATTTTTGCGAATGGATTTTTCCTGAATGTTTCCTGCTGCAGTAGGTGAAACGCAAAAGGATTGTCATTTTTAAAGTATTCTCCCTCGGGATGTTGCATGTAGTGACAAGATCAGAGAGGAACAATCTTCCCACAGTGTTATCTCTCTAATACTGGTTTAAGTCCACACCAGTGGCCTCTCAGTGGGGGGATTTTAGGTAAAATAACCTCCTCAGCCTCCACTGTTGTCAGCAGATGAGACGTTCCCATGGCTTAGGAAAAACATACGAGTTCAAGTGACTCTCCATCTGCAGCTCGAGGATTAATTTTCACTTCTACAATACTCACATACTGAAAACCTGGTTGTCAAAAAAAAAACCGGATGTTGGCCTAAAGTCAGATGTCTGGTAATCTAGGAAAGTTTTTGGAGCCCAACTTTGAGGAACAGCGACGTGGGCTGAACTTTCAATATTGACAGCACGTCACCGCCTTCAAAGACTTGCAGGATGTCTTTCTGTTTCTGTGTCCAAAGTTAACTGCAGGTAATCTCGGTGTTAAAATCCCCCCCCCCCCCACGGATTCAAGGTTAAAGGTGTACCCCCGTAAATAAAAAGTGAGGACATCCACTGTGAGTGGACATGGTTTATCTGCCCAGTTCTTTTTGTTCTGCTCCTCTACAGCATGAATAATAATTTTTAAAAAAGCTATAATATTTATCCATCCATTCATTTCCTTTTGTTTATCTGTAGAGGTAGCAGATGCAGGAGGGAACCCAAACATCCCCCTTCCAAGTGACTTTCTCCAGCTCCTCCTTGGGGTCCCAAGGCGTTCCCAGGCCAGAGAGGATGCATAATCCCTGGGTTCTCCTCTAGGATCTCCTCCCAGAGGGACGTGCCCGGAAAACCTTCAGAGAGAATCCTAACCAAGTGTCCAAACCACCTGGGCTGACTCTCCCCCAGATGACGAAGCTCATCTTTAAGGCTGAGCTCAGCCACCTTATTGTTCTTGATCCATACCTCATGACCACAGGTGAGGGCTGGAGCGTACGTCGTCCAGTAAATCAAGAGCTTCACCCGTCAGCTCAACAGACCGGAGCTTCGCCCTCATTACTGCAGATCGGCCCACCCTGCCATCACTCATGAACAAGACTCCTCCACTTGAGGCAAATATTTCTATATCTACAAAATTTACTCTCCTATTCTTCTAACAGCAACAGTTTTCCGTTACTTACAGTGGATTCACTGGCTTTCGCATCCCGATCACACAATTATCTAAAATTTTATGTATAAGATAAAAAAACTTCCCTACAGTTCTCTGAGGTTTCGGTTTCAAACTGATGGTTAAAAGTGCCTCTGCATGAGTCAGAATTATGATCCTATTATTCATTTATCTGAAAGTCATACTTTATTGTTAATACACATTTCTGTATGTTGCATTGATACTTAAAAAAAGAATGTCAAAGAACGATCATCGTTTGCTCAAATTGATCTAAAAAAAACATTTAAAAAGGTGAAACAACCAATATTTTGTTGTGAAAGTGTATATTGTTGTTTTTGCCCATGCCTGTGTGTGAATATGGATGGATTTAATGAAACTCTCACACAGGAGTTGTTGGATAAACATCTGATTAACCTTCGGATCCAACCCAATTCAAGATGGTCATCTCACCTAATCAACCTTAGCCAACATAAAAATGGCTGTAATTCAGCTAATTTTACAGATATTGAGGTAAAATTAGACGTGGTTGTAGCAGAGAGTCATGTACAACACATACCCCGAGCGCAGACAGATCAGACAAGCGCTCTGAAAATCACAACAGATCACGCACATTATTTTCAAGATCTGACCAAAATGGCTATGACTCTGTCATTTCTTCTAAATAAAATGATTTTAGTTTAAAACCGGCATGAGAGGCGGCTGGTGATATGTGTTCCTTCAACGACTGCTAGGCCTTCATTTTTTTGTTTTTAAAGTTTTATTTTTCACACACGAGGCAACTAAACTCAAGTTAGAATATTGGAATGAACATTTTTTACACAGGCTTGACAGCTGATCTGATAGTAAAGATTGATCAGGTTTCGTTTATGTATTTATGTAACAACAACAGTTTCATGAATGCCACATTTGCTTAGAGTTTTGCTGCAGCCGCCGATCACTCCTCATCCTCTCACTCCTCATCCTCTCACCCTGATGATACTGAAACAAATTTCTCTCAGACACAGCTCCCGTTGCTCTGATCACTAAGCCCGCATTTGTTCTTGTGCAAGGCCCGAGTTACACAACATCTGGGCAGCGATATTTGCTGCGTAGTGACCACAAGTTACTTCAGTTTTTTGTGTTTTCACAGTGATCTTAGGGCGAAATTGCAGAAGTGGACAAGATGTTGAAATCCTGGTTTACTTCAAGACAGCTCATGTTCTGGTCCGCTTACCGTATCTCAGGCGGTCCGTCTTCCCGTTACAAGCCGCGGCCCGGATATCCGGCACGCCTTTCGCTTAATGAGGGAGCTGGAATCAAGCAAACCAAATCTCTTGTGTTAAAAATCACCCAAACTTAGAAATCTGAACTTCTCTGATTTGAACGTGGCAAAAACTATTACATGAGCTTGGCTACTTAAAACGGACAATTTAAGAAATCAGGAAGCAGCTTGAACTGTAGAAATGACTTAAGAATCACAAGAGGCTTTATATTAGTCAGTAATGTTGTTATGTATGTAACTCAAGCTGAGAAGGTTTCATTTAAAGCAGGAGTATAAGGAAAGAGGGCGAGTCTTTTACAAGTAAACGTGGAATTTATTAGAAATGTTGGAAACATAAAACGGCAGTAAATTTAGGTGTTGTGTCTTTTACAGCAGTGTTTCCCAAAGCTTGGCTCGGACCGTGGGTCATAAAACACCAAGCAGGCTCTTGAGAAGATCAGAAATTAAAATAACTTTGAAAGTGACCGCCATATTTAGCCTTATCTGTTAAAAAGAGTTAGAAACATTGGTCATGAATGGTTTTTTTTTGATAAATGGCCTTTTAAGGGTGTCAAGGAACCTTCACCACCATTTTGTTACATATGATACATTAAAATGTGTGGCTCAGTCTAAAATAGTGTGCTATGACTTTTAATTGTTTGACATTGAACAATTAAATTTGCAAAATTTCCTCATAGACGTCGAAAACTAGAAAAGTCATCTCTACAGCTCAAACTTCACAGAAGGAACATCATTCAAAGTTTAAACGCTTCACAGAAAGTTGGACTTTACATGACTGAATTGGCCTTTTGATATCTGTAACGGTTTTTACACAATCAGAGTTTAAGTTTTTATTAATTTTGGAGATTAGTCCTCAATCTTCAACTGAATGTTGAGTTGAAGTCAGGCTCTTTAACTTCTGAATTGTCTAAAATTTTAAAATCTGTTCGAAACAAACTCTTCATGCTCCTACAATATTTTTTTTATACAAGTAGGTCTTTTGGTCTTGTTTCACCCTGTGTGTCTCTCACTGCTTTAGTTTTGTCACAAATCCCCTCAGGGCGCAGAGAGCGCACCCAAACTTTCATTGACTTTCGTTAAATTTTAGCTCAAAATGTTCTCTTTAAAGACGACTTTGTTTATCTTGTCGTATCTCCTGTAAAACAAAAACATCTAAGGTCACGTATGACCGTCCGTCCTCTGCTGATCGCGGTCCAGGAATCTTTAAGAATCTTTACCTTCATTTTCTGTCTGTTCCAGTCAGGGAGTGACAGACCCAGGTGTGCTGTTACCACGGAGACCCCAATGAGCCACTGACAGTGGCTTTGGCATTTCTTTTTTTTTTCTCTCTTGATAGTTTTTATACCGTTGATACATTAAAAATGAGCATTTTATCGTAGCTTGGGTTATTACATAACTGATGTTGAAATTTTGTGCGGAAGCTGATTTGGTGTTCGCCAAAATTTCTGCAGAAAAATTCTTGTCTAGTTGTTGATGCTTGTGCACTAGACCCCGGCAGCTGAGCCACAGGCGCCCGTGACTCAGTGGTTAGAGCAGTCTTTGTCCTCCAATGAGAGAGTTGGAGGTTCAATTCCTGGCAGGAGTCACACGTTGAAGTGTCCTCGGGTAAAACACTGAACCCCTCATTGCCCCTGATGTGCCCCATCGGAGTATGAATGGCGTTTAAAGCATTGATTAGTCTCCACAGAATCATTTAGTTAGATTCCCTTTCTAGAGATTCAGTGCTGTGTGGATGGGTAAATGAGGGCACAGATTGGCTAGAAAGGCGCTATATAAGTACAGACCATTTACCTGGCAGAAGCCTGGGTCACAAGTCCCTGCTGCTGATGCTTTGTGGGTGAAAACCAGAAAGGTTTTTGTTTTTTAAAGATTCAAAGAATAAAGAAAAATCTAAAAAATGCAAGAAATAAAACAAAACTAAGAGTGCTCTTCAAAACACACTGAGAAATCAAGCTGTAATTGTTATTTGAGAACAATCAGAACTAGGTTTTTTTGGTCCAGACCAGAAAGAAGCATCTGATTTCAGCTCGAGTCCAGTAATGTGTGTGATGTTAATGAATGATGTGTCCAGGCTTTGTTTGGATCAACACTGGTGACATTCAGATGGTTAAATCAGGGAAGGAAATGCCAACAAAGTTTCTGCACTAGCACCAGATTCAGTCAGGGTGCTGAACCTGTCGGCCTCAGGTCCAGACAGATCTGCTAAAATATCAGTATTTAGCGCTTTAGGAATCAAAATAGTACATGAGTATTAAACAGCTAGATCCTACATCAGAAAAAAATACTTAAAGAAGCATCTTAGTTTTCAACATACACAGCACCTCATCTGCTCATTTCACTGCTCCCTTTTTGTGTTGACGAAGATCACCTTGCTGTGGCGGCCATCTTGAATCGGACTGACTCCAAAAGTTAATCAGTTGTAGATGTTCATCCGCTGATTACTTTCTGAGAGTTTTATTAAATTTCTTTTGGTGATTCATGAGATAATTTGCTAACGGTACAGAAAAACAAACACAATACACACACACACACACAAACAGATGAGCAAAAACATTACACCTTTGGCAGCATGAAATGATTGATGATGAAAATGATTTCTGAAACACAAAATATTTGTGTTTAAAACACTTCTAGGCGTCTGAGGACACAACAAGGCTGCAGCGTGACACAGTGAAGAAACTGCGGGTCAGTAAGAGTTCTCTAAATGGGAAGCTATGATCACACACTTTCGTGAAATTAAACAAAATTATGAAGTTCCTGAGCAACTCATGCTGACAGATTGTATCGAGAGGAACAAAAAACCAAAGTGACAACCAAAACGCACAAAGAGAGCTCAAGGAAACGAGCCATCGCGTCGTCCGTGACGGCTTATAAAAACAAAATATTCAAAGTAAAACAGCCAAGAGGGTTTCATCTCTGATGTCGACATGAGCGAAAGATAATCCAGCGATAAAGTCTCCTCCTCTTCGTTCAGCTGCTCGCAGTTATGGGCTTCTGAGTTTGCTTTCTGGTATTTCCTCCATGTTTTGTTGCTGCAGTCATCTGGTACGTTTCCGTTCACAGTGTTCCTCATACCCGGACCTCCAGGTCCTCACTCACACCTGCCTCGCATCTTGTCATCCGCCCAGCTGCACTCACTTTGTAATCACCACTTCCTGAGTAAACTTCTGCAGCTCAGATCCTCCTGGTTCCCTGCTCTGTTTTCCTGTTCTGTAATCATTATTTATTCATTTATTGGCCGTTCTTGTCAGCTTTTTTGTTTTCCTTATTGAAATTTCTGTTTTCACATTCAACTGTCCGCCTCTGTGTCTGCATTTTCTGTTCACCGCTTCACAGACACGGCAGATTAGATTTCTGCCAATGAAAGTCGGAACTTATCCGTCTCTGCCGCCTCCAGCTCCGCCTCCTGTCTTTTTCATGGTGCCGCCGTCTTCAAACCAAACATCATAGCAGGCCTCAATAATGTTCACCTTCATTTCCACTGTCCTTCTGTCACAGATCTTCATCCTCTCGTGTTTTGGATGGTTCATCCCAGGCCCGCTGACTCATTCAGCTTCATCGTTCCACCCGTCTCCCTCTCATTTACACATATGGATTCTGTTCTGCTTCATTCGTCTTCTCTCCAGAGCAAACCTCCACCTCTCCAGGCTCTCTTCCACCTGCTCCATACTCTCACTACAGATCATCCTCATGCCCTGAGCTCATCTGTCAATCTGTCACCATTTCAAACAAGAAGGGGCTCCGAGCCGATCCCTGTTGATTCCCACCCTGAACCCGCCCGCCACTCCTCCTGCACATCCGATCTCTGTCCTTGAACGTGTCCTCCACTAACCTTACCACACTTCTCCACCACACCTGACTTCCTCACACAGAAATAACACCACATTAAAGGAATGTCTCTGACAAAAAGTGATGTTTGTGCAGCAGCTCAATTAGATTACTCTGTGTACCGTACACCTTGTTGTACAAAACAAGATAAATAACACTGTTCGTTTCCACGCCCTGCTGCTTAAGGACATTCCTGCTGAATCAAAAATGAAACTGAGTTCAGGATTTTAGTGAAAATCAAGACATGTTGTTGCTCTCGTGGGCACTGAAAAGAGTCTGTGGTGGAAATATCCAGGAGGAGACCACTCTCCGGATGGAAATGTGTCGTAAAGGATAAACATGTCCCGCTGCAAAACTGCATAAGCTTCATTAAGTGAGGCGCTTTACCAGGGATTTTGACTCGGTTAATAAACTACAGCAACTTTCTTGTCCTTGTTATTATGTACTGACAAACAAGTCAGAGTTTATCTCTACAGCACACTGAAAAACAACTTTAGTTAACCGGTGTGCTGGGGGGAAAAAAATCAATAAAAAATAAATCAGTAATACATAAACCCCCCAAAAATTTGGTCGGTAAAACCCCAATGTGTCCCGCTCAGCCAGAGCTGAAGTCTGGTAAGAAGGAGCAGGTTTTAACTTTTAGATTTTAAATCTGCTCAGCTTTGTCAAGTCAAGTCAAATTTATTTATACAGCACTTTCCAGCAACAAGGCGACACAACGGGCTTTACACATTTTACACAAAAATACAGAGTCAAAACACACACGCTGGGATAATCTAAATGAAATCATAAAACTAAACACATCTAACATGAAAGCCCACACAACAATATAAAGTTCAAACTAAAACATGAGCTCAGGTTTGGTTTGAAAACTGCTTCACGGATGAATTTCATCAGGATGACCTGTTGTCCTGTTAGACCGTCGACACAATGCCACCCTTCACGTGTTCACATTACAGTCAGTGTTGATTTGTTTTTATTCCCTGGTTGATCGTATTTGTTTTTCCCCGTCGAGTTACATCTTGTTTCGCTTGATCAACGCTCCAAAGCAAAGGAAAACACTCAATAACAGAATAACCAGTCTTTACTTTTCTGTAATAAAAAGCAGATTTTGTTATTGCCTATTAGTGCTTGATGAGGTATGAAAACAATTTGTTGGTAGAGGGATGTTTGAACACTGTGTTCCTAAATCATCACAACAATATATATTTTGAGGAAGGACTTCTAACATATTTGTATGACTCATATGGTGGAAAAGTTTCTTCTATTTCACAATCAGTACACAGTGGACAATGGGATGGCAGGTGGAGTGTGTTTTTGTGCCCGTGTGTGTGTGTGTGTGTGTGTGTGTGTGTTTGTATTGCTCTATCAGAGAAGTTTTCAGCAGACCAGTTTGGAGGGGTTTGTGATGCAACAAGGAGTTTACGGAAAGGCACAGCCCTTTGACGGTAAAAAGCGGAAAGAGGGCCGGACTAAACTCTGAAGAAAAGAGGTCATCTTGTGTGGGAATTTCCCCTCGGCCCTGTCAGCATGGGATCTGGGAGCAGCGGCAGGGGAGGGGGGTGAGGGCTTGTGGCTGGATTAGGAAACTTGAGGGTTGTCGAAGAAAGAATGTGCAGAATGTTTGAATGAATCTGTGCCAGCACCGAGATCGCTCGAGGAAAGCTCCAGCTCACACAAAAACATACCTCCGTGACTGATCAGGACTATTAAAAACATATTCCTTGCAGCCTGCCGTACTAAGAAAAGCCCAAAGTCAGGCCAGAGTGCCCTACAGCTTTTGTTATGCACTGAGAATAACAATGTCTTTTTGTAAAAGTGGGTGTAGCAGTCTTCTAGTTGTGATGTGTTGGAAAAGGGAGGATGTTGCACAACTATTAGAGGCTTCAACCAGATCACTGTGGACTGGTGCTGAAACATTTAAAGTGTCATCACAACACAAGCAGCCCCGACGCTGCCTTCCTGCTTGATTGAAAGGGCCTAACGGGGACCCTTAAAGTGACGTTTCTCAGCTGGAAAAAAAAAAAAAGAAAAGCCTTCCACGCCCTGAGCTGTCACAATCACGCCGTGCTCCCGCTGTTTATCTGCTCCGTCTGGGCTCTGCTGGCTTGTAACAGATACGATTCACTCTCACACACACACTGACAGAGAAACGCAGTCTGAGGGGATGGTAGATTCCTCTACTTATTTGACAGGTCTGATGTAACCCACTGTGTCACTCCCACTGTGGACAAGTGGATTTTTGCCCCCCCCCCCCCCTGCTGCACATTTTCCACGTGAGGGTTAAACAACGTTCAGGTTTCAGACGCATCACGCCTGCCAGGTCTGGGCTGTGACCTGAGGTGTGTGTGTGTGTGAGGAGGTTAGTTGCTCATTAATTTCCAGGCGACCTTGAACCCCTCTCTCTGGGCCAGTGGACTGAGCAGACTATTGACAGAGCCGCGTGCTCGAGATAAAAACGGCTATTTCTGTGTCGCCTGTGCACGAGGAGTGACCAAGATATTTCTGCTGCCCTCAGCAGTATCATTTCAGCATAAAATCAGTTTGGACGTATTTCAGGATCCGTGTACTTATTTTTGTGTCAAATCATCAAGTTAAAAACAAACAAACATGAGGCTGGAATTAACTGTGTAGTTTTGGTCCATCTAAAAAAGTGTCAGATCCTTATATATATATATATATATATATATATATATATATATATATATATATATGCTCCATCTAAATGTGTTTATTTAACTGCAGCTGGGCTGTATGTGCACCACTGTACGATCATAAAATATTGTAATCAGCTGTGATCGGTTTCGATGTTCTGTCTGAAACATGTTTGATTTGATTTTCCTAATCCACTATTTACAGCAACAACAACAAAAAAAAAAAAAAACCCAAAAGGAAACCCCTCACAGTTTGATGGTGCTGTGTTCTACCAGATTGGCTTGAAATATGCACATTTTCCTCATTGCTGAGTTGATTTCTTATCTGCAATATGTTGTAACTTCAAAACGTGGTGTTACACAGCCTGCGATGACTGAACATTAGGCAAGAACGGTTTTTGGCCAGAAAAGAGAAAAAAAAAAAAAAAGGAAGGAAAAAGGCAAGTGAAATTGTGTAAACAAAGTATAAATCTGTTTAATTCAATAAAATATCAAGTACAATTAAAGCATTTCACCTTTTAATATTAAATAATTAGACTTATTTCATTCATTGCCAATACTATTACAAAGAGTTGCATCATTTCACTGCAGCACAACTCTTCCCCCTGACAGCCATTGCTGCAGATATACAGTGTACACAAAATGTAGAAATTCACTTGGATGTATGTAAAATACCTGCACAGAAATACATACACCAAAATCACATCTGGGAATAAAGCTATAAAGGGGGGGACGTGTGTGTGTGTGTGTGTGTGTGTGTATGTTGGGGGGGGGGGGGGGCCA
>NC_051437.1:8480821-8528740 GCF_001649575.2 Kryptolebias marmoratus | reverse complement strand
GACACACACACACACACACACACACACACACACACACACACACACACACACACACACACACACACACACACACAGACACACACACTCACACAAACACACACACAGAGACACAAGCAAAAACATTGTTTGCCTTTTTGGGATAAAAGGCAAACAAAAAGTGAAAATGTAAATCAAGTTATGCTATCATGAAACATACTATAGCTGTACATTCACCTCTCATAAACCCCACAGTCATGAAAGATCCTCATAATAACATATTTATCATGCTGTTTTGAAGTTGACGCGTCAGATTAATAATCCCGTGACAGACGGTGCTGCTGACGTGAAGCAGCTCCATCTAGATGTTTAAACAGGACCTGCATGGTCCTCCTCAACATGATGCATCTCCAGGCGTGTAGAAAGGTCAGAGTGGGCGTTACCAGAAACTCACTCTGTCTGCGTTTTGTCAAAAAACACTCCACGGTGCCCGCAAACGTATCCTGGATTGGACTGCTGGGGTCATGAAGACTCAGCTGCCACGTCATGAGCCGGCCTGCTGCCTTTCACCTCAGAGTCTGAGCGCAAAACCGTCTCAAGCTATGCTCCGACAGGGTTGTCGCTGCTTTGCTCAAACCGTGAGAGTCATGTTTGCTCAGACTCGTGCAATGTTGCAAGAGGTCAGCTTCAGAGTTGTGAATGACTCTCAGCTACTACCACATCATTTTTTAGCTCCACATCTGTAAAACTCACTGTGTCCCAGCTATTTTTGTGCTGGCTAATGTTGATTAGCTGTGGCGGACATCTTAAATTAAGTTGTCGCCAAAAGTTAATCAGTTGAAGGTGAACATCCAGTGATTAATTCCTGAAAATTTCATTAAAATCCGCCCAGTGGTTCATGAAATATTTTGCTACCAGACAGACAGAGCAGACAGCAACTAGTTAGTGGCACAATTTTAAACAAAGACCTTGTGCAATCTGATAGCACTCACAATATGTGTTTGGGATGATGCTCAGCTACTACCACACCAAATTTGAGCTCCATCTCTGTAAAACTGACTGTGTTAAAGCCATTTTTGGGGTTATTAGGGTCAGTCGGCTGTAGTGGCCATCTTGAATCAGGTCTGCTTCAAACGGTAATCAGTTGTTGATAAACATCTAACAATTACTGGCTGAAAGTTTCATTAAAATTTGTCCAGTGGTTCATGAGATATTTTGCTAACAGACACATCACAGACACCAAGGCAAAAACATCATCGCCCGCCTTTCGCCTTTCAGCGACAATAATCCCCAAATAAAAACCAAACAGGACATAATACCTTGCCTCAAGTGCAAAAAACTCCCCCACGTTTCTTTGTGACACTTAAATCTGGTCAGTAAATGAACTCAAAGAAGCTGTAAACAACTGAAAAATAACCTAAATAATTGATTTATTGTGAAGTCAGGTCAGATTTTCTGATATAGCGTTATATCGTAGAACTGTAATCACATGGGTGGTTAAAAACAATCATATTACTTTTAAAAATATATATACTTCAGATGAAAAACACAATAAGAACCTAAATGGGAAACATGTTGCAGAATACAAAATTATTAGGTGTTACTGCCACCTCGTGGTTAGCCACAGTACTACACCTTGATATGACGCCCGTTTACTTCCAGGTAAGTAAAGCACTTTTCTGTTTAGCATTTCCATTTTTTGTTCTTTTAGTAATATTGACTTTTACATAAACACCCACATTATTGATGTTTCACTAAATTCTGTCTTTATCAGGGAATTTAAATCTCATAAACTCCCCAGTCATGTAAAATCAAATGATCAAATTTGGTTTTGCTTTTTGGGAATTCCAACCTAGAGTTTGATAGACATGGTAAATATGATGATAATATGATACCTTTTTTTATATTTCATGTCTGATTTTTGCTGTTTTTTTTTTTTATCAACATCAGCTACCTAAATGTTGAAAATAAATTTAATCTCATGTAAATCTTTGCTGTAACTAAACATCCTGTTCACATAGGATGTTTTTACATGTTAGAGGGTCCTTTAGAAACATCATCTTTCCACACATCTTTTGAAAAAACAAAACAAAAAAGAAAACTCCAAATCTGTGTATTTAGCCTCATCCCTACATACTTGTAATCCATGAACACAGTGAAAATACAGAGAAATTAGTCTATAATTCAAGAACTGCACCAGGTAATCCCCGCTCCCTTCACAGCAGATCACCTGCCTCCATCTGCCTTTATTCCCAGCATCCTCCTCTGTCACACCAACCCTCTGCAGATCCTCCTTCACTACATCCACAAACCTTCTCTGTGCTCTTCTTTCCTTCCCTCCTTATCCTCCTGTCACATACCACCCCTGACACTCGTCCCCACCCTCCACTCCACCCTGCCTGTGCTCTCCTCTTCATCTCTTTTGGTTTGGATGGTCGACCCCACTTACAAAAAAACTCCTCCACCTTCAGCATCTCTTTGCAGCTTCCATGTTACATCTCTCTGTCTCTCTTGTTCAGTGTTACACTTTTATTACACGTTGTCTCAGTATTAAAGAACATAAACGTACATTTCTGCAGGAAGCGTCACTAAAACAGGACAAATTAAATGTATAGCATTGCTTGAAGGGCCTTTCATGGCAGAATTTGTCTTATATTAAGAGATGACCTGGTGATAAATCTTGAAAATAACATTGTGTGAAATCTCACATTCAGAATATGACTTAAGAGTGACCCACAGCTACTACCTCATCAAATTCTTAGCTCAACATCTGTAAAATTGACCGAGGTGTCGCCATTTTTCTGTTTGCTAATGTCGATTAGCAAACATCTCGAAGTGGGCTGACTTCAGAAAAGGTAATCACATGTAGATGATGTCGTGTTAATAAAATCCATTCAGTGGCTCATGAGCTATTGTGCTAACAGACACACAGACAAAAATTATGTAACAACGCAGATGCCCAACAAATATGTAATTAATTGTATTAGTAAACCTGAACAGCTAATGGTGACCTTTCATGCTTGACTGCAGCATATGAAGTATTTAGGCTCTTAAAAAATGTTATCAAAATGGTAGCTACACTGAAATAGTAAGCATAAGATGTTGGTGTTTATGTTAGCCTAAAGCTAAATTCATAATAGCTGCATCTGCATGTGTAAACCGATCTGGGCTTGCGGGCCCACGTGGTTTTAATGTCTAAGATTTCACCTACATTTTACACAAAGAGCGTTTTACACGTGAACCTGGGGAGAATACGATCGTGTCTGACACTCCGGCTGAGGCCTGCCGGCTCAGACGCAGCGAACGTCTGCTGGCTGTTGTTCTGCTGAAGTGATGGAGCAGTTTCTGTTTGAGGGTTTTTGCTATTTTTACCTCATGACGCCCTGTTCAAATCATAACAACTGCAGCAGTTACGGTAAAATGTTAAAAATAGAACAGCAGAAATAGCAGTGACTCAGGGGTGTCTACGGAAATGTTTATGCAAATGTTGTTATTATTATCAGCAGCCACGCCCCACAAGTATGGCTACAACAAAAAAAAAGGATGTGTTTACTGAACTGAGAAAAGGTGAGCTTTTGTTCACACGGCACAGAGGTGTTGTGCAACTTTCAGAGCTCAGCCCTCTTCGCTGGGTTTCCATCCAATAGTTGCATCATTTTTGAGTTATTCAGAAGAAAAACGGATATATTATGTGTTTTCTTTTTGTAGGCTGGCTTTTACAAAATAAAACCCATATAAAATCTGAACGGTTCTGTTTTAACTGTGATGATCAGTGACTAGTCTGTGTTTTATCTGTCTGCCACCCTCCTCTTCTTTATCTGTCCAGATCTTCTGGTGTCCCGTCTCTTTGTCACGCTCTTCATCTCTTCTGCTCCTCCTCTTCACTTTTTGGTCTTGCTTAGAAAAAGGACAGAGTCATAAAGTAATGAAGGGATATTATTAATTCTGCCAGGTTGTCAGGTTAGTCTGACTGGAAATAAATGTTATTTATCGAGTTCCATCAGTTAAAATGAAACAGCCAGAACCAAAATGGCTTCTTCCTTTATCTGTCCCATCACTCAGAGTTATAGGTGCCTCACCGGATCAGAAGCTGTGGATGGTCAGTCGTCACTTCGTCTTTGAGGAACTTGGAGGCTGCTCAGACCTCCACAGGACCTCGACAAGGAGGCAGGTTAAGGCTCAGAGCCCGTTGAGGGTCAGGGGTCAGCGCTCTGTCCAGGGTCACCTGAGGAGCGAGGATATTTGCAGAGGGTCAGTGAGGAGCTGATGCTGCAGGAGGCAGGCACACTGGTACAAAAAGTTATTTTTCATCCTAAGTTTCTCTTGATGGTTCTCTTTTTCTTTATCTTTTCTCTGTTGAACTTACAACAACACTGAGAAAAAATGTTGTTTTTTCACTCTGGCTACAAAAAACAAAGATGAGGGAGGAACAAATTCACATGGCG
This sequence comes from Kryptolebias marmoratus, assembly GCF_001649575.2. Taxonomy (NCBI): domain Eukaryota; kingdom Metazoa; phylum Chordata; class Actinopteri; order Cyprinodontiformes; family Rivulidae; genus Kryptolebias; species Kryptolebias marmoratus. The sequence continues at coordinate 8,524,319 of NC_051437.1, read as the reverse complement.
AACACAAAACTGAACTGCAAGAAGAACTGATGATTGCAATCACCCACCGAGGCGTTCTCCTCAGTTTGTTAAAGTCTGATAACAACCGGGACGTTCAGATTGCTGGTGCTAGAAAGACCTTGGGATTCGTGCAGGAAGGTTTTATCTTATCCCATCTAACGATTCTTTCACCCACACCTGAGTATAAAATTTGTTAAAACACTTGAATAGTTTGCCGTATTGAATAATTGCAAACAAATAACAATATTTTTTTCATTTCAGCAGGGAATCTTGTTTTTTTTCACAAGCCTTTTGTAAACAGTCCTTGAATAGCTGATTAAACGCTCACAAGGCAGCACGATGGGTTAGAGGTTAGCACTGCTGCCTCACAGCAAGAAGGTCCTGAGGTCTTTCTGTGGGGAGTTTACATGTTTTCCCTGTGTTTAAGTGGGTTTTCTCCGGCCGCTCCAGTTTCCTCCCTCAGTCTAAAAACATGTTAGGCTGCCTTCAGGCCCGGGCTTGCCTCGAAAAAGAGATCTGGGATCTCAGTGGGACCTGCCTGGTTAAATAAAGGTTAATAATAAATAAACAAGTGCATACACGTGTCCCAAAACAATCGTGAGTCACTCAAGGTCAGAGTAAACTTTTCACAGAACCCTTACTGAAAGATGACGGGAGGTCAGAGGTCAGATGCTCCACAGCTGGTTAAAATTGGCAGTAATCCACAGACTAGCTGTCAGCTCATCAGGTCAGAATTAAACTCTACTTCTCTAAACCGAGGCTGTTTGAAGAGCTATCTGCAACAGGTAAGATATTAAATGTTCATAACTGTTTCCACAAAATGTCCAATTATTAATTTAATTAAATATTTAAATACATAAGGTAGGCCCTAGGCTAACTTTTGCTTAGATAGCTTAACTCCAGGTAGTTATTTTGGTTTGTTAACTGTAATCCAAACAGTTTGACATGTTTGTTTGTTTTTGTTTTTACTCTGGAAAAGCTATCTCAAGGAAAATGTTTTTGTGAAAGTGTAATCTTCCTAGTCACTTCTTTAAATTTCCTGACTAAAAACCCAGCTTTCAGTAAACCTTTGAGACGTGTTTTATGGCGCCAACACGTTTATGTTGTTTTTTTTATTTTTGCTGCTCCCGTCGAGTGATTAAATTTTCACTGAGTTAATTTTTAGCCATCTTTAAAACCTTTTTCCACAGCTGAAGGTGTAAAGTTTCAGCCATGACGGGTGACACTGGTGACACAGCGTTTCTTTTCCCCACAGCTCCACCTACTGGTAGATTGGAGCATTACATGAAAATGTAGCGGATGGCAGACACGGGTGGGGCCAGGAAATACAGTCGCTGCCCGCCCACCAGTCTTTTCATTGGTCAGTCAGGGGAACATGAAACATTTATCCCGTGCCGTGATTGGCTGTTGCACCTACATGCTTGCATTTGATTGGCTGAAAGCGTTGCCCTGTCTGTGGGCTGAGAATTTGACGATTCCGTTGGTTCCTGTCTCCGTGAGTAGAGAGAGAGACCGAAGGGGCCGGGCCCACAGCGGAGAAATGGCGAGTGTGGTAAACGAGAACGGACGTGGAGTGGCAAGAGAACCCACTCAGCCGCAGGAGGAAGCGGACCGGGCCGCGGCCAGATGGGGTCCACAACACGCCGGTGCCCGCGAACTGGCCAGCCTGTACTCGCCAGGTGAGTCGATCCCCTCGGCAGCTCCGTCCGCGCTGGGTTTGGTTCCTACCGGTTCAGGAGAGGCGTATCAACGACTGGCTTTTAGTTACTTACCAAGATACCCACTGAAAAAGCTGCATTTTTTTTTACAAACAAAAGCACAATGTTGAATTTCGGATGACCGGAAGTAAAAGTCATCCACAGTCAAGTGGCTGTTGTGTTTTGTTGCAACCACAATGCTGTTGTTACACAATAGGAATCATGTGAGACCGGGCGAATTTGTGCAGGGGCTTGTTTCTGTGCTGCTTTGACATTTCGAGCATTTTGGACAGAGGTTGGAGTAATCAGCTGCTTTGACATGCTGTGACCTTACAGGGTTGAGTCAGCTCACAGAGCCGCATCACCTGGAAGTGGTGCTCCACATTCCTCCAGCATTCCTTCTGCTACAGATTGAGTTTGTACTCAGAAAAGGAAAGGACCCAGACACCCTTTAAACAAATACTTTGGCTTTTGCTCCTCATGTCAACTTGCCAGCATCTGACTAATCTGGCTGTGTAGTAAACAGTCCCTGTCCCATTGATGTTTTGTTTAAACAGTTCAGATTGTAGTTTTATTTGATTGGTTCGAGGCGGACAGGTATTTCAGGCCCAGCTGCTCACGGGAGTCACATAGCATGTGAACCGCAGAGGAATGTTGCCGCCTTGAGCCACTGTTTTGGAAAAGGATCTGATAAGTTTGGTGACCTTTGGACGTTTTATTTTTTGATTACATGACATCACCTCACGTTCACTGGAATCTTATCAGCAAAGTTTTTCACATCTTAATGTATGTTGTTGGGTTTTTTTTCTCTCCTAAGGAAAAAGATGTCAAGAATGGATAAGTGTCATCCTCTGCTTCTCTCTTATGGCCTTCAACTTCATTCACCTTCTTGCCAATTTCCATTTTGGACACACGTGGTCCATCCTGTTAGGCATCGGTAAGAATTCTTAATTAGAAAATTGTTGTACTGTTTGGGATTATGTTAATCTTTTTTTTCTGTTCTCCTGCTTTCCTTTTTCAGTGGCGGGAATACTCACGGCTGACTTTGCGTCAGGACTTGTTCACTGGGGGGCCGATACGTGGGGGTCTGTGGATCTGCCCATCTTTGGAAGGGTATGTTTCTTAAATCCAGGGTTTTTTTATGTTTGAAATGGGAAATTTTCATTTCACCAGTTTAATCGCACTTTGTCTTTCCCGAAGGCTTTTATACGTCCATTCAGAGAGCACCACATCGACCCCACGGCCATCACCCGGCACGACTTCATCGAGACCAACGGTGACAACTGCATGCTGACCATAGTCCCGCTCGCAAACATGGCCTTCAACGTTCTCACCCTCTCCCCTGGTGAGTTTTGTATCAACAAATCTGGCATTCTCTCCACTGCAGAAAATGCCAAAATGAGTCTTTTCAGAGACAGGAGGGTAAACCAATAAAAGCATTCCTGTTTTTCTTGAATTGCAGCGGAGATTTATCATATCTACCCCTGGTACTGCTACTTGTTTGCACTGGCCATCTTTGTGACCCTCACCAATCAGATTCACAAGTGGTCCCATACGTACTTCGGCCTTCCCCGTTGGGTGGTGTTCCTGCAGGACTGCCACATCATCCTCCCTCGCAAGCACCACCGCATCCATCACGTCTCCCCTCACGAGACGTACTTCTGCATCACCACAGGTTCGTCTAATAGGGCGTCACGGATTCAGAAAGGAATGCAGCGTTGCGTTGATTGAAATCTGAGGGTTCACCTTTCTTTCAGGTTGGCTGAACTACCCTCTGGAGAAGCTGGGTTTCTGGAGAACCTTGGAGGACCTAATCCAGAGCGTGACGGGAGAGAAGCCCAGGGCGGACGACATGAAGTGGGCTCACAAAGTGAAGTAACGCTGCGGGCTGACTGCACCCTACCTCAGAAAACCCCTGGCTCTGCCAAGGCTTTCTCGTCTTGCCTCACTTAAAACTGTCATCCGATGGGATGAAAAACTAACCGTTTCTGATGCCATAGCTTTAAGTCTTGCACTTCTTCTTTTTGTGGTTTGTTTGTTTTCCAAACACGAGGGCTTCATTTACAGAATTCTTCACAGCTCTGTAACGGTGACGTGTCATCCAAATTGCAATCAAGCTTTTGAGTTTCTAACCCAACTTATCACTTGCTGAGATTGTTTTTGTTTTTTTTGGCTAACGAGTTCTCACCACATCCATCTGAAATCGTATTTCATGGAGATGAAAATTCAGAAATCTCAAACAGACGCAAGAAAGAGCACTTGGAAGAACAAATGTGTTTTTTTTTCCCTCCTCTAGAACTACAACTCTTGATTAATCACTCACATTTCTCTTATTTCTGATTTATTCTCAGTCATTGCATTTCGACTTTCTCAAGGGTGTTTTTGATGAGTGAGTCTTAGGCCATGGGTTAGTTATAGTTTATATAGGATGCGTTACCAAGGTCGACAGCTTGAGATCAAACTTATCCACTTACTGTTACATTTGTTGTCTACTTGCACATTTTTTGAGTTGAGCGCTGCACATTTTTGATACTTTTTAAAACAGAAACTGACGAAATGGGATGAAAAAATGAAAAAAAAAATAGATGTTCGATGCTCAAAATTAACAGATTTTCAACTTTGTTTCTAAAACACAGCCATGGGTAATGAGTTTAAATTTCAGTGTAGAGTAGGAAGAATCAATTCTACTAATGAGACACAAGAAACATGAAATAATTAGGAATGAAATGACAGTAACACGATTGAACTCACAGGTGTGGCATCAAAAAAAAATCTATTTGATCTTATAGCTGAAGAGTGGCTCTGATGAGTAGCTTCCTGTGGATGCTCGCGTGTCCTCTGTTTTTATTAACCTGCTGATGAAAGCGCTGTTTTGCGGGGAGGAGGCCGACGCGGTTTTGTTACGCTGCCTTACGCACCACAGATGCAGTACCCGTGCGTCTCCTGCTTGTTTTTGCGGCACGCCGGGACGATGAAGTCCTTGCGACCCCGCTTAATCAGACGCGGAGGCTCCGACGAGTCGTGCCAGCTGTGCGTTACGTTGTTCTCACTCCTCGTGTCTTGCTGTTCGTCCGTGTTAAAGAAAAAAAAAGGATCGTCGGTTTCAGAGGATAACATTCCTGATTGGTGATGTTGCCACTGTGTACCTTCTTGGTACTCGTGACATGCTTACTTCTTCATATTTTAAGGGCTTCAGTGAAACCTGATGATCAAGAAACTTATCTTTCTATAGATTAATTGCTTATAAAGTTGTTTTTTTAATGTTTAGTCTTGTACAGCTAGGAACTATGCAGTGTAAGAGGAGGCCCTTCATTATGTCTTAACTCATCTGGCTTGGTTAAATGCCTTTTTCTGTTTAAAAAAAAATAGTTTACACATATTTGCTCAAACGGATAGCTGCTATTTAACTGCATGTTAAAAATAAATTTTATTTATTAGGATGTCACTCACGCAGGCACTTAAATGTGTGCATGCATACAGCATGTCAGCTCGTGTAGGCTAAACATCAGTGCTAATCAGCCAGGTTAATCAGGTTAAATGAATCGTTCAGCCATTTTGAAGTGGGGGTACTGGGGAAAGGTTATGAACATCTTACCTGCTGTGAATGGCGCATTGAACAACCTCGGTTTGGGGAAATGGTTTAATGCTGATCAGATTGAGGAGCAAACAGCAGGTCTGACCACAGCCAGGACCAAAGTGGATTGCTGCCATCTTAAAATGGCTCCAGTCTCCAAAGATTTATAAAGGTTCACGCAAATGCTGTTATTTAAACCTTTTACAGTGCTATCAGTTTCCAATTACACCATTACTTGGGCAGAAATCCTGCAGAATCCTCGTCAGTTGTGCCCCGAGGCTGCACTGGAAGGGCTACAGCTCTCTACTGCTGCAACTGTTTGAATTTAATTCTGCAAAAACAACCAAATGATGCGAAATGACGGCGTGAAACGGCGTCCGCATCAACTGAAAGTTTTAAGCTCAGTTATTTTAAGATGGAGCAGGTCATTCTTATCTTGGCTGCTTTCGAAGTAGCAGTTAAAGTCTGTTTCTTGTACAAAGAGCCGTCCACAACAGGTAAGATATTAATTGTTCGTAACCTTCCTGCAAAGCCCCCATTCAGAATGTCTTATCTGCCCCATTCAAAGGCTCCTGGTGTTCTAGTACAAGTAGACACTTTATTAACAGTTCATTTTACAGCCAAAGTTAGACTCTTGTGTAATATTCCAACTTTTTTTTGAATCCTTCAGACTTGATTATGTAGAATTAATCATGATAGGTCAACGGCGGGAGGACGCTGCGGATCGCGTTTTGCTTGTTCGGTGTTGTGAGAGGCAGTTTTGTGTGTGCTTTGTGGTGTTATATAAGCTGGCGAGTGGAAGGTGACTACACTGCCGAGGTTCTTCTCACGTAGCTCTTCTTGATCAGTATTAGAAGAAAAAAGAAAACGATGTTTAAACAAATTTAAACCCGCTAACTGCTTTCTGAATAGGAATTTCGTCTCCGCTGGATGCTTTGATGCTTAATTAAATTGCTCGCTGTTTTATAAAAAACAATTTTAAGGATGTTTGGTGCTTTTGTAATTTGGTAACGTAGAGGATGGCTACTGGATACTGATTGGAAATGCTGAAAATGACACGTTAGTTAGTTCTAGAGACGGACACGTTTGAATGAAATATTTATCAAAGGGAAAGCGGACCGTGACGACTCGCTGGAGTGTTTGTTGTGGGTACTCCTGTGTCAATGTAACACTCGAAAACTTTGACTCCAAAGGATCTCAGGATTGTGGTTAGAGCAGTTTAGGTAATTTAGGAATTAGTGGGGAAAAAATATAAACACTCCATTATCGAAGTTAAGGCTCCTACTCGATATGTATAATTTTCACTTTACACCAGATTTTATGGGGCAAATCAGTCAGATGACTTCTGCATTTGTCGCTTGTAATTTAGATAAAAATCAATATTTAGCCTCTTGTTATTTCTGAAAATAGAATTTATGATAAAAAATGTTTTTTTTTGTTTAGTTTCTTTGGATAGACTGAGCTTCCATCAGTGGATTGAAGACGTCTGTCATGTCATGTGGTCAACTTTAACTTTTCCAACATTTTTGATGAAGGCAAATGATTCTGTCCAGAAGTCACGCTGGCTTTTAATTGAACTGCCTTACACTCGTCCTGTTGATTTACTGTAAATGTTGCCACCGGAAACAGTCGCTTTGGGTGACTGAATTTTGCCCTTTATGATTTTTCTTTCTTTTTTTTTTTTTTTTTCTTGAGGCAAGACCCACTTGGATGTGTTTAGCCTGTGGAGATGAAGTTTTGGATATCAGAATAATGCCTTGTTGCCTTTTTGTTGTCTTCCATGTGGAAGGCTTACAATGTACATAATAAACTGTATTTATAAATAAACTAACAAACAACTCTGCCCGTGTGTTTTCTCCGCCATAAAGATGCCAGCGACGAATTCGTCTTCCACATCTTTATGCGCCTGTATAATTCATTCCTGTTCATTCAAGACAAATAACAGACCTATCAATAATTAAATAGCATCTGGTGTAAACGGGCAGCACCTGTTAGCAGCACAGACTTGTTTTTTCATTTCTACTTGTTTTCCATCAAGCAGTTAACTCTTACAGGGCTTAAAGGGGTATCCTGGTCATGAAGTGGGGCTCTGTGGAAAAGGTAGGAAGAATTAATATCTTACCAGTCGTAGATAGCTTTCTGAACAATCTCTGTTTGGAGAAGTATCCGTTACGATGGATGAGCTAACAGCTAGTCTGAATACAGCCAAGACCAAAGGGAATTGGTGCATTTTTAAAATTGGCCCCAATCTCAAAACAGTCGTAGTCGATTGCTTTCAGTTTTACATTTCACTGTTTTTTTCAGTAGAAATATTCAGATATTCCTGCCAAAAATGACCCCAAGCAGCACCAGAAGTGCTACAGCTAGCTGCTGCTTCCAATACTTATGCTTGCAAATAGCCACAGAATTTCACGTCAACAGCTGTACTGCGAAACTGACGGCAACGTAAAGGGTTATAAAACCGCATTTGAAGGAACTGCAATCTTTTAGACTGGAGTGGTTTTACAATGGCAGCAGTCCACTTTAGTCTTGGCTGCGTTCAGACTAGCTGTAAGCTTGTTAGTCCTATCATAGTTAAACCTAAAACACCAGGAGGGCCACGGTGCGACGCATCATTTGAACATATAGGACACATCAAGCTGAAGTGGGTTGTAATAACACAAATCAACTTTAAATCATTAGATAACATGTTTTCTTTCTCACCAGAGTAGCCAATCTCTTAAGCAACGGGAGGCCAGGCAGTATCTTTTTTTTGCCGTTGTCTTTAAAATGATGAGATTTGGGATTATGTTTCTCAACCTCAAAAATGATTCTTTCAACTTTAAACTCTTGATATGAAACGGGGCTAAAACTAAACAAGATTAGAACTGTCAAAAAAAAAAAAAAAGCATAGAAGACCTGCTACGGGAACCTGGATGTCCAAGTGGAGAGTGCGTGCTGCAGCAGAGAGCGAAATGAACATATTTGAGGTGTAATTTTTGACACGCATCATACACCACCTGTGTGTTTTGCCATTAAAACTCTTATTTCTCCAAACTGAGTTGCTGTTTACATGGAAACGCTCTCCTGGAAGCATTGGGAGATTTTCAGAAAGTTGCATGTTTACACTGTTATGCTGTGCTTGTTGAAGCTGCTGTAGTTTCCATGCCAGGCCACTAGCTGGCGCTGTGAGCTTTGTATTTCAACGACGCGCTCGTGCACGCAGAAACTTCAGTACCTCTAGCATTAAAGCAGCTACATCCAAAATGGAGAATACACGTACGTTCCTCTGGAACCACAGTGAGGTCGGGTTGCTGCTACACGTTAAAAAGGATGACAGCACCGTTGTCCGCCATTGTTACTGTTGTTGATCTGCTCGTGCAAGCGCAGAAAAAATGTTGATTACGACCGTCTGTAATGCGTATGTGTGATTTCACACCAAGGTCTGGAGTTTCCAAATACTTCCGCTCTGAGGGGCCGTTTACACAATGCTGTTTTTTTAGTGAAACTGTAACATTTTTGCTGCAGTTTGGCTGTTTTTTTTACACAACAACAGCAGTCGGATTCTCTCAAGCCAAGTCCACACGTAGCCAGATATCTGGTAAACTGAATATTTTTTTATGTAATTTGGGCTTTCATCCACACGTAACCTCCGTTTAATAGCACTAAAAATGATGATAATGAAACCTCTAGCAAAGTGGTTTGCGAATTTTCCAATTTTTGTGTTTGTGTGTGGACGTTGGTAAACGGAGATTTAAAGGTCCGAGCATTATAGTCTGCGACAAGTAATGCGGTGCTGATGTCACATATGCAACGATTATTACTGTTTGACCACGCAGTAAAGGGAAAATGTCTGCTATCAGAGAGATGCTGATTTTTACCTTGGTACTTTTTGTCAGTTTGTTTTTACAAACCCAACTACTACAATACATTGAATTGCAAAGGAGAAGGAGCGCTTGGAGGGCAGCGGTTTTATACCAGCTGTCCCTTCAGATATAGAGGCACAGTGCTGCCGCCATTCAACGTCGCCATCGCCAGTTTTGGATCAGCGATCATAAATGATGATGATTTAAACATGCTCCCTATGGGTTTGGCATGTTTAAAACAGCGCTCAATAGTGAAATTCAGCAGGTTCGTGTGGATGAACACTTTTTAAAAAACGATCCTGTGTGGATGGTGTCATTTCTTCAAACGATGTGGTGGAAATATTCTGGCTACGTGTGGACTAGGCCTAACACTGAAACTTTTTGAACCCAGGTCTCAGAGTGGAACTTCGCAGACCCCCCCATTTGAATTTCAAAGGAAGTGTGAAATCACGCATGGGTACCACAGACAGCTGCAGGCAACAGCTGTTCTGCGCATGCATGAGTACATCATCAGCAGAAGTAAACAGGGTGCTGTTTGTGCTGCTCGCCATTTTCAACAAGTAGCAGCAACCCAACCTGACTGTTGGTCCAAACAAACTCTCTTGTAGTCACCATTTTGAACAGAACTGTTTACATGCTCCAGACTGCATGCAAGCATCCCTGAAAGCCTTGCATCAGAGTTGCCAGATATATGATAATTACTATTTTTGTAACACAATTTTAGGGTCAAGTGTCCCTCCTTTTCTGGGCACATTCGCCAATTAGCACATATGATAGTTTGGGTCAAAATACAATAATTTTAAAGCAACACTATGATAATTCGTCATTTCCTATCTGGCAACCCTGCCTTGCATTGAAAACTAAGGCAGATTCAATGAGCTCAGCTGAATTAAAGTAAATGCATTTTTTTTTTGTCTTGATTTGCCACAATAAACACTGAAAAACACTAACGTTTGGAAAGCTCGTTCTCATGTAAACAGGGCCTGAGAATCCGACTGCCAAAACGCAACAGAAATGTTCTGGTTTCATTTAAAAACAGGGTCGTGTAAACGGGGCCTAAAGCTGCTGACAAAGCTGTATTAGTTCTTAAAACTGTTCTCACAGAACTGCACCTCAAAGTGGCCGGAATATCTCTTTAACGCCACTAACCCCCTCACATGCCGTGTTTATTTGTAAAAAAATATGTAAAGTTGTCATAATGTCCAAATAACTTGACTTGCACTCATTGTCTTGTGCTCAGAGCAGCCATTCGAGGCAGCTCCTGTCACTGCTAGCAGCGCAGCTAACAGTTTGTTTTCAGGAGACAACAAAGGAAGCGAACGGCCGCCGCTGTCTTCCTCTTCCTCGCGCGCTCACCGCTGGCCACAATGCGCGCCCCCGCTGCGTAGCGACAAGATGGCGGTGGCCGCCGGATCAGGTAAGTGATGGGAGTGGGGCACACAGCGGGCGAACTTGACGGTTTTCGGAATGAATTTTCACGCCCGGGCGGCTGCGTTTGACAGCGAGACCAGCCGCCGGCTTCGCGGGGCAACTGCGGCGGACGAAAAAGCTGGAGAAAACGAGCCGGAAGCCATGGCAACGAGCTAACGTAAATTAAGTTGGGAAGAAAGGAGACAACGAGCCGCTGCATGATGACTTGCGAAATGATTCCTGTGCTGCTGGTTAACGGTGTAACGCCTGTATCGGCCTGATTTTGCCGGCCGTCATTTACACCCGGCGACCCTGAACGTTTTTGAACCACGACACTGTATTTACTGAGGCTGCGGACGGATGTGACACACCGGGTTTGCGGCATCGCTGAATGTCCCAGCCGTCCCAGCAGAGACGCACACACCCCGCTTGAAAACGCTGCTCAGCAAAGGCGTTCCTCTCCCTGTCCTCTGGGTGTCTGAATGACGCACTGCCAGGCACGGCTCCGGTGGCACCTGATTCCACCTGCCCTGCCGGAGATGTACGTGACTTGCCTTTTTTCTTTTCTGTGTGTTTGTCCACAAACAGGCGTTAAAGTCCCCCGCAATTTCCGGCTCCTGGAGGAGCTGGAGGAAGGTCAGAAAGGTGTGGGAGACGGCACGGTGAGCTGGGGTCTGGAGGATGACGAGGACATGACCTTAACGCGGTGGAGAGGGGTGATCCTTGGCCCTCCAAGGGTCAGTGGGGCCATTTTAAACATTTACTGTAAAGCACTCTGTTCCTCAGGGGGGCCGCTCTCCTGCACATTTTAGATGTGCTCTTACTTTAAAACACCTGGTTTAAATGAATGACTTGTGGACATTCTTCTGGAAAACAAGGAGGTAATTAAACCACTTGAATCAGGTGTGTTAGAGCAGGAAAACCTAAAACTTCAGGACAGCGGCCCTTGAGGCCTGGAGTTTAAGAGGCAGAGACAAAAGGTTAATGGACTTGTGTGTGACTGGAAGGGCTCAGGTTTGTAGATCAGGCTCTACGTGTGATGAAAAGGAAGACGCAGGTGTGATTCATATCTCCTTTATAGTAGGCTTTCCTTCAGAAAGACGTTGACATATTTAACTTTAGCTCTTCAAGAGTTTTTTTAAAAGTAACTTCATGAGTAATTTAACCTGTTTTCATATAATGAACGCTGTGTGACGTTTGTTGCCATTTAGACTTCTCATCTGTTTCCACTCCTCTGCTTACAGACGAGCTACGAAAACAGGATGTACAACCTGAAGGTAGAATGTGGGCCAGAATACCCAGACTCGCCGCCGTTTGTCAGATTTGTGACGAAGATAAACTTGAATGGCGTGCACACTTCCAGCGGTGTGGTACGTAAAGCAGTTGTGGATATTTGGCTCGGTGAAAGGAAAACCTGCACCTGACGGTGGGGAGGGGGGGGGTGTTAAACCATGAAGCAAGAGTTCCTACTCAGCCGGCTGTGTTTAACTGAAAGCGAGAGTTTTCAGTGTCGATGTTCGAGCGTGGCTGGATCGCCACGGTAACAGAGTTACGGTTTAATGTCAGTAAGAGGCCAAACCCGTTCACTTATTCTGTTCCTAACGATCTACCAGACGGAAATATCGGGCTACGTTTATGTCATCATAGTTCTTCCCAGCGCTGCAAGATTCAAAATAAATGTTGGATTGTCAGATAACATGAAAATACAAATTCGGTCGCCATTTTAAGTCTGTTAACAATGTTAGTTCAGGGTTATATTTCCTTTTAATCAATCACCATAATAAATATAAAGGCACAACAATTCTAATTGTAGGTACATCAGGTTTTAGGTACATCTATGATTTTCAGCACAAACTTGAATACACATTAGCTATATTTCCTGCAGGGTGCCACTAAGAAGCTGCAGTTAGACCGCACGAAGAAATAAAGATGAAAAAACAAAAATGAAACGTTTAGATTCACTATATGAACCAGAACTGATTGATGTCGAAGAAATAGGCTGAATGTTTTTATATTTTGTCTGGATTTGCTGAGACGTCCATTAAACAGTTATATTTATTTTGTCATTACCTCTGCGCCTTAGAGAATATTTAATAAAGTGATTTGCACGTTATGAGATGGTGTCAGAGCTAAATAAACCTCCTGATTGTGGAGTTAAAGCGTTCAGATCTTCCTAAGCAGCAGCAGGTGGCCTGCTCTGAGTAGTTTTCTGCAACATGTGAAGAATATTCTTCTCTTGTCCTGATTGTGGAAACTGTGTTTTCCTGTTAGGATCTTCACTTTCCATTAATAAGTCACAACATGCGAGCACATAAACTAAAGCAGGAAGTCCGAGTTAACAAAGTAACATCAGAACCTGTAATTTCTTAGTGGAGTTTTAGGCTTTGACAAGCCAGGCTAAGGGAACAAAGCCCTCAGCTCAGACAGCTAGTTTAATTATTTAAACTTTGATTTAGTGGATCTAGTCAATTTGTCAGTGTTTTTAATATGTACAATTTGAGGCTGACAAACCTACTCTGCGAGTTTTACGAGCTTCACAGGGTGTGACCTCACCTCCATCCATCCCCGTGTTGTTCTCCCCGCAGGTTGACATGCACGCGGTGACTTCGCTGGCCAAGTGGCAGAACTCCTACAGCATTCGGATGGTGCTGCTGGAGCTGCGACGGCTCATGGCGTGCAAGGAAAACATGAAGCTTCCTCAGCCGCCCGAGGGCCAGATCTACTCCAACTGAGCTTCTGCCGCATCCCTCTACCTGCATTTTTCTCCCCTTTTCGTTTAACTTTCATTTCTCCGTTTTCGTTCAAGTCCTCTTTCTCCTCCATCCCTGGCCATGCAGCGGTCCACCTCCTGCTAAAACATGCACACACACACGCACACACACACACACACACACAAGTAAAGGCTTGAGCAGATACAGTTAGACCCACATGGACACATATCTGCATTAGGAAAAAAAGCCCTCATTCATGAACATCACTTCAAACCCCTCAGATTTCCATCACTGGAGCCCTGGATGCACGCATCAGTTTACACCAGATATAATAATTCCAGTAGTGTACATCGTACTAATCTTTTGAAATTATTCCTCAAAAATGCTGATTGTACAATAACAAACTTCATGTGTGTTTCTTTGCGTTGCCTTTTTGTATGATAGAAAGCAGCCACTTAACATAGTTTTGCATATCCCACCAAACAAAGGAACTAATCCTCTGTCCAGATGCACCCATGAAGCCCATTTTCATAACATGTGGCAGTAACTATGTTGTTTTGTTCCCCCCCCCTCCCTGTGGCTGAATGAAGGATTTTCTTCTGGGTGTGCTGACATGTGCTTGCAAAGATACATTTTTGTTTTCCCTTCCAAGCTTCTCAAATGCATAAATGTGTAGGACTTGTAAACCTTGTGCACCTGTACCACTGAATCTGAATTTGAGCTGTATCGTATGCAAACATACTGTAGGTCTGCGTTTGTACCACGCTTGAACCGAGATGTGAAGTCGGCTACCTCTCATGGTCCGGTTTGACATCAGAGCAGATCCCCGACTTGTGAAACTGTCTTTGCAGCTTCATGTGATGTAATCACAAAATTGTTTTACTTCCTTCCATGTTTTTCATAAATTTTTATTCATGCTTTCATGTGGCTGATAAATGTGTTTCCTGCTCACCGGTCGCAGGTCTCGAAGGTTTAAAGGAGCAACACGTTATGTTTGGTGTTCCTATAAGTAAGGAAAAAACCTAAATTATTTCTACTTGTTATTTAAATTAAGCATTTTAAGATTAATGAAGAGCTGTGCTAATGAGCTACTGTACACCTTTTCACTGGCTCTTTATAAGGATAAAAAGATGACTGAATAGGCAACACAGGCCTATGAACACTTTAATTATATGAGTGTATACTGACTCAAAATAAGATGAGATGAATCGCCTACAAAGATCCAAAACTTCTATTTAAAATGGAGAGTTGGGGGGTTCATAAATACACTCAGCTGCAGATTGGATGATGGTTCAGATTAAATTGCAAAAACTCTCAAAAGACAAGAAAATAACAAATATAACTTTATGTATAACAACACAAAGAGCCTGAACTATAAAAATCAAAACAATATAAGATAATAGTTTCAAAAAAGGAAACTAAATGCGTGAAAATCAGAAAGAGGCAGCAAAGAGACGACCTGACGACGTTAGACGACAGCAATCCAAGAAGTCATGACAAAAACAAGAGTAGAAAAAAGGGGACCATAAATGGTTTAAAACTGCATTCATCTGCCGAAGGTAGAATAGTGATAACAAGAAAACGTTCAAATTTGAATTAAATCTCATCTCTGGATAAATCTGTCCGGGAGTTTGTGAGTTATTCTGCTAACAAACAGACTGTGGCAGCCATAATCTTGCAGATTAAAAAGCAGCAACACTAACACAAGTGAAGAAGTGAAAGTTACAAACTGAGACAAAAAAATAATAATTTTCATCCTTTTCATTCTGCGTGTCGTGTTTCCTCAGAGGTGACGTCCTGTTTGTGTCTGTGCACAAGCACCCGCTGCATCAGGGTTGAAAGGCACCATTAAAGGAATAGTTCAGAGATTTTAAAGTGGGTTTCTATGGAAAATAATATGAAGACCTAATATCTTACCTGTTGTAGATGGCTCTTTGAACAACCTCACTTTAAAGAAAACGTTTAACTCTGACCAGATTAAGGAGCTAACGACTCCAGCAGAGACTAAAGTGGATTTCTGTCTTAAAACAACTGTAATCTCAAACCTTTACACCAGTTCATGCAAATGTTATTTTCTAAACCTTTACACTGCTGGCAGTTTTGCATCACACAGTTACTAGCACAAAGTTTTGTGCTTATTTCCAAGTGCGAATGACAGGAGCAGCAGTTAGCTGTAGCACTTCCAGTACTTTTGGCAGACATAATATTTTTGATGAAATAACAGTGTTTTGTGAAACTGATAGCGGTGTAATGGTTTAAATACAAGTATTTTTATGAACTGGTATGAAATTTTATAGATTTGATTTGTTTTAAAATGGTAAAATCTGCTTTGAAAGTAGGTTTGTTTATGATTATTAGTTTGTCAGTTCACCGTCTAGTCCACATGCACAGTAACAGCAAAGATATGATATTACTGCTGGATTTGACACCACCCCCACGGCGGCACGACTTCAGTTTGGAATCTGAATGAACCGTAAGACTCCTTTAGACAGATGAGACCGAAGTAGAGATGTTTACCCATAATGCACAGCACCATGTTTGGAGAAAACCAAACCCAGCGTATCACCTCATACCAACTGTGAGGCACAGGGGTGGAGGGGTGATGGTTTGGGCTTGTTGTGCAGCCACCGGAGTCACCGAGCGACTGACAGTCATCCATCTGTCTGACAGCTGAAGTCCTGATCAAACTGGGTCATGATGCAGCAGGACGATGATCCCAAACAGCAAATCTACAACAGAATGACTGAAATAGAAAAGAATCGAGGTGTTTGGAGTGGTCCAGTCAGAGTCCAGACCTCAACCTGACTGACATGCTGCAGTCGGACCGTAAGAGAGCTGAGCAGAAACTAATGTCAGCGAATTTCAACTGAAACAACACTGGAAAGAAGAGTGGGCCAAATTCTACATCAATGTGAGAGACTGATAAAACAGAAAAGCCCTTCTGCTAAACGTGGTTCAATAAGCTGATGGATCGTGGTGAATGCTAATATTCAACAACACATTTTCTGTTATTTTAGCTAAGTTAAAGCTATATAATGGTTCTAACAAACTCGAGCATCTTTACATGTGTGCATTTAGAACTCATTAGTGTAAATCTAAAATATGCGGTCCACAGGACTCAGTGGTACTGGGCTATTAGTGTTACTGATAATGTGACAGAAGAGAGAAGCAGATCATTTCTAAACCTTTTAGAGATATATGAGATGCAACCAAATGTAGCAAAACTGGTTGGGCAGATCTTTACAGAACAGATATGCAAACTATGACCCAAATAAAGATCCACAAAAACAGCAGCCAAAACCAACTACCAGCAAGCAAAGCATCAGGAGTTTTAATTCATACAATCAAATTTAAACCTAAGATTTTATATACTAAACACTTGTACGACCTAAACACTCATGTTTGAATGTACTGTAGAACTCAACATAAGGAAGAGAGTGTATATTTACAGCCAGTTTATGTTATATAATTTAACTTTAGCATCTTTTGGTGAACATTTAAACTAACAAGAGTATTTCTTTTTAAATTTTCTAAATCCAGGTCATCTTGCAGATGAGATCTTGATCTCAGTGAGGTTTTCATTTGGTTAGAAAAAGGAAAATTTCCCTTTAAGCCACTGTATGAGCCAGTCTCTGTACTGACTCCTCTTTCAATTAATTTCAAGAAGTTAATGATTTCTCACAAGGCTCACTACATTATGTACTTTCTGCTAAGCACACCTGTGATCCTTAAATCTGCTTCACAGACTACAAGCTGAAGACAGCGGTTCATATCGCGGCCCTTCAGCCTGGAACAACATGGTACAGGCTGGGTTCACTTCAGCTGGTTTAAAACACTGCAAACGTCTGAACACATGAGGTTAGATATTAATTGGAGCTGCTGGAACCATGTGAGGGCAAGACAAGAAACATCACTGGGAATAAGAAGCTGTTAAAAGTTGTTATTTATTAGTCAGATGACACAAAAGGCTGTTTTATGAAAGGGATGCATGTGACTAAATGAGAATGAGGGGTTCTTCATGACGAAAAGTGTTGTTCCATTACTGAGCATGACCGCCTTTGTAGCGTTTTCAGAAAATAATTTGACATAAAACTCCTCAGTGAATGTGTCAAACTGAGTGTCCTGACTGGAGACGTGGTGTAGCTTCCATCTGCAGCCAGCAGGGGCGATGCAGGCTACAACTCAGTCCAATGTGCTTTTTAAAACAGCGATTCTCAAACTTCCCAGCCTTCGATCCATAAAACAAAAGCTGCTGAGATTCGTGACCCCAGCGATTGCTGATTAACGTGCACAAACATTGTTAATAAGCCAGTCAGACAAACAGCCTTATTTTTTTTATCTGTTTACAACAGCTGTTTTTATCTTTTTGTAACAGGTAAATCTAAATATGCAACAGGCAATCGTTTTTAAAGTTAACCGATTCCTGTAGATCTTCTCAAGACCCCACTTGGTGTCTTTAGACCCACAGTGGGCTCCTGACCCTAACTTTGGGAACCACTAAGTCAGTGTGACTATAAATGAGTGAACTATATGTCTCTGTGAAGCTGAAAACATCCTTTATTTACACATTCATTGTAACTTAGAGCTAGAATTTTAGTAATGATAAGTTTTGCTTAATGGTAGTTAATATTATTTTGCAAAGTTCCTCATTTAAAAAATTTAAATTACTCTTAATTTAAAATGACACGTTTTTAAATGTGTGTTGCAACGTATGAGAAAAATAAAAAAATCTTGTAGTTTTCTGATGGTTACTAAACATGGCAAAGGAAATCCAAGCAAATCTCAGTGAATTTTTCTTTTTTTTTATTTTTTATTTGTCCAAATGTCAAGAACACCTCAAAGTCCTCCAGGACAGATGTGACCTGAATAAAAGTAGGTTGTAGTGGCGAGATGAGCGCACATTTAGGCACTGCCCATTGACTTGGAGGGGAGCTGATCCGTGGAGCTGCAGTGGACTCTGACCTCTCCAGCAGGAGACTCCAGTGTTTGTCCAAGAGCCGCTGAAGTCGACCCGTTACTGACGTCTACAATGACAGCAAGTTCCACTCGGGGCTTTCAGGAACCAAAACAACTTGTAAGTTCTACCTTTGTCAGGTATCACCACACTCTCGCTCACTATCTGTAAAACTGGCTGAGCTACAGCCATGTTTTTACTCTCAGGTCGATTAGCTGTGAAATGGGTTGACTACTAAAGTTAATCAGCTGTAAATCTACACTCACTTTATTAGGCACACCTTGCTAGTGCTGGGTTTGACCCGCTTTTGCCTTCAGAACTGCCTTTATTAGTCATGTCATAGATTCAACAAAGCGTTGGAAGCATTTTGTAGCATGAAGAGACCCTCTTTTTTTTCCCCCACCTTTACTGTTCTACAAGAAAAGTTCATCCTGACGTCACTGAGTCTTCATCGTTCAGACACGTGTAACTTTCACGAATGCCTGATCGGTTCAAGACAGACAACGCCTCGTCTAAACTAATACATGAGAAACACGATTTATGCAGAAATTAAATCTGTTCGTGTGATTGTGAAACCTTTGAAGTATGAAAAACGGTTACTGATCATTATTATTTGTGTGCAATTATTCGAGGGGAAATTATTCAAGTGTTTTAACAGGTTTTTATTACTTTTCGCCTTTCAGAGAACGATGACGTATTTAAACTCTGAGTTTGGACAGGAGAGGGAAATTTATCTCAGCTGAAGAAGTCGATGATACATTTCTCAGATGCCTGAGAGATGTATCATCAGCCGCTGATAAACACTCAGAGTGTGGTGTTCAGCATGTTTTAGTTTGTTTTTGTGGGTCTGTAAGTAGATGTTTCCCCTTGTCTTTTGTTCCGCAGTCTGAGCAAAACTATTTTTTTTTTTTTTGGTCTTAGAATTGTTTTCTTGAAAAGCCGAGAAGAGAGAAAACAGTTAAAGGAAGCGGGAGGAGAGATTCTACAACCTGAAGACTGACTTTTGTAACTTTGTGAGATAAAGCCGGTGGTGGAAGTTGCTTGTCGCCCGCCGCCTTCCTCGGGTGTAATCTTGTGTCCTGGTTTCGCCATAAAAATACCTAAAGAAATAGAAAGATTATGATGGTACTCTCAGGGAGAGCGATCCAGATTGCAACACTGTCCAAACCATGTGAAAGTGTCCAAATAAGTTTTGTCCAGCTGTCAATCCTAGAGCCCTTGTTTATTTATGAAAAAAGTCACTAAGAATTTCATACAGACTCAGAAACGACTGCTCCAAATGTATTTACAGTAAGAGCCAAAATGAACGTTTTATTTTGTTTATTTGTTATGGTGGCACAGGTGTTCAAGTTTTTCTATACCTCAGATGATTGCTTCTGGGTGTAGTAGCATGTTATTCATTGGATACGGGCGTACCCAGGAAGTAGTTGGGTGAGGGTTTTTTTTTCAAACTTTTCTGTTGACCGTCCAACTTAGGCACTGTCAGTCTTAAGCTGTAATCATCATTCAAGATCATTATTTAGAACGTCATTTCGCATAATTTTTTTAGTCCTGGTATTGGTTTTGATTAAGCCACAGTTTATTGACATGACTCTTAAAAATAAATACGAAAACACAAGTGGGGCTCATCATGGCATATTGGAGATGTGTCACAGTACTAAAAACCTACTCGGCCAGCAGCTTATCTGGATCTTAGTCGCTACATTTAGTTTTACAAAAACTTACTGATGTCTTTGAATACAAAAATGAAAAAAAAAAAAAAAAAATCAGAAAACAAATTTCCTTGTTTTTCAATAACTTTAGTAGCATCAATCATTTCATTTGTCAATTACCAGACAAAACCAGAAATTCTGAAATTAAATGTAATCTAGGATCTAGATTAAATTAAACTCCGGATGCGTTATTTCTGCCTCTTTCTGTTTGTTTTTTTTTCAGGTCTGACAGGCAGCAGAGGTGGCCCTCCTGCAGTATGGCCCTGCTCGTGCATGTGTTGGCCTGCGCCTTCGGCCTCGGCTCCTGGGTGGCTGTGAACGGTCTGTGGGTGGAGCTCCCGCTCATCGTCAACGCTCTCCCTGAAGGCTGGGAGCTCCCGTCCTTCCTCACAGTCATCATCCAGCTGGCCAACCTGGGGCCTCTGCTAGTCACTGTCATGCACAAACTGTGCCCAGGTCGTCTCCACAAACGTGCTGTCATTTACTCCATCCTCGCCATCGGCATCGTGTCCTGCATCCTGCTCGTCTTCTTTTGGGACAAGACTACGATTGTGGCCGGAGCGCCGCACAGCACAGCCTTCTTCATCCTCACCTTCTTCCTTGCTCTGGTGGACTGCACTTCTTCCGTCACGTTTCTCCCCTTTATGATGCAGCTTCCAGCCAAATACGTTACCACATATTTTATTGGAGAGGGTCTAAGTGGTTTCGTTCCTGGCGTGGTTGCTTTGGCACAAGGCGTCGGCATGGCCAAGTGCGTCAACTCTTCTCAGGCTCCGGGAAACCACACAGGTGGGGACACGTTCTTCCAAACTGAGTATCTTCCTCCAAACTTCTCCACGGAGGTGTTTATCGGCTTCCTAGCAGCCATGATGTGCATAAGCATGGCTGCTTTTGTTGGGCTGAACAGGCTTCCTCGGACACTCGAACTGTCCACAGAAAACCTCATGCTGGACACGGCACCATCTGTCAGCTCCGGGTTGGAAAACCCAGGAGCAGAGACGGATGGAGGGGGTGAGAAAAGCCGGGAGGATGGACCAGGCGGACGAAGGTCTCTGCTGAGCAACCCAAAACACTCCGTGTACCAGTTGACCTACATCTACTTTCTTGTGGTCTGGGTTAATGCTGCGACCAACGGACTGCTGCCCTCTGTCCAGACGTACTCCTGTATGCCATACGGGAACCTCGTCTACCACCTCTCTGCAGCTCTGGCCTCTGTGGCCAACCCAGTAGCCTGCACTGTTGCAATGTTCTTTCAAAACAGGTAAATATGACTTTTTTCTCCTCTTATAAAACAGTAAAGCTTTAGGCAGGTTCTAGGTTCTTTTCGGTACTACTTCACTATAAGAGCCCCTTTATAAAGGGTTTCCTAATGCTTTATAAAACATTAACAATCATTTATAAAACACTGTTCACACACTGAAGCAGGCTCACTATTTGGCAAGGTCAAGTGCTGTACTTTTATTCATTCAAGCTAATGCAATTTATTGCTAGATGTTCAGCTTAATTTGCAAATAAAAAAAATGCTTATTTTTCTTATTCTATTCATGTCTATTCATGGGTACTTGGACATTGTTAGAAGACTATTCTGAAAAATGTAGAACCTTGGTTTTTAGCTTGTTTTTCCACCGCTGCTCGGCTAAGTAACTTGGGCACCGGGTTTATGTCAATCAGACATTCCTTTTAAAAGTAAATCAGTCTTTGTTTGTTTGACGACTGAGGAGACCTCCTTTGTGTTCAGGTCTCTGATTTTTCTTGGTGTGCTGACCGTGTTTGGGACCGGCTTCGGCAGCTACAACATGGCAATGGCAGCTATGAGTCCCTGTCCTTTGCTTCGCGGGACTGCAGCGGGAGAGGCGATTATTGTGAGTCAAACGCAAACATGCACAGACGGGGGTTTTATTACAGAAGTGTCAAAGTTCAACGCCTGCAGCCTTAGTGATGAAAGAGCTTTTATCTGAACCGTTAGTGTGAGATCCTGACTTGTCTATCGAACAGGTTCACAGGTTCTCTAAGAAAAGCGCTCTTTTGTCCTCGCCAGGTACTCTCATGGCTCCTGTTCATTGGAACGCTGTCGTATGTGAAAGTAATGGTGGGCGTTATCCTGAGAGACCGAAGCCACAGCGCCTTGGTCTGGTGTGGAGCCGCAGCACAGACGGGCTCACTCGTCGGCTCGGTCACCATGTTCCCGCTGGTTAACATTTACCGCTTCTTTGAGTCAGGAGACATGTGCAACTCTCAGTGTCCTTCATGACGCCCGTCTGACAAGAGCTGGAGACTCACCTGAAGGAACACACTTATGGAATATATGTTTATTTAATGTTTTGCTAAATGTTTAATAAAAAATGTCGATGCCATCCTAGGTTACCTAAAGACAGGAACAAAAGGTAAACAGGCAGTCTGAGCCACTCAAAATGAAGATCTTGTGCTTTTAATCTGAAAAGTTAAACAGCAGAAAATGAAGCTTTCTTGAATGAGTGGCAGCAAGTGGATTAAAAAGCACCTCGTTTTAAATTGAAAGGTACTCACTGCAAAGTCATGCAGACCAATCAAAAAAACTTTATGAAGTGAAGAACAACATCCCACAGAACAGAATATTTTTCTCACATCTGTGGTTAATGTGTCCTAAAATAAAATCTGTGACTGGATGCCGACTACTACCTGCACTGGTTTACCTGCCGAAGGGGCTGAATATCTCTTTCTAGGGGTCAAGATTAAAAGAATATCAAGATAAAGTGTTTACCTGCTTGTTAGCAAAATATCTGATGTATAACTATGATAAATAGCTTATGAACCAGAGCAGGTTTTAATGAAACTTTCAGAAAATAATCATTCTATGATCATTTACAACTGATTACCATTTAAAGTGTTTGGATTTAAAATGGCCGCCACAGCTGGTAGACATTAGCAAACACAACAATGTCTGTAACTGTGAATTTTCTAAATGTTGAGCTTAAATTTGGTGAGGCAGAAATTGAGAGTCATCTCTGTGTAACTTTACACTTCATGCGTAAAGTTATTTTCGAAGTTCCAAGAAAACGTCTACAACTCCATCAGTCAAAAGATGAGTTTAATCTAAAACTTAGTTTGGATGTTTGATATGCTTTTGTTCAAGGAATTCTAGGTGTTTATTTAATGTGTTTTTATGTGAATGAAAAAGATTTTTCCTTCCACATGTGAAGTCTCGATAGAAGATGGTATTCTTTTTGTAAGGGATGTTAATACTTCTGTTTTTACTAAGAGAAAAGTTTTGATAAGTGATCAAAAATTATGCTAATCTAACACAACTGACTGTTTGTATGACATCCAATTTACAGACATGAAACTCCAACCAATTTCAGCATTCTTGACACGTTTTTGTGCCAAGTTTGGGACCTTTAAAACACATCTAAATGATTACCTTTGCATATTATTAAAACTTTATCAACATGTTCTTTAAATCTTGTATTACATAGAGTGATTTACACCAAATAAAAAAAAAAAATCTGTTTACCTTTTTTTGTCCAGTAGATGTCAGAAGTACACTTTTTATTGGTCTACAAGCTGCAGGAACAGTGAATGGACCACACATGAATACTATCAGTATCTATCAGCAAAAAACAAAACAGATGGGGTCTAATATATTAAAAAAAACATTAAATGATAGATAAAATTATGAGATTTTTCACAACCTAATTATAGCAGTGGTGCTACTTTACATCTTTAAATATGATTTGTGTTCTTTTGATTGCACTGCAGATTATCCCAGTTGGTCACAACCAATTATTAGTGACGCCTTCAGAAAACAATGTATCAATGCTACTTTTGAAAACTATTTATTTGGTTTAAAGGTCTAAAACGAAAAACGATAGGCCATATTTATAAAGAGTCTATAAATGATAAGTCTTATAAATGATAAGGTTTAACTAAATTACATATAATTAACACACATTAGTTGTTCTTTTCCTTCTAGTTCATGATCTAATCCCTCCTCAGCTTCATCCTTTTTTTTAAAGTAACAGGTCTGTCTCTTTGGCTGCTAACAGCTGGACAATGGGACATAAATACTCACACAAAAACACCTCAACAACTGCAACAGTAACATACAGCAGAAACACGACTGCATGTATGATCAACATAATAATTATCACCTAAATTAGCTGTTCTGGTGTTCACATTAGACAGAGTATTTATTTCAGCTTGTACTAATGTTACTGAAGTAATCACTACTGAAACACACTTAAATATAAAGGTGAAATAAAGAAATGAAGGTATAAAACATACAGTCAGGTAAAAAAAAAACAAAAAAAATCAGGCTCATTGTCCCGTAAAATGTGTCTGGCCCTCTTTCATCCCCACCAGAGAAGCTGCTGCTCATCCTCCGACAGCGACTAAGGGTCATCCTTGGGAACCGAAGCATGTTTTCTCGTCAGCTGCCGTTCCCCCCTCTCTGCCCTTCAGAAGGACAGAGAACATGTTCCCCGACCCGGGTCAGTGGGGGAAACACAGGGACGAGGGGGAGGGTAAGGGGGGAGGAGGGGGGTCTCTAATCACTGAGGCTCAGCGGGGGCCGATGGCTGTTGCTCCTGCCGCTGGTCACTTGGGAGCGTTCCTGACCCCAACACTGAGTAAAAACAAAAAGATCGGGAGAAAAGACGAGGGGGCCACAATTAGCCCTCTGCAGCCTCCAGGGCCCGGGATCAGTGGAGAAGAAGCACAGATGGGGCGGTCTCACTCGGATTTGCTGAACTCACATTGCGGTGCGTATGAATCGTGCAGAACTCACTGCACACACTTGCTGATTCAAACTAGCAGAATAAGGGTGTGTAGGAAATCCTAATGAACTCAAACAGACTATTTCGCCTCAAAACAGACAATCTGAGCAGCGAGCAGGAGCGTTCGCCTTAACAATGTTTGTGCTTTTTCTGTGGCGAACATGACCTTGAATGCTCGCAAGCAATCAAAAGGATTTTCTCTACGCTTGATTAGCTAAATTCCTTGATTGGCTCTGGGCTTTTGTGTCGAGGCATAACAAAGCAGGAAAAGAAAAGTGTATCATTTTCCTTCGAGTGTCAGATGGCCCCCTCGCTCCTCCAGCTGGTCAGGAGGGGCCATGGCCACCTGGATGCTGAGTGGCGGTCCTGTGAGATCCTGCAGTCTCCTCTGCCATGTGAAAACTCCACTTACTACGACGCTGAGAAGTCCATCTGCTCAGGTCGGCACCTCCCTAAGAGTCCCCCCCCACCTACCCACCCTCAAACACCAACACAGGGCCACCCCTCCCCTCACCTCCTTCTATCCCTCCAGCAGCCACTGTGCCTCTCAACTAAATGAGCAGCACATCAAATGGAAGGAGGGTTTACCCTTCTTTTAACTGGATAAGAGAATGAATTCACAGCGGCGTGATGTGATGATTGGAGGAACCCACCTGCACTCCTGCAGCACGGCTGCTGAATCGACAGATATGTCACCTGCGTCTGACTTTGCACAATCTTCTCATTCTGAGGCACAAATTCAGGGATGCATCGAGGAGCACGTCAGCCTTTAATGGGGCGCCGTTTAAAAGTACGGAGTGTGAACAGTTTTAGGTCTAAAACAGGAAACAAAATGGCCAAGAACTGAGGAAATTTGCACGGGTGTGCCCGGAGGCCGGCAGATTTTGGCAGCTGATGGGCAGGTGAACAGCTTGTGGGTAAACCAATTGCTGATGCATGCAGACAGGCCCGGCTCTGACAGCATTTCACCGCCTCTCTCCCATCAATTTCCACACACACTCGCTTTAATAAATGTCGTCCATTTATTTGAAATTAGACGTGACAGCCCTATGTCATTTCACTATGGCGTCTCGGAGCAGACAGTGATGCACACGGGCCCTCTCCTCGTTTTCCATCAGCAGGTATTGATGTTGCTTTAATGAAGTGCCTAGCACTCCACCCTAGGAAGAGACAAGTCTGTCAGCATATGTAAATGCTTCCTGCCTGTCAATGTTGTGGAGGGTTCAGCATGGGTCAGCATGGATTCCCCCTCTGGGAACCCTTTGTTCTGGGGCCCGACTATGCCACATGAGGGGACCAATTACAGAGCTGCACAGCAGGACGGGGGTGCAAACTTGTTACCCCGCTGCAGTGAGCTAATTATTACCTCAGCACTGTGGGTAGTATGAAGCTGGCGTATCAGGAGTGGGTAACAAAAGCGGGGCTGCCTGCATGCATATTCCAAATACGCTGCCGGTACACAACAACACGTTTTGTGAATAAATTTATACTGAAAGCATCATCATCAAAGTTCAAGAAAAGATCATTTTAATTTTCCAGCCATAAATAACTAAAAAGCTACTTAAATCCCAGCAGAGCTTCTCTGCTTTGTCAGTGCAAGCACAATCTACAGGCAGCAGACTGCCAACCGCATAACCTTGATTTGGTGTCAGGAAGTGATTTATGAAAATGCATCCTGCTCTCTTTGTCTCGACCGAGACCTGACTGGACCAGGGGTGTTGACACAAAGCCCATATGGCCGAGCAAGCATGTTCGCAGCTCAATGGGCTTTGGTTTCCAGCTGCTCATGAGGTACCGACTGTCTGCTCTCCATCAAGGATTGCGAGAGATTTCCCAGGTATTCGACGAGAGGCTAAATTTCAGCTGGGGCTCAACGCGGCGATTTATTTTGATGCCAATAATTCGGGTGTTTGATGAAAAGCAACAGTGAGCTTGAATGTGGAGCCACACCTGGGCAGCACCCAAAGTGTTTTGAAGGGTATATTTTGCAGGGAGGGGGAAAAAAAGTATAAAACCACCCCTTGATGCATTTAGATGCTCGTCTTATCTTGCCATTAGCTTCCTCCCCTTTCATCAAGCCATTCATCTCCTTCTCCCCACCCCCCCAGTGACCAGTCTAGCCCAGCTGCTAGGGGCTACCAGTCCCCCTTCGTGTGTGGGGCCAGTCAAGTGGAAAATGGCTGCCACTGAGAGAGCCCACTTTAGAGAGCCATCATCCTTTGAAGGGGCATGATGGCCTTTGACAGCCACAGTGTTAACACAGAGCCCACACGAACACGGCACCACTATTATCATGTTTACTAAAGCAAAAAGGAGAGGAGAGAGGATCGAGGTGGATGTTTGAATCCGGAGATAGCAGGGAGCTCGTCGGAGCCCCGCCGCAGTGGCCCTGTGGGGGAAACATGACATGGGATCACTCACAGCCAGGTGGAGATTGTATTTCAACATGTCAGCCCACCTTTTACCGAACAGGACGTTGAGTGTGTGTGTGTGTGTTGTCCTCTGCCCCATGTGTTCTTCTTTGAGAGCAATATGATTACCATCGAACCACTTTCCAATTTCAGTCTGATACTGATGCCAAAGAAACTCCCACACATGCAGTTTTTATAATTTAAGAAATACAGAGACAATTATAATACCCTCCCAAACTAAACAAAACAAAACAAAAAACTGAGTGTTAAAAATGTTTTATCTTTTCAAAGAAAGTCATGCATCTGTTGCTGCTTTACACATGATTAAGTGCAAGTACAAATGCATCACTGAACACAAGGTCACAAAATCAGATCGTTCTGATTTACATTCATTATGCATTTGGCCACCTGCAGTATTCAATGTATTTTGTCCTTTTTTTTGGCCTATAACAACACTAACACAAATTATCTGGCACTTGTGCAGTCCACTAAATTCATGAGCTGGTATTTTAGATGTGTGTCAGCTCTTTGGTGCACACAGAAAACAAACAGTGGATTTTAACATTTTTCTCCAAAGTAAAAAGGACAGGAATAAACAAAAACAGCCAAATCGAGCCACATTTAGTGTCTTTGCTGGTTTCCAGTTTCAAATTATACCACAATGTTAAAAAGCCATGGTGTTAAAATCCCTAATTGTTTTTACATCGTGCCATTTCAACGGCTTAAATTCCTTTTAATGAGTTTTCTCCAGTGATATTGAAGAGCAGAGTAGCTCCCCCCTTTCCTACTTGTTGCTGTGAGCTGTTAGAATTCTACGAATAATGGCAGAATAAAAGGAATCACTTTAACGTCTCCTGTTAAAAAAAGTTATTTCTTTGACTGTGTTTGGAGTAAAGATAAAAAGACGATTATGGCTTGTCCACCACTGAAGTGCTACCGATGTCTCTCTTTAAGGAGACACTGTTTTTAAACAACCGTTTGTAACAAGCTACAAGAGTTAGCCTGTTTAGCTCTAAAATATGCTACGTATCATTTACCTGAGATGTGGGAACGACATCACAGCCAAGTTAACTGGAGACCCAGAGCTCTGTGACCAGGCTAACTACCACAAAAATACAAGTCAATAGCAATCAATTTCTGCATTCAAACACTGAAATGAAAATAAAAGGTTTATTGCTGCAACTATCAGAACTGTTCACACAGAGGTCAGATATCCTGGATTTTGAGGTTGGGGCTGATCAGAGATGTTCGACTTTCTTAGAATACACTCCAGTTGATTGTTCCGGATGAAAACTCTGAATTTTCGACTTTCAAGTACAAATGGTTCACACCAATAAACATATGACTGCACGGTTGCTACAAATGCTAAAAACGCAGCTAATTAACTAGCTAACCTCAGCTTGTCAGGCAGTTACTTTATAAAAGAGCAGAACGACAAAAGGAAGCAATATTCTGCACAACAAGCACAACTACAGTTGTGGTCAAAAGTTTACATACACTTGTAAAGAAACATAATGTTATGGCTGTCTTGAGTTTTCAATAAGTTCTACAACTCTTATTTTTCTGTGATAGAGTGATCAGAACACATACATGTTTGTCACAAAAAACAGTCATAAAATTTGGTTCTTTCATAAATTTATTATGGGTCTGCTGAAAATGTCACCAAGTCTGCTGGGTCAAAAATATACATACAGCAACATTAGTATTTGGTTACATGTCCCTTGGCCATTTTCACGGCAACTAGGCGCTTTTGGTAGCCATCCACAAGCTCCTGGCAAGCTTCAGGTCGAATGTTTGACCACTCTTCTTGACAGAATTGGTGCAGTTCAGCTAAATGTGATGGTTTTCTTGCATGAACCTGTTTCTTTAGCACTGTCCACATGTTCTCAATGGGGTTTAAGTCAGGACTTTGGGAAGGCCATTCTAAAACCTTAATTCTAGCCTGGTTTAGCCATTCCTTTACCACTTTTGATGTGTGTTTTGGGTCATTGTCTTGTTGGAACACCCAACTGCGCCCAAGACCCAACCTTCGGGCTGATGGTTTTAAGTTTTCCTGCAGAATTTGGAGGTAATCCTCCTTCTTCATTATCCCATTTACTTTCTGCAAAGAACCAGTTCCACTGGCAGCAAAACATCCCCAGAGCATAATACTACCACCACCATGCTTGACAGTAGGCATGGTGTTCCTGGGATTAAAGGCCTCACCTTTTCTCCTCCAAACATATTGCTGGGTGTTGTGGCCAAACAGCTCAATTTTTGTTTCGTCTGACCAGAGAACTTTCCTCCAGAAGGTTTTATCTTTGTCCATGTGATCAGCAGCAAACTTCAGCCGAGTCTTAAGGTGCCTTTTCTGGAGCAAGGGCTTCTTTCTTGCACGGCAGCCTCTCAGTCCATGGCGATGTAAAACACGCTTGACTGTGGAGACTGACACCTGTGTTCCATCAGCTTCCAAATCCTTGCAGACCTGCTTCTTGGTGATTCTTGGTTGACTCTTGACCATCCTGACCAATCTCCTCTCGGCAGCATGTGATAGCTTGCGTTTTCTTCCTGATCGTGGCAGTGACACAACTGTTCCATGCACTTTATACTTGCGTATAATTGTCTGCACAGTTGCTCTTGGGACCTGTAGCTGCTTTGAAATGGCTCCAAGTGACTTCCCTGACTTGTTCAAGTCAATAATTCGCTTTTTCAGATCCACACTGAGTTCCTTTGACTTTCCCATTGTAACTTTTGTAGCTGACTCTAATCACTGGGTCAAATGAGCCCTATTTAAATGGGCTCATGAGAAGTCAACAGCTGTAGTCAATCAGAATCACTTACAAGAAGTGAAGAGGCCATGACATGAAGCTAATTTGATTGACACAACTCGCTACATCACCAAAATTGACAAATTTTGTTGCTGTATGTATATTTTTGACCCAGCAGACTTGGTGACATTTTCAGCAGACCCATAATAAATTTATGAAAGAACCAAATTTTATGACTGTTTTTTGTGACAAACATGTATGTGTTCCGATCACTCTATCACAGAAAAATAAGAGTTGTAGAACTTATTGAAAACTCAAGACAGCCATAACATTATGTTTCTTTACAAGTGTATGTAAACTTTTGACCACAACTGTATGTCAACATTTAGCTGGTGTTTATTCTGTAAGTTTTCCTCCATTAGTTGTATTTGTTAAAAAAAATGAATTTTTTAAGAGAGATGTTTTGGTTCTTTGTTGACTGTGATCCTAAATTTCATCCTAATACTTGTAATTAAATTAAGCTTTCCCAAATTAAGATTACCTTGACATTCTAACAGCTGTTCAGTAGGAGACAGACTAAGAATCAGTGTGATGAATATATGCTTATACAAGGATTATCAAAGTAATTATCTTCACTCTCACTGTTCTTTTTAGACACATATGACACTATGTTAACAGCAGTAAGAACAGTAGTTGCATTTCTGTTTTTAAATAAACACAGATAGGTCATATTGGGCATTTTTTAATGTTTTGTCATTTGGAGAAACTGGTATTCTTGCTGAAGGTCATACTGTCAGATCCTCATACCAGCCCATGTCTTATCAGAGGCTTCGGCTTCATGAAAGAGACCTCAGGTAGTTTAAAGGTTTTTGGGTGACCAGAGAATATGATCAGCAACTTTCAGCTTGGAGAGCTTCCTGGTTATTTGTACATGAAGAGTTTTGTTTTCTTTTGACTGACGTTAAATATTGAGAGCAACTTACAGCCTTTTTGACACGAAAATGGATCTAAAAACACATTTTTTTTCTGAAAATCAACAGCATCATCTGAGGAAACAGCAATCTGCTCATTATCGGATGCTGCGTGCTCTGCACCTCTGACCTGGCGTAATGTGCGCGGGCCAATTTATGGATGCAGAAGATGAAAGCTGAAAGCCTTCCATGCGGCTCTGCTCTCGCTGGCTCTGCTCCAGCACCGGCTGACTGCTGATGTACGGCTGCAGCCCGACCGGGCCGCTCTCACGGCTCCGGCACATGTTGCTGCAGGACACACGTGGCGCTCGGAACGAGCAACAGTGATTTTAACTGCAACAAATG
Source organism: Kryptolebias marmoratus (assembly GCF_001649575.2). Lineage (NCBI taxonomy): Eukaryota > Metazoa > Chordata > Actinopteri > Cyprinodontiformes > Rivulidae > Kryptolebias > Kryptolebias marmoratus. The sequence goes on along the minus strand of NC_051437.1, from coordinate 8,493,191 downwards.
GTCGAGGTATGTCATTATCCAGATTTTTGGAGAAGGGATCATTATCTGCCACAGATGCCACTGCTGTTTTGTGTCTCCATTTGTCCTGAGGCAAGCAAACCACGGTACTTGAAAAGAGCAGAAGGTGCCTTTGTGTAGATGCACACCTGATCTTAGCAATCAGCTGGCAGCTCCCCTCTAATGCAAGTCTCTCAGGCTCTGCCTCAAGGCCGTCCATCTGTTGCTGCGAGGAAGTGTGGCTGCAGGTGAATGTGCTCGGAGACGAGTCGGCATCTATTTGGGGGCTTGTGTGTTGAAGTGAAGAACTGCAGAAAATATGTCATTTGTGGAGGGGTTTTTTCTCACTGATACCTCTGCTTCCACAAGTGTGAGTCTCTCACTCATTCAGGAAAGTGATACTGGAAGTGAAAAGAGGTGAGAAATGCATTTAGTAGAAGGGTGCGTGTGGAATTAGTGCAGAGTTGGTATTAGAGAGCTGCTCTCAGATCTGAACCATCAAACAGAATTAGCATACTGCTGCTTTGATCTTTACTGTAACCAAGTTTATATGATACATGAAATAGTAATAATTTAAAAAAATGAAGTAAAACAGTCAAAAAGATGTGATCTTGGAAACGTACTGTAAAATGCTGTGCAGCTTTGTTTAATTTTCCTGCTGACTCTGCATTCAGTGGCAGTTCATCAGCGCCTGATTAAAAAACCTTTGATTTTTTGCTGTAAATGCCTTCAAGCATAAAACACACTTGTGAAGGTGAGAAATCCATTAAGAGTTTTGTTACTATAAAACTCCAAATGGAGCAGCAGTGGAGAAGAACAATGGAAACTATTCTACATATGTTTTAATCTATTATTTATGTTATGAAGGCTCTTAAAAAATGCATAAGGTGTATATAAAGTGTAGGGAAAGGAAGTTAGGATTACATAAATTATTGTATAAAACAGGCTTCTTTTTAACTTAATGGCAAATAAATAAATAAATATAACTATAATTACTATAAATATATAAAGATATTAAATCAGTGTGCTCCCAAAACCTCTAAAAAAGCTAATATTTCAGCAATACTATTTGTTCTGTTCTGAAAAGGTGAAAAGTAGAAACGCTGTGAATTACAGCTCTACTGTCATTTTAACAAATTCTGATGTGAGATGATTCATTTAAGAGCCTCATTTTGTTTTAGGCTTGATGCATTTTTTAATTTTTATTTACTGCTACCAGAGTTTTTCTTTGCGGGTTCTGAGGGATATTTTTCTTGCAGCTGCCACACCCCCACAACGATAAAAAATAAATAGTTCTAGTAATTTAGTGAAGTATTTTAGCCCTTTAGATTTAAAAGCAAACTCTAAACGTTTTACACTTTCAGAGATTTCAGTGCCAAGTAAGTTTCAAGTGTAAAACATCTCCTCAACCCCTGCTTAGACCTAATAAACAGCTAAAAGTTAACATTGTTTTGATCTTAATTAATGAATGTTCTGTTCATTTCTGGTGCTACAATGATTTAAAATAGATTTGGACTTCTGGATAGAAAATGAGAAGGAGGGCAAACAACCTGTGGTGCATTTTACTTCACTGTTGGAAACAGACTCCCTTTATTATTTTCATATATTTGATTCTAAAACCTGTAGAACAACCTGTGATGGGTCTTGTCTCCCATTGTTGGACAATCATTTGACCAGTTCAGTCTGGTCCAATCTGTTCATTTATTTTTCTTTATTCATACTATTCCTGCCAGCACCATGCACACCATTCTGTGTATCTGAATTAATGCTGACTTTAACCTCAGACAGGTGGAGACAACAGAAAGTACTAATTTAAAGTGCAGTGCAGTTAAAGCCATTGTTCGTGTTTGCTTAGGCTGATCAGTGGCAGCCATCTTGAATTTGGTTGACTCCAAAAGTTAATCACTTGCGTATTTGACATCTGATGGATACTTTCTGAGAGTTTCACTACAACCTGTTGACTGGTTCATGAGATATTTTGCTAAAAGATAAGACAATTTCTTGATTGGCTTCCCTGTTATGGGTGATAATGATAAAACACTCACCCTTCCTGACTCAAACTGACAATTAAAAAGTACCCAGAAAGATACAAACACACGGATTCAAACTGTTCACGTCTCTGTGAGCTGCAACAATAAAGATACACAACAATACACACAGGGATATATTGTATATACAAAGTTCTCAAACAGTTCACTCCTTTTTAATGTAAATTCAGTAGTTTTCCGCTGCTATTACTAAAATATTTTGATGAAGTATTTCTACACAGTTTTGTTAGTACTTAGTTACAAGTGTTAATGATTTCATCTATCACTGACTGTAAGAACAATGAATTTAGAGCATGATATATTTCCTCACGTCTTCCTCCCTTCTTTTCTCTAACTGTCCCTACATTTCTGCTTTTAGAAGAAAACCAAGTATTTTATGCATCCAACTCAATGACACTATAAATCACAGGCTGTAAAGCTTTATGATTACGGTAAGGTGTTACCATTCAAAACTGTTATTTTGACATATTTATGAGGGCGCCTCGGACCTTAAAGAGAACAAGAATACATTTTAATAAACTTGGCAAAAAAACAACGAACGAGCCAAACACATAAAAGTTACAAACAACTTCTCAGAAGCAAAACAAGAACTTCACAAGGTGTACTCTCCTGACTCCAATTATTTCTTTCAAAGCCTTTCTGTGAGGGTGAAAACTTTGCCTTTGCGGAGCGACTTTTATGGATCATAATGTCTCTGAGCTCTGCATTACGGTGAAAAATATCTGCCTGCAGAAAGCATGAGAACATGATTTTTGATACCACTGACCTTGTGAATATCGAGCCTCTCTGAAAGATGTGTGATACACAACCCGATCCAGGGCTGTTATGTATCGAGTCTGTTAAATTTGATGTACATAATAGATAGGATTCTGCTGAATAATTAATCGATAACCTAAAGGAAGCATGTGTTACACTGTAGCTCTCTTCTGCTTTGTTTAAATTTGTGGTTGTATCAAGTTAGGATGACATTTGGTATAAATTGGTATCAAAGGACTTATTATTTGCTTGTAAAGTGGTTTTTCTGCGCTTTAATGCCTCTGATTACTGATCTCCCTGTTGCCTGTGCTGCTCTTCTTTAAGGAGCTGAACATTAAAAACAGTAATCAGTGTACAGGTGTCTCTGCTTCTTGTCTGCTCCCACTTTAACATGGTTTGCTTCACTGTGGGGACTTGCTGCTGGAGAGAATGTCATATGCTAAGTTAACCTCTGCATGCCTTGATGGCTTGATGCCATTTACAAAAGGACACACTCTCTTCGATGATGACAACTGGCAAAGTCCCCAACCTTTAAAACAACTCGAGCCGCTGCTGGATGTATCCGATGCTGCGAGTGCACTCAATAAATCTGCGAGGGTCTGATTCAGACTCCCACACGTCGCCGCTCGGTGTCCTTGAAACCAGCTCAAGCCTGTATCTGCTCAGAAAAGACCAGATCCATCCGCTCCGACACAAGTCAGTGAGTCACTGAGAGCACTTCTAATTGTGTGGCTGACGGAAGATGTCCATTTCAGAAATATATGGGCGAACATACTCACAGATCATTTCAAAGCAGCCGCGCGAGTTTGTCTTTTCAGCGCACAGCGTACTGTGAGGACAGCCAACAAGCCCATTGAGAAATTAGCAGGGTCCCCTGTGCTTACTTCTCCTTTAATGAATAATTCATCTGTCAGGGTGAAAGCAGGGCGAGGAGACCTTGTCACTGGCCACTGACTCAGCACTCTGGGGCCCGAGGGTGACGCTAAACCTGAGAATTGGATCCCCTGCCCTTCACAACAGGTCCCGGTGCGTCTGCATGTCTTTTTGGTGACCACACGACTGTCTAAATGCAAGGAAAACTCGGCACACGAAGCTTTGCTCGTGTTTGGATTTTCTCATCATCATGTAAACCTGGGTGGCTCCACAAGTAGTGGAGGTAGTATTCAGGTTTTGATTTGGGGTTTTTACATGTTGCTGCGATCAGGTTTTTAAATATTACCCTCAAGGTTTATAATCATGCAAAAAAAGTGTTGCAATTACAAGTACTAAAATTTATTTTCTCAGTTTGCTGCCACCTCATCAGAATGAATTCATTTATGCTCTGCATTTTTCTAAAACCTGTGCCAAGCTTGTAAAATCTCAACATCTCTGAACCAAAGGGGCCAAATGTCACATCCAATTCATCAACTAGTGACTCTTTGTTATAATCGGGAGCTTTGTATTTTCTGGCAAACACAAGGAAGAGCATGTTCTGCCCCTTGTCTCTGCTCCTGTTGCATTTCAAGGTGCAGTCGTGGAGAGGAGGGGGCTATGCAGATGATGTTCCTGTCGGCGTCTTTATGGTATAATTTTCAGCATGCTGGGGTGGTTTGCAGTAAAGTGTGAAGCAGCAGGGGATGAGAGTCAGCGCCTCTAAGTCTGAGGCCATGGTTTCAACCAGAAAAAGGTGAAATTCTCCCATCGGGTCGAGTCGGGGTTTAAGTTCCAGGAAGTTTTGTTCATGAGTGAAGGCAGAATGAAGTTTGAGATAAACTGACGAGGGCGTCGCTTGGCCTGTGCAGTGAAAAAGTAGCAAAGCTTTCGATTTACTGATCATGACACATGAGTAACAGGACTTGTTCCTCTGCCATGTCTCCAACCTCTTATGACAGACTCTACCTCTAGTTGGTTATGCACTTTGTACAACAAGCAATAAATATTTCCAAAGGCTGTGCATCACAACACCAACACCAAATGACTGACTATACATGTTTCATTCATAGAGAGTATTTGTTATTAGATAAAGTATGTAAACAACTGTAAATATAGTTGCAGAAATACCATTATAGATATGTGGTTTGGTGTAAAACTTGAATTCACTAAGTGAATTGTGTATTCACACAGTTTGTCCAGCAGCAGCTGTGACACTGTTCTATACAAAACTTTAGCATAATAGAATCACACTTCAGCAGATGGTGATACAGACTCAAGCTGTCTTGCAAACATGTTTGTGAAATTCTTCGCAGAGAAGCTAATTGACAAGGTACAATTTGTTTGTTTGGTTGTGTTTCTGTGTTCTGTATGAAATGAAGTAAACTACAGAAACCATCTATTCTGATATTTGTGGAGTGAAAGCTGGAAACAACACGAAACTACAGCAAAGTGTCCTAATTGTCAGTTTTCCTAATTACACTGATGTTACGTCCGCTGAGCGTTCCAGCATTTGGTCAAAAATGAAATGTCACAAAAGCTATTAAACGGATAAACATGACATTTTTATACAACTTTTAATTCCCTGAGAATGAAGCTCAAGAACTTGGCTGCTCTTCTCACGTCTCCTTAAAGATTCAAGCCTCAGTGTTTCACATGTTCAGATGTCTTTAAAATAAAAACAACTGCTGATATTTGAGAAAATTTGACAACTACAAGATGTATTTGTCATAAAAATCCATTTTTTTTAGACGCTCACCTCATTTAAAGAACTTTTACATTTCCCCCGTTTGGATTTCCCTTCCTCCCTCACATGTCCATCCTGACCTCTTCCAGCACACAGATCACCAGACGAACCTCCTGTCCCCTTCAGCCGGCTGCAGCCATGAACACTTGGCTCAGTCCACTAACATCGTCGACAGTAAGACCACCAGTTCAGTTTAGAAATGTTTTAGTGATTACCTGTCGTCCGCCCGGCCTGTGTGTCTGCTTGTAACCTGTCTGTAAACTTTAGCTTGTTTCCTGCCTGTCTGCTCAGCTGAAATTTCCAAATTTACCGCTGTGCACTGGCTCAGTTTCCTCTACTTCCTGTCCTGTGCCACCGCGACACAAAGAGGATCCGCATCAAGGAGTTTCATTTACAACTCACAGACTCAAAGATTTGTTCTCTAAATGGTGACATGAGATGGACTTTCACTATGTGCAAAGAAAACTGGACAGATGGTTTAATGACAATGAAGTTGAACAGAGTTTGAGATTCTATTTCTGAGACTTTTTCTCTACAAACATGCTGGTACACAGAGATCCCTCCAGCAGTCAGTACACCACAGACTACAGCCAAAAAAAACAAAACAAATTTAAACCTGAAGGAGCTAAAATGTTTTACATGTCTGATTAAATGAATGCAAGAGGTCACAAAAACTGTTTATGTTACTCTAATGAGCACACATTTCCAACAACAACTTTGTGTTTAGCATCAATTAGCATGTTTGGAGGATAACAGCATAATAAACTGTCAGGGTTGTTGGATTTTTGTCCTAGTTTTTACTAGTGGAATCCATTTGTTTCTTTCTTCTTTTAAGTTTGTTGTATTTAGAGTATTCCTTGTCTTTGTGATTTCTTCTTAGCTATTTGACGTTCTCAGTGGTCGTTGTTTGCAGCTCACTCCACACCTGTTATCCATCAGTTATCAGCTCACCTGGTTTACATTCAGTAATCATCTCACTCGGGTATATACAGTTTTAGGGGTGTATCAGTATTCAAAAGTCACGGATCAGCACAGGTTTGGTACGACAGGAAAAAGAAACAAATGCCACATGGTAGTTTTTCCCCCTCCCACTCATTTCAAACAGACAATAAAACTCCCAGAGGTGGAGACAGAAAATCTCCAAAACTAAAAGCTTTCTCTCCTCTGGCAAAAAAAAAGAGACAAGAATGAGTGTTTTAATGAATTTGGCCTAAACTTGCTGCAAAATAAAAAGCAATACGGAACTAAAAAAACATATCTCAACATCAAAATAGAAAAAAAGGTTCAACACTAAGTGGCACTTATTAAACACCTGATAAAGTATTTAAGGCGGATTTGAGATGCCAGAGGGTGTTTTAAAGCTTTTTAAGATTATGGGCTTTCCATATGTTAGCGCCTCACTCTCCACTCCATGCTTTGCTTTGGTACAGAGTGCTTTAAAAAGCATCTTCCTCTACTTTTCTGTTGTGTGGTTGACAAAAAGTGAAACCAGCAGCAGGCTTTTCTAGATGAGAGTAATGATCATCTTTGTGTAACATATTATTTCTCTGGCTGGGCTCATCTGTCCGTGATGTCTTTACCGTGACTGTCCGGTATAAATACTGGGGATGTGCCATTACATCTTTTCTGTTGCTTAGTGATTTCTCAGATCATCCTGTTACCTTCGTTGCTCTCTGCAGTTGTCTGTTTACCTGTCTTTTTTGGATGTTTATTGCTGCCTGGATTACATTACATTAGTTTTGTAGCTCTTGACAGCTGCCTTTGAGTCTGTAATATGGATCCTGACCACTTGTGACATAAACTAAACCTGCTAAACCTTAGCATGATGGCATTGTCACTGTAAACATGCTAGCATAACAATGATCTTGTCAAAGTGTAGACTCATTGAACCACAGGAATGTCTGAAAACTTTAAATAATCCGTACTGACAGAACAGCTGACAGTGGTTCAAAGATTCTTTTTTCCACACAGCTTGTGTAAAAATCCTTTTTTAAAAACATCAAGTTTTATTTTCAAGCATTTTTTTTTTGCTTTCTGTGTCTTCCTTTTGGGAGGATTGCACCTGTGGCTGTCTCCTGTATTGAACAGCAGCAGAAGATGAAGACATTTCAGCACAAACACAAAAGGCGATTCCTCAACCAGGACACATAAACCTCTCTGGGCCCTTTGGATTGGCCCCCTATGGTCCACAGATCTCCGAAAAGACATCTGTTTCAGTCTGGAAACAACCACTGATATCAGGATGAAGACCTGCTGTCAATTTCACGAAGAAACGGATTATTAGGGACACACAGAGTGAAACGGTTTTTCTGGTATTGATCAGCCACGCAAGTGTGAAGTCAAGGATGATTCATCCTTTCAGCCTCGGCTCAAAGCTAACATCTGTCACAGAGACAAGATTACTCCGAAGGAAAGGAAGTGAGAGCATCTGACCTGTGGAATATATTCACACACAGAGCGAAAGCTCCAGTGAATATTGGACAAATACTGCTGAAGTACAGCATAAAGCAAGTTTGCATTATTTTTTATCTTTTTAATAATATTATTATTGATACAAATGTAGCTGTCATCATTTTTTTCTGTAAACAACTTCATGTATCCACAACTATTTACGCACTAACTACTGTGTCTTTAGAAAATGCTCAATCTTAAGTGTAAGAAGTACTGACAGCGTGTCTCCAGAGACATTATAAGGCAGTTACAGGACCATAAAGGCAGAAAAAAAAAGCTTTATTTTAGCTCTGCGCAAATGCTCCACAAATGTAAATCGGCTGTGTGCGTTTTAGATGCATTTAGCTGCAGGCTCCCAATCGCTGATGGGAGATCTGCTGGCTAAACTGGCTACAGTTTACAAAATTAGGATGATCTTTGAAACAGTTTTGATTTATTCCCTAAAATTACAAGAGAGATGTCCGTGGCCCTGATCTGTGGGCAGCTGTTATTTAGGGAAGACATGATGTAATTACTTCAGCGTAAAAATCCACATTCTGGTATTGATTCAAAATGAATAAAACTTGTAAAGACTTTGCAGTATTTGCTGAGGAAGGCAAAACTCTAGAGCAGCCATGCTGCTGCTGTGGGCTTAGATTTGACCTCTAGGTTTAAATCTCACTAGTGTCCATTTAATTAATTGTAAGTCTAGTTTTATTTTTCATAAGCCATGGCTGTTTTAAATCAAAGTGAGTACAGTGAAGCTTATTTAGTTAGAAACCCAAGTGTGAATCATACCATGTTAATCTCCCATCTGTCCAAACATTCACCCTCAACATATAGAAGATATAGAGATAGAGAGGAGCAACGTTACGTGTTCTCCTTCAAACAACCTTGTCCTTTTTGGGGTGAAAAGAAACAGTGTAAAATGAATGGTGTCAAAGAGGAAATAAGAATGGTTGCATGCCTTAAAGTTTCTGAGTGGTAGACTTGCGTTTTTGTTTGCTACTCCAAACATAAAGGGGCAATAAAAGGGGAAATCTGCATCTTTAGTCCAGCTGTAAAGAGAGATTAAATAATGGTAAACTATAGCTTCTGCTTTATTCTGTTGTGGTGTAATGGTACGTGGGTTCTTTGCTACAAAAGCCTCAAACATTTTCACATTTTGCATCAAGCTTGGTCACATTACTTGAATAAAATGCTTCTTTTTGTTGTTTGTTTTGGTTTTACTTGAGTTTTGTAATATTTTCTTGACCCCAGAGAGAAAGCGAGGGATACCTGTTTGGAGTTTATCAAACTTATTGTTTGACACATAGCTCATTGGATACGGCTTATAGTTCAGACACATCGAATAAGACAATACAATATGACCTTTGCATAAATCTTATTCTGTAGTAAAGTTACCAGGTGACAAATCCTACCTTGCTGTACATGAGCTGCTACCTTAGAACCTCCAAACTAACAAGAGTTCTTTGTTTTTTTTATGTTTCTGCTTCTTGGAGAGTTACTGTCTGTAAAAAATAAATCAAACAAACAGCATTTTCTTTTCCTGTTGTACTGAACGTGCATTGTAATATACTTACACCCATAAACATATTATACTAATACACCAAGTGTCCTCATCTTCTCTTGATGGGGTTTAAAGCCAGCAGACACGTTTTATGGAAGCTGTTATGTTGTATTTTTGGGACCAGACTCTTCACAGTAGTGATGTGGGGCTTTAAGTCCTGCCTACTTTCCCACAATCATGGTGTCACATGACTTTTCTTTTACAGCTAAACCGGTTTGAAAAATGAATATTTGAACATAGAGCAAGAAGGTAAAAACTACAAGAATAAACATCTTAAAAACACTATCTGACGTGTGTTTTTATTTATTTAACAAGGGCAATGTGCCATTAGTTTAGATAGAGAGGTTAACCCTTCATATGAATAGAAGTGATCAAAATATGGGAGCTTAATAAAGAAGAATGTGAGAAGTGCAAGAAATACATTCTCACAGGGATTCAATATGACATATCAGACCACCGAGCGGCTTTATTTGTCCAGTCAAATGAACTTTAATCCATAATTATGAATGTTTTTCTGTATAGTGTTGGTGATTGTTGATTAGAGGTAATAATAAATAATAACCTTTGCCTGACAAGCTGTAATCTATGAGAACCTAAAAGGTTCAAAGTATTACTGTAGTATTATTTAACATCATTTTGTCAGCAAACATTTCAAAAGTTGCATTTTACCTCCAGTCAAAGTGAAAGAGCTGCTTTTACCCAAAAAGTGTGGCGCAATAAGCAAAGGCTGAGTACCCCGATGTGGTGCTGCACATTATAAGCAGTTGTTAAAATTTGATAATTTGATTTTTTTTTACTAAAAGAAGGCACACTTTAATGTGCATAGATAATATTTTATCTCTGATCTCAGCAGGAAGCTTCTTTTCCCTGGTGCATGTTGCAGACTTTTTAAAAAATAAAGCTTTGCAGTTCTAATAGAACAAATAAAGGATAAACTGAAGGTTGATTTGTTTGTGTGTGAAGAAGAAATGGTGAGCTGCATCAATCCATGTCCAGATGTGCACAGCTGCTTCCACAAATTTCTGATTTTTTGACTTTTGAAAGGTGACTTGACGATCGCTGTGAGCGCAAACTGTCATCAACAAAAACAAGACACGTTACTGTCAATCTCATGAGAAAGGCACAATGCCAATCATCAGTGATGTAGAGAGAAATATTGAGCTACAACAGCCTTCTTCTAGACATAAAAAAGCCTTTTATCGAGAATTCAAACAGGTGTCATACTGGTTTCTGAGAGGAAAAACAAATGACAGACTACTGAGCCGTAAATAGCACAACAGACGATGGGAGACCGGCCATATGTCCAGTGTGTGTGTGTGTGTGTGTGTGTGTGTATGTGTGAACGCCAGCCACACTGGCTTGATTTGAGATTGGATTCTTTTGGGAACGTCCCATAAAAGCTCCTCTGGGATGCAGAAAGATTCAGCTACAACATCCACTCACTCAATTTTGGTCAGCTGAAACGCCGAACCGCGTGGTTTTCCTCCTCTGAGGTTTGCATGCATTAGAATGGCAATTTTGCTGAGTGCTATCTGTCGCCGCGAAGCACTTAATCAACACACTGTCAAAAACGAATGTCAAGCTGAGTGAGAAAGCATCAGTTGTCAAAATGTGACATCAGTTTTAAATCCATCTTTCTGCGCCTCATTAGCTTCCTTCATGTCCCCTCCTACAGTCACGTCAGCAAAAGGTTCCCGAGAGTTGAATGTGCATGGGTGCAGGCCAAGGATAGGACGTTCTCAGAGGAGCGCGCACAGCTCCATCTGGGCCAGAATAATTGGTCTGCTATTCATATTCAGCAGCGTAATAGCCTCCAGCTATTCATACAGTCACACATGAACTAGTTACACGGGGAGCAATCACAAGACGGCTTGACCTGAGCGTCTATTTTTTTCAGGAGGGGTTACCGAGACAACAGCGAGAGAATCTAACCAGGTTAGATTTGACGCATAAGAAGATAAATCCCTCTCTGATTGAATCTGTCAAACATTATCCGCAGGATTCCAGTCTGCAGCTTTTAGCGGGAGATTTACAGTCTTTGAGATACAAAAACACTGTTAGATTGAATAAGTTCTATTAATATGAAGGTGAACAACTGGGAAAGTCATCCAGTCAGTGGATCTTGCATCTTGATAAACTGCCTCTAATAGATCCTGCTGCACTTGGAATAAAAAAAAAATATTTGCCCTCTTTTTCCTGAGAGAGGCCTGCAGCAGTCCTGCACTCTCGTATGCAAGCGGTGAATCATCAATTACTGTGGCAGATTCGCAAAGAGCGTCATCACGTAGAATAAATAAAGTCTGTTAAAGTAGCAAACAGCTGAGTGCATGCAGACTGTATCTGTGCATACGCTTCTTCTTTGGTGAAGACAAGAAGCATAAACTGGATCTATTCCTCCCTTACAACCATTACTCACCAGCAGCAGCAGTGCAATGAACTGTAAAGCCTCCTTCTGTAAAGGTAAGTTGCTGCTGGTGTTTTTTTATTCTGTGTAAAAACACCTATAATTACCTGTGTAATGGAAGAAAGCACCCTTTATCATCTGATCATTCCTCAACAAGATAAATATGGTGGTCAAGGCATTTAGAGACAAATGCCATCCTCTTGGTGACAAGGGGTTTGAGTGGTGTATTTATCATGGTTTGAAGTGGTGTCTGAGTCTAACCAAAGTACTGATTATTCAGAGTGAAGAGGAGCTGCCAGCCCATTACCTCCTAGAAAATAACAATGTGAACACCCGCCTCCCCGGCCTTCCCCAATGTAGTCTGTCAGAGCCTGTCAGCTGCAGCACCATTCATTCAATCTCAACAAGCGGCGAGCTCCAGGATTCATTCCTTGTCCTGCACTATCTCACCATCCTTATAGTCTCACACTCCCTGCCTCACATTACCTCCCAGAGTCTTGCAGGACCCC
>NC_051437.1:8472281-8480737 GCF_001649575.2 Kryptolebias marmoratus | reverse complement strand
CCTCCTCCTTTCCCCCCGTCCTTCAGTCCCACCCCACCCGCTCACTTCCTCCCATTCTGCAAGCCTCCGTTGCTCCACCCCTCCACCCTACTTGGTCCTGATGAGCCATTGTGAGATTCAAGCAGATGGATGGGGAACAAAGGGGTGAGAGGGGGGCCCCCTCTGCTTGTCCCCCTTGTATCACTGCCAACCAGGCTCTGGGTAATCTTCTCAAGCTTTCACGGAGGAGCAATGAATAACCTCAGCCTCCACTCTGAGACCCAGGCTCCGCCGCAGCCGCCCCCCTCTCTTATCTCACCCTCTGCAGACTCGCCAGGGCCGGCTGCTCCCCGGATAGCATCTCTCACCCTCGCTTTCGGCTCACTGTCTTTGCCCTCCACGCCCAATCAGGTTTTTTTTTTTGTTTCTTAGGGCGTGTTACAAGGCCCAGAGATTAATTGGGGCTGTGGCTGGATGACATCTGGTCTCAGCTTCATAAAAGTCTGGGTCCTTGAGGTCTGCTGGGTTTATTATGAAGTGTATATAAGTTCATTTTCCCATCAACAAAGTGTTAATCAGAGGCTTCTTCAGTGGCTGTTTCAACACCGTTTCTGGGTTTATTTGGGTAAATTTGATTACCAGAACTGCTCGCTTGAACTGTAAAACCTTCCAAGCTGTTTGTTTTTTGACTTAAGGGACAAGAGATGTTTGAAAATGTTAATTTTCATTTTGTGAATAATTTCTAAAATGTGACCAAAACTGACAACGAATGCATCCCACTAATTATTGTCTGGGGCTATCAAAAGTACAACATAATTTAGTCCTCTGTGCCATGTGAGTTGTTTCAAAGTTATTCAAACATGTCAGTCAGCTGCTTTTCTGCACTAGATGATACACAAATAAATTATTACGACTGCTTTGGAGAACATGGTCTACAAGGCATGCATTAACAATTTAAATATATTGTACGTTTACAGTCTAATAACTATAGATTCAGCCTAAATGTTGTCATTTGTTGTCCAAACCAAGTCCCAAAGAAGTTAGGAAGTTATGTAAAATGTAAATAAAAGCAGAATGCAAGGATTTGCAAATCTCATAAACCCACATTTTATCCACAATGAAACACAGTAAACATATCAAATGTTTAAAGTAAGAAACTGTACCATTTTTATAAAAGGAAGGTATGTTTGAATTTGACTGCAGCAATGCATCTCAAATAATTGGGGACAGGGCCATGTTTACCACTGTGAAGCATCTCGTTTTTTTTATCAGTCTGTAAACATCTAAGAACTGCGGAGAGCAGCTGCTGGAGTTTTTGGAGGGGAATGTTGTCCCATTCTTGTCTGATGTAGGATTCTAGCTGTTCAACAGTCCTGGGTCTTCTTTTTGTTTCATGATGTGCCAAATGTTTTCATTTGGATTCTTTGGATTCTGCTACTATGAAGCCCTGCTGCTGTAATGGATGCAGTCTGTGGTGTAACATTGCTGAAATATGCAAGGCCTTTCATGAAAAAGACATTGTCTGGATAGGAGCATATGTTGTTCTAAAATCTTTATATACTTTTCTGCATTGTTGATGCTTTCCCAGGTGTATAAGCTCTCCATGCTATAGGAACTAATACACCCCCATACCATCAGAGAGGCAGACTTTTGAACTGAACACTGACAACAAGCTGATGGTCCCTCTCCTCTTTAGTATGGAAAACATGAAAATGTTTGTGGTTTCCAAAATTAAGTTTTAAATTTTGATTTGTCTGACAACCGAACAGATTTCCACTTTAACTGAGTCCATTTTAAATGAGCTTTGGACCAGAGAAGATGGCAATGTTTCTGGGTGGTGTTTACATATGACTACTTCTTTCCATGATAGAGCTTTAAGCAGCATCTGTGGATGGCACAGTGAACTGTGTTTACAGACAATGATTTGTGGAAGTGTTCCTGAGTCCATGCAGGGATGTCCAGAACAGAATCAGAGCTGCTTTTAATGCAGCGGTCCTTGAGGGCCTGAAGATCACGACCATCCAATACTGACTTTCTGCTTTTTGTCCTTTGAGCTCAGAGATTTCTGCAGAATTTTTAAATCTTTTGATGATATTATGAATTATAGAAGATGGAAGATTTAAAGTCTTCCCAATTTTCCTATGAAGAACATTACTTTATTCTGAAATTGTTCCACTGCTTTGAGATGCAGTTTATTTGTGGACTGGTGAACCTCTGCCCATCTTTTATTCTGAGAGATTCAGCCTCTCTAAGATGCTCTTTTCACACCCAGTCCTCTTACTGACCTGTTGCCAATTAACCTAATTAGCTGCAAAATGCTCCTCCAAATGTTTCTTGTACCACTTACTTTTACAGCCTTTTGTTGTCCCTGTTCCAACTTCTTTTGAGATATATTGCTGCCATCAAAGTCAAAAAAACTTTTTTTAACATTAAAACATGGTACAATTTCTTTGTTTAAACATTTGATAAGCTTACTATGTTCCACTGTAAGTAAAATATGAGTTTATGAAATTTGCAAATTGTTGCATTCTGTTTTTAATTTACATTTTACAGAACATCCCAACTTTGTCAGAACAATTGAACTTCTTTTCTTAATTTTTTAATTTTTTTATTCACAATGTTTCATTTCTTATCTGAAAGTCTACTTCTGTTCAGATAATGAGTTGGGAGTTCCAGGTTTATAAGTCAGCCTTACATGCTGCCTTGGCTCTTTTTCTCAGGTAGTTTCACAACTATTCAAACCTTGAAAATGTGCTTGCAATACCTCACATAAACAACTCACAAGAGACAACAACCCAAACGACTCACTGGAGGGTGACTACAATGAGCATATTAATGTGAATGTCCTAATAATGACACATGAACCTGGAACTCCCAACCCATGCCCGAACTGAAGAAGCCTTTTGGATTAGAGGTGAAACACTGAAAAAAAAAACAAGAACTGAGAATTTACAACCATATTACATAATATTCTTTTATTAGATATATTGTTTTATTACTTATATATATGATGAGAAAAGAAGAGAAGCTGAACCAAGTAGGCTGTTAATTTATTATTCTAAACTCCAAATCAAAGTCTAAAACCACCATCCTTTATCACAGATCAAGTGGACGGAGATTTTTACAGCTGTCATTTATTTTGCTGTTGAATATAAAATAAATTTTCCTGCCTGATTTGTCCCTCTCATGTACAGTTGTGGTCAAAAGTTCACAAACACTCGTCATGGGCATGAATGTCCTTATTTTTGGGGCTTTTCACAATTTTTTTGACCGGTTCTTTTTCCAGGGTGTAAGGATTGTACAAAGTACAACTTCAATGACTTTAAAAACAATAAACACAAGTTTGAATTTATTGTAGATTTTTTTCCAGTCCAAACAGACTCAAATTTATACATACATTAAGCTAAATATTTTAATAAGTGGTGCCGATGGCTCTTGGATGTCTTTTGACCTGACAAGGCCAAGGCCAGGTAATTTCTTGTTCGTCATCATGATTGACTGCAGCTGGTGGTTTGTGTTTGCCAGCATAAAAAAAGATATGTTTGATAATAGTTATTAAACTGACCAATACTCATCTGTCATCATGGGCTACTGTAGCTTAGTGGTCAGTGCCGCAGACTGCTAATCCTGAGGCTGCAGGTTCGAGCTCAGGTTGCATCAGGAAGGGCAGCCGGCATAAAATGTTTCGTGTGAAGTTCGCTCACTGAGACGACCCCTGAAAAAAGGAGCAGCCGAAAAACAAACAAACCAATAAACAAACAAAAAAAACCCCAACTACTCATCTGTCACCATCAGATGAAAAGAAATTGTTTAGGATGTTCAGGAACAACTCAGGAACCACCGAGGCTCAAACCTGCCATGAAGTGGAAGCTGCTGTAGCACCAGAGTCTCTGTCCACACTGAAGACAGTTTTACATCAACATGGACTGAGAGGGTGCTGGTCCAAAAAGGACTCCTTCAAGCTCGACTGAAATTTGCAGCTGCCCACGTGGACAAGCCAACTGCCTCCTGGAGAAAGGTTTTATAGTCAGATGAGAAAAAGATTGAGCTATTTGGTCACAATGACAAGAAATGTGTTTGAAGGAGTTAAAGTTGGGGTTTCAAACTTAAAAACACTATGAGCTGTCAAGCATGGTGGTGGTAGCATCAAGCTGTGGTCCTGGTGCACTGGACAAAATGGAATAAAAGAAGGAACGAGCAGGGTTACCTCCAAGTTCATCATCACCACCTCAAATCAACAGCTACACGGTGGAAACTTGACCACCTGTTTTTTCTTCAGGGCAGTGATCCCAGACACATCAGAGCTGGTTTCTGATTGGATAAATCAGGCGAACATTAAGCTTCTGGAATGACCTTCTCAAAGCCAAGTCCACAGCCACATTGAAATATTGTGTACTATGTTTAAAAGCCAGGAGTCTGTGCCAGGAAACCAACCAATTTAAATGCACTTGCTGTTGTTGTCTCTTGTTGTCTCTACACACTGCCAAGAAGAGCAACAAATATCAGACAGAATTATGTTAGAATTTTGTTGATGGACACAAAACGCATGCGGTCAAAGTGCAACTTGCTAAGCCACATTTAACCAAATATTATTTGGGATTCATGCACCTGTTTGAATATTGATCCCGTGTGACTTAAGAGAAAATCCTCAATTAAACTGAACTTCCTAGTTGTTGTTTTAAAAATCATTGAAGCTGTTTGTTGTGTAATCATTCTGCCCCAGTAAAAGAGCCGGTCAGTTCTGATAATGAGCGGGGAGCTTCGGGTTTATAAGTCACCTCTTAATTTGAACAGCTTTGAAACTCCCAAGCTTACATACATGATGAGTGTATGGGAACTTCTGACTGCAACTGTATATCAGACAGAATAAACAAAATAACAGGAACGCCTCGATATAAGGCGGTAAAACTGGAACGGCGCGTGCTTTTGATTTTTACATGAAATTAAACAAGAGTAATAAAAAAGCCATCATAACTCCAACAGCTCTATTCTTTAATATGCAACGACTTACAGATTTTGACATGCACTGACTAATTATATAACACTAATAACCGGCTCTTTGTATAACTATATCTCAGCTCTATTGACTCACACTTCTGAGTGAATCATTAGGCCCGGGCAAAGAAGCTCCTCAATCACTAATAATTGCTTTGTGCTTGCGCCTCCACAGCAATAACAATCCACCTGTTCTGCTTTACAGGAAGAGCTCAACCACTCCACAGCTTCCTTGCGTGGCCCTGTTAAAATATTGAGCATGTACTTAAGTGCTATTTGGCCAAGTGTCATTTTAGCTGACGGGCTCTCCATCCACAAAAGATGTCTTTAAGTGACTGGATCAGAGCTGGTAGGAACCACAGAGGAATACACAGGTGCTGAATTATTCACTCGCAATGAAATATTTACACTTTTGTCCCACAAAATACTAACTACAACTATAAAGTAGGAGTGCAGTTAGAGTGACAGTAAAAGGCACTGTTTTTATATGAGATGAGTGTTAATATAATGATGTAAATCAATGTTTGAGACCAGTAAATCTGAAATCTCTAAACTCACAGTACAGCTGGAACAGGTCTAAAATTTGTTTGTTTGAATGTCTATGAAGGATCAGTTATGCATGCCTGACATTATTAATTATGCAGCATTCATGCAACACGGCTTTAGTTTTGATTTAATGGGAAAAGTACTATTTGAGATAGATCAGAACTATCCTTTATGTTTCAGTTCTTCAGCTGGAACATTTGTATTTTCTTTCTTGTTTAAAACAGATTCATTTCACCATCGAAATAAAAGGACCTAAATCAGCCCACTGTGCACAGAGGTGATCAGCTGAAAGCAAATTGTTCGTTTTGCTCCACAAACATGACGCGACATCAGCTGATTAAATTACAGCTTTATTGACTTTCGGGAAGCACTTGCCTAAATCTACAAGATTAGCCTACGATTAATGTTGGACACCTAATCCTTTAGTCAAATTGAACTGTTCAAAACGGTCGTGGCGGAAGAAGACAAAACGTTCACTTTCTCCCCCAACAGCATCTGCCACCTGCCGTCGTACAACAGAGCTGCACGGAGGAGAGAAACAACCTGTGAGCTACAGTAAATAACCACAGCATGCACGGCTGTGTCATTTGTCCTTCAGAAGCTGTGCAGGTGTAACACTTTCATATATATGGAAACTGTGAACAGCGTGCAGTTCTGTCCGGAGGCCGACTCTCAGAGCTCCAGTATGCTCCTTCGCTTTCTGAGCTTAAAATTTATGAAGCGAAACAGACTCAACTGCGTGCAAATTAATGAATAACAAAGTGAGAAAAGCGGACTCCAAATACTACTTAGTCTAAATGAGCTGCATTTTCTTTTTACTGCTGCAACGATTTATTTGAACCAGGGGTCTGCAACCTGTGGCTCTGGGGCCACAACAAAAGTAACACGGAAACTAACATTTTTATATTACCAACCACAAAAGAAAGCTGATTTCATTAGCTTTCTGTTCAGTTTAAAGTAAATATGTGAATGAAAAGTCTGTGACAGAGTGATACAGATAATTCAAGCTGAGTCTGTTGGCCTGTTACTTCATAGATTTCACTTCCAGCCACACAGAGCCATCTTTCTCTCAAATCTACCACAAAATTGGACATTTCCAACCCATTTAAGCTGAGATGCTAAGGGTAAATAACAGAATGTGAAGTTGTGCTCATATATTACTGCTACAAGTCATCAAAATACAAAGACTTGCCTTCGATAAAAAAATAAACACAAGGTTTTCCTCTTTCTTATACAAAATAAGTCACAAATATCCAATAATCTCGTCAATCGTTTTCTATGTTCACTCTGATAATTTATCAGGATGGAAATATGTGCTTTATGATTTCAAAGTGGGATATTTAAATAATTAATTTAACATAAATGTAGTAAGGACTCACATAGGCTGCAGAGTTTAGTGTTTACATAAAATGTTTTCTCTCCCCTCTTAGTAAGAGTTTGGTGTTTTTCTTCATCCTAACATGTAAAAATGCCAACAGATGTCAACATTTTCTTTTTCACAACTAACAAAGGGTTTTGTTATGTGTAGTATTTATACAGCACGTAATTAGAGTTATGTAATCTTTTTAATAGTTCAAGCGTGTTTTGCGGTTTTGGATCAATTTTATTTAGAGGGAGAAGGAGCAGAAACGTTGTAAAGGCTGCAGACCCCTGATCTGAAAGAACAGATATACTTTTTATTTAAATCCAGTCATCCTAAAGGTTGAATAACAGCTTATGTTTTACTTGCACCGAAGGCTTGTTAAACCCTATTGTATTTTACACTTCAAGTCTATTTTTCCACATTGCACAAGTGTAACTAAAGTGATTGTATATTGGATTCAGAGTGCTCCAAATAGTAGTAATGTTCAGCTTTAACGCCTCCTGCATGACAGAAATGGCATACCAGGGTCTCTGCTGCTTCTCCGCTAACATGCTCCTCGGTAGTCTGGGTCCATCTTTAAAAAGACTGTTTCTCAAGATGTGTTAAAATGTGACAACTGAAGATAATCATTGACTGAAATTTGAATCAATATGTCATAAAACTAACTAGTTAAGTACAAAGTGCTTTACTGTTGGTCAAAAGAGGTTAAATTTCATCTCTCACACAAAAATGAAAGAAATAATATCATACTGATGTTTATTTTCTTGCTGGTTTACCACACTGCGTCCTGTTCCTTAAGGGAATAGGGCAGGTGGTCTGCTGCAAAGTCACCTGCAAAAAATATGTCATGTTGATGGCACCGCAACTTTTCTGGGAGCTTTCCAGAGTCGTCAAATCCTGTCTCAGAAAATTATTAACCACTGTGCAGTCACCAAATAACCATCAAATTCACACATTTGTCCTTAAATTGGACTTTATGGTGGGTGATTCACGCCCCACAGGAACCTGAAACAATATTCCACAACACTGACTCGGCCTCATGCACGCATGTCACCGGAGCGGATCGGAATGAATCTAAGCGGAATCACCACGACTAAAGGTTTTGGTAAAAAAAAACAAATGTTGTGACACCCAGATATTACATTTGTTAGACAATTTCTGCTTGTGTTTATCTGTCACAGAAACAGGCAAAACCTAGAGGGGCAAAGGAATGTTTTATCTATGTGTGGATTTAAGCCTTTATTTCAAACTGAATATTCCAGTCTTTTGTTTGCATATTTGTGGATGTAGTTGGATATGTTCTTTCAGCATCATTATTAGCTCAATCTGGCTAATAATTTATGTTTCAATAACTTTAGAGAAAACAGCAGTGCATTCTGGGGGTCATGCTGGTTACAAAGTGGTGCCTCTCCAGACAAATGATTACAGGTGCTGGTCATAAAATTAGAATATCATGAAAAAGTAGATTGATTTCAGTAATTCCATTTAAAAAGTGAAACTTGTATATTATATTCATACATTACATACAAACTCATATATTTCAAATGTTTATTTCGTTTAATTTTGATGATTA
>NC_051437.1:8364690-8470969 GCF_001649575.2 Kryptolebias marmoratus | reverse complement strand
TAATCATCAAAATTAAACGAAATAAACATTTGAAATATATGAGTTTGTATGTAATGTATGAATATAATATACAAGTTTCACTTT
Organism: Kryptolebias marmoratus; assembly: GCF_001649575.2. Taxonomy (NCBI): domain Eukaryota; kingdom Metazoa; phylum Chordata; class Actinopteri; order Cyprinodontiformes; family Rivulidae; genus Kryptolebias; species Kryptolebias marmoratus. The sequence continues at coordinate 8,470,885 of NC_051437.1, read as the reverse complement.
TTAAATGGAATTACTGAAATCAATCTACTTTTTCATGATATTCTAATTTTATGACCAGCACCTGTATAGTGTTGTTAGTCAACCAAATTGCTGTCATTACTTGTTATTTCTCCCATAGATATAGCTGGAAAGTGCCCTTTCACCCCACAAGAGGCTCAGTGAGCCTATGCTACCTTTGAGTTCTGCAGAAAACTGTAGATGGTTTTGGGCCAAACAATTACAAAAGCTTTCTGAGGTTCACAAGGACGGTGAGTCTCATTGTGGGACGATTATAAGGACCTACTTATTTGATTTCACACCATCAGGGGATCGCTGTGATTGCACTTGTTTATTTGTGCAATCATTTGTTTAGTAAATGTTATGGAACCTTACCTTTTAAGTTACTCAAACAACAAACCAAATCAGTTGGAAGACTGTAAAAATTAAAATATATATATATATTTTTAACTGTTAGCATGTGTGGGTTCTTTCTGGGTACTCTGGTTTTCTCCCACAGACCAAAAACATGCATGTTAGATTAACTGGTAACTCCAAATTATCACTAGATGTGAGTGAAAGTGAGACTAGTTGTCTGCCTTGTTTTTCTCTATGTGGCCCTGGGATGGCCTGGTGACCTGTCCAGGGTCCATCCACCTATTGCCCATTGACCACTGGAGATAAACACCAGTTCATCGTGACCCTACATGGAAAAGCGGTATAAAAATGGACAGATGTTGGCAGATTTCCCACTTCTACACACATGTATAGTACACATTTAAAGACGAGGGTCCTGTGTAGCCATTGTGAGTAATGAACCAAAGAAAATGTAGAGTGGTTAAAATCATAAATGTGTTTTATACTACTGACAGCAAGACATTAATGAGTCAGTGTGATACTTCCCTGGTTTTGAGTTAACCTTTATGACTCTATCAGAGCTTAGCCGCCACCAACAGGGACAAAGACAAGGTCTGCAAATGAGTCATTAGTAACCCTACATGCAAAGCAACTGTTATTACATTATTTGATATGTAACACTGGATAAGTTACAATTCCTCCTATCCCCGAGCCATACCTCTACATTTTGCACATTCACATTTATCTGGTGTGGGTTGAGGGGATCCTGATTCTTGTTATAATGAAAAGGTTAGGTAAGGTGATAAGGTCAGGGGATAAAGCTAACCTATTCTTGAAATGGAATTTTTTCAGGCCCACACTTTGAATAAATGGGTACAAGCTGAAAGAAACTCACAAATCCAAGTATTTTTCTACATTATAAAACATTATCAGGTCTAGACTGATGTATTCTTGTGTATTACGTTGGTGTCATGACAATGGTTATTGACAATTATAAAAAAATATCATTATATTCTGATGTTTGCTGCAAGCCTGATACTTAATAAATGGGTATATTGATGTCTGTTATGTAAATGTATTTAGCAACAATCAGTGATGTACTGGCTTCTTAAAGGAGTGTCCCATTTAGTAGTGTAATATGTGAACCACTATCCCTCATGACTTGAGTTTAAAGACTGAGGGGTAAGGATAGATGTAATGTTAATGCTAGGAAATGAGATTGAGAAATTGGTTTATGTTCCGTGAACACAAGAGTCAAATGTCTTTTTCATAAAACACTTTCAAGACAGGTCTGAGAATCCTTTTTCCTGCATGAGAGTGATTTGTACAACAACTGAGAAGAAACTAGGGCTTAAAGTAGACTCGCTGCTGTTGTGCCTAAGTTGTTCCAGGAGGTAGTCACAGAGTTTAACTGGTGTATTATTATTATTATTATTAGTAGAAGTAGTGGTAGTATTATTAGTAGGAGTATTATAACCAATGACACCTCTTTTACTTGCTGGTTTTGCGATGTGCATTAAATGCATGTAAGCACACACTGTCATGAGACTTGGCCAGCTTGAGAGAAAAAAATGGTCTAAAGAGGTCTTGTCCTTGTGATCATATTCCAGAATCATTGCATAAGAAGGGCTAAATACCCCCAGCCAGAGTTACATGTGCAGTATTAGTATGGGAGGAAGTGGATCAAACTATTGTGGAACAAAGTGTCAGGATTCCAGCTTGTTCCAGTCTTCCCCCTCCCCTCTTTGTGTAACAGATTTTCCTCTAGAGTTGGACTGATTGCTGAAGCTGCAGCACACAGGTGTGGCTGATCTAGGCTGATTGGCACCACTACTTAAGGCTGAGTTGAACCACTATTCCTTGTTGGACTGTTAATGTCACTTGATGAAGTTCACGGTCAGCCTCCTGAGGAATCTCTGTGTTTTGCCTGCTGTTTCTAAGTAGATTTAAACTTACATTAGCTCCTTTAGTTTAGATTCCTCTGAGTGTCCTACTTGTGTTTTCCAAGCTCCATTTTTGGAATACCTCCTGGATAATCCCATCGATGTGAAACTCAGCCACTGCACTCGCCTGTGCATACAGGTACCTGCCCATTTGAGTACCTGTTACACTTACCTTACATGGACTCCTGCCAAACTCAGAAACCTGCAAAAAAAAAAAACATCATTCCTTACCGCTGATGTCGTGACATTCCACCTATTCCCTACAAAATGAAATAATTTTTTACTTACCTGTGTTTCCTGTGGGTTTTTGGTCTACGCTTTTCTGAACTCTGAGGTTTATAACAATCATTATGACAAGGGGAAGATGAATTTCTTCTTTAGAAAAGAAAAAAAAGTTTATGTTTAAGTAGTTTTAATGCATGTTTAAAAATATGTTGCAATCTTTAATGAGAGGGAAAACTCTGTTTCAACAAAAGTTGGATCCAAACCCCACTCTCCCCTACATGACTTTGGTTAATGCTTAGAAAACTTACAGCAGATCTCATTGCTCATACCTGTTATGGTACCCACAAATATTGATCAGATTAGGATATGAAATGTGTCCTGGGAACGCCTTGGAATCCTCCCGGAAGAGCTGCAAGAGGTGGCTGGGAAAAGAGATGTCTGGGCTTCTCTGCTCAAGCTGCTGTATCTGCGACCCGACTCCAGAACAAGCAGCAGATAATGGATGGATAAACTGGGTTTAAAGCCTGGTACAGTGTACAGATTGTCTTAACTTGAGAAATGACTGCTTTACAGCTGATTAGTCAAATGTTGAAAATAACGCCATGCACTATGTCACACAATAAAGTGAGACCTTGCTTGATCTACTAGTGTTTTGAGTATGTGTTGTGATTGACTCCCAGCCACTAACACGTCACATTCTACCTCAATGTCTGTAAAAGTGACTAAGTTACAGACATTTTTGTGTTAGTTAATGTCAATTATCTGTGGCAGTCTTAAATCAGGTTGACTTAAAATGTTTATCAGTTGCAGATGTTCATCTATTGATTACTTTCAGACAGTTCTATTAAAATCTGTCCAGTGATTCATGAGATATTGAACTAACAGGCTAACAGGGTTGACTCTAACAGGTAATACTGAAGCTTTAAGCAAAGACTTTGTGCAATCTGGTAATGCTCAGAATATGTGTTGGGCATCATTCTCAGCTACCACCACAGCAAATTTTATCTCAATATCTGTAAAACTGACTGAGCTGTAGCCATTTTTGTGCTTGCTAATGTGAGTTGGCTGTGGCAGCCATCTTGAAAGAGTTAATCAGTTGTAGATGTACGTCTACTGATTACTTTCTGATTTTTTTATCAAACATCGTTCAGAGGTTAATGAGATATTTTGCTGACACAACAGACAAGCTAAAACACGCACACACACACACACACACACACACACACACACACACACACACACACACACACACACACACACACACACACACACACCTTTTAGCAGCGTTCAATAAATTTAATCTAACATTCTTAACCAAACACTGTTTTCAATGTTGTGGTATCTTGTAGTTTGATAAAAATATTACAGGTTTACTGCATATGTATGTACATATGGTTTTTATATGTACATACTTAAAAAAAACCCATTATATCCTCTTTATTTCTAGCTCTGATTAAGTGCAACACAAATATTTATTATTAGCATAAATTCATAAAAGTGAAGCTGTTACACTTTGCTCTCCTGTGTGATGAAAGAACAGAAAAAACTCTGTGGTAACCATGTTAGACTGACAAATCTGCTAAAAATGCAAATCTTTTGTAAGTATGTCATGAAATAGTTCAACACAGGCTTTTCACAAACAAGCTATTTTTGTTACAGTCTGTATTACCTGTCAGATGAGTGTGCATTCATGTGTCACATGAAGAGAGCTACCATCAGAGCTTTATGGCTATTTATGAAAGACAATGAGGAGCACAGAATGGTTGCCTTATTTAGACAAAAGGGGTTTGCTGGGACATCAGACATCATTGTGTGACACTTCAGTCACAGGCTCGGCGCTTGTTTATACATAATTCCTTTGTAGTTTCAGGATCTTATTCTGCGGCTGATCATCTTCTTCTGTATCCGTGTTCAGAAGCTGACCTGTTGTGCAGAGATGTGCATATTTACTTTATTCATAAGCTGCAAACAGCTCACATGCTACAGGCACATGTTCATTACTTAGTAGCCTGTGGCGACTGTCATGTGTAGACAATGGCTGAAGACACAAACAGTGTATCCGCCAAGCAGGGACTCTTCCACACTTGTGGCCAAACTACGGAGATCTCACACAAAAACAGCAGTGTTTTTAATCATATTCAGATAATCTTGCGCGAGTCGTTCGTGAAATCGCAGATAAGCCGTCTTATGTTGCTCAGATATTACTGCAAATGAGCATGTCTGAGAAATGTAACACCTAGCGCAGACTCTTGCATTTTAATTTCTGCAGCATCTGTGACCGGTCCGCCGTGTCCCTAACCCCCTCGGGGGACCCCCAACCTATCTGCTGCAGACCCCCAAAACCCAGGAGGGTGGGAGGCGGGGTGGGTGTGGGGACACATTTGATTGATGATGGTGTGAATTAAACAGAAAGAGATGGAGAGAATCCTTTTATCAGGGCAGAAACACGAGTGGATTAAAATGTAGTTGTACAACCCCTCTGTATAATGCAGCAGCCGGGCCGCATATCACGAGGCGGCAGAAGCCAAGATGAGAGACGCTTGTTATTATTGCCCCCACCCCAACGCAAAACTTTACTGAAGCAGAAAAACAAGACAGAAACATGGAGAACAGAGCTGAAGATTGAGCTGATACAAATGGCAAATGACTTATCTGAAACTAGAACAACAATGAATAAATCATTCCTGGTACTGTTCAGCTTAAAATAGTTTCTTTTTTTAATATTTTGGATTGTTGGAGGAACAAAACCACCTTTATTGAATATACCTCCCATTTTGAGTCATTTTAATGACACAAAAAACAAGATTACTTGATTAATCAGCAATTAATTATTGTTATTTGCAGAAAATCTGGAACAGAAAAATTGAATGATGACTTTGGATGATTTTGCTGAAATTTGCTGAAGAAGCTGAAGCCGAATAGTTCAAGTTAAAACAATAATAAAAAAAAACAAAACAACAATCAAATCATCAAAAGCTAAAATTAGCAAAAACTGCAGCAATAAGTTAAAACTAGCAAAACACTAGCTAACACCTGAGACCAACAAAACACTAGCTAGAAACTAAATTAGCAAAATATCTAAAAGCGAAAACTAGCAAAACAGCAGCTGAAAGCTAAATGATCAGAACAACAGCTAAAAGCCAAAACCAGCAGACGAGTCCGTTAAAAATAAAATGAGCAAAACAGTGTCTAAAAGCTAAAGATTTTATATATAACTTTTCAAAGAGCACAAATTATTTAAAGGATTTCAAGAGATCTCAATACATTTGTATGAGGAAAAAATGTAAATAAAGTGAAATAACTCAAAAGATATAACAGTTACAAATATAAAAAGTCATAGCTGCAGTGTCCTAAATGAGCTGAACATTTTGATACCTGAAGAGCTGAAAGTATTGAGTCCAAAAGGTACTGAAGAAACTACAAACAGATTCAACATTTACACAATTCTTCACATTTTTCTGTCCTCCATTGGGAAGAAATATTAGATTTTAAGTCCCATTTGTTTACATTCTGCCTCTGAGAGAAAGTGACAGACATCAGCTAAGTTGATAAAACTAGGACACTATCAGGGTGTCGACTCTTTTGTCTGCAGCCACGTTGGGAGCTCCATGTGATCATTCAGGCAGAAGCCCTTGACTGTCCTTAAACAGCATCATTGAGTCAAGTCCTCCATGACCACATCTGAGGCTTTAATGGACCTGCAGCATGTCTCCGTCTGTGCCCGACTCCACTGCTGCTCTGCTGATGTTTTGTGCCACTGCATAATTTATTGCCCTCTTTGCAGGCCTCTTCGTGCACATCCCTTTCTCGCAGTGCAGGTGAGAGTTCAGCTGTTTGCTTTAACACATCACTGAGAAGGGTCTAAGACCCGGCTCCACAGCCGCAGACCCCACATGTGACAAATGCAATTAGAGGAAAATATGCAATTACCGCAATCCCCACTCTCTCATGCGGCCAGACAAGGACAATTTGTCAATGAGGCCCCTGGTGGCATCTCCCAAGCCTGGATAGGGACCTGCAGGTACTATTGTCCCTGCCTCCTTCTCAGGAGCTGGCCCGTGGTGTTGGATAGCTGGAAACTTCTGGGAGGCCTGGCAGAAGAAGATGTATGGCCAAAGAAAAGATGTAGGGCTCAATAATCAGGACCAGACCTCTTGTCATTAACTGTTTCTCTTACATGGCCTCTCTCCCTTTTTTACTGCTGTCCAGAGGCTGCCTTTAATATCAGCTGGTTAAGAATCAAACAGCACAAAATGATTGACAAAGAACACATCTTATTTGTTTCTTTTTAGGTTTGTTCAATCCTAAATTTATTTATTTTTGATTCAGGTAAAAACAACTATACCTATAATTCTAATATTAAAACATTGCACAGTGCTGGGCATTACTAGAGAGTTAACATGTTACAGTAACTGGTAAGAAAACATTGTACTGTGCAAATATATACAACTTACTATGTTGAGGATGGCTCTTACCTACAGCCACACCAAACATTATCTTAATATCTGTAAAACTGACTGAGCTGCAGCCACTTTTGTGTTGGCTAAAGTCCAACAATACACTGATCGGAGGGAGTGAGTCAAGCATTTAGGCTGAATTAAAATTATTTCCTTAGTCTTTTATGAGATCAGTCTAGACTAGAGCCAGAGATGTTTTGAAGCAAGCACCTAATGATAAATAGTACTGCACCTTAAGGCATTCTGTGGATGAATATGTTGGTATTTTCTGACAGATAGAACAGCATTGCTTAAAAAACATGGTCCAAAAAATCCACAAATCAGGGTTTATATCTTAAGGGTCTTTCATAGTGAGGAGTTCATGTCTTTTATATTGGTGTTCTGAGAAGCTATTATTGACAGTAAACGTCTTACTTGCAGTAGAAATTGCACAAAGCATGATCAGGAGGTCTTTAAAGGGAGAGGATTAGTCTGAGGTGGACCAGTTCCTTTCTGCCATATTTAAACAATTACAGTCTCAAACATCTCATGGTGGTTCATGGGAAGGGTGTTTAATAAACCTTTACCTTATGTAACTTTGGCATTAGACGGTTATTTACACAGAAGGCTTTGGTGACTGAAACTGAAGGTGGAGTTAACTGCAGCCCAGTGGTCCATGTGAAACTTATGTATGTTGCAAAACAGAATGCAGTAATTGTGATTTGGCTAAGAGGTGACTTGATGCAAATGTGATGAGATGTGCTGTAACGAACAAAGGTTTTACAGCAGTTCAAGCAAAAGCAATTTTTTGGATTTATTTTACACTACATTATTTTCACATCAGACAGCTTCTCTGCCCGGTTATGTTCAACTGTAGTTGATTCAATCATCAGTGTGAAAACAACAAAGGCCAAAGAAGCTTTTAGTGCTAAAGTGACAAGAGTCTTTATAAAACAGTATTTGCACAAACTACTATGAAATTTCCGAGATTGAAGACGACAGAAATCAACAGTTAGCTTGTTTTTTTTAATTCAAACTTCTGAGCAGGGTTAGGAACCTCACGCTTATATGACCCAAAGTTGTAGCTACAGGCTGATTGCGTCCTCAGTGAATTAGAGGCTCTTGGTTCTTAACAGGTGAGCTCTTTAGTGCCTCTGGGCTAATTTGCGTTGCTTCTGGTCGACTGTTTAGTTATAAATGAGCTAGATTGTTTCAGTGAATATTGAAAGAAGCTGTTTGAGTCTACATAGATCTGCACAGTACTGGAACCTCATCCACAACACTGGACACTTTTGAAAGCACTAGTGATCAAATGCTAAATAGTCCCAGAGTGCAAATATTTCCCTTAATGATGACGAGTGCTACACTTTTGCTTCTGTAAGACTTAGTGTGAACCGTGGTCACTTTTAGACGTATTTAGGTGATTTACTTTACAACATCCTTCCAGCACTTTTCTGACAGAAAAAAAATGCAATGTGGATCCATACCTTTACTGAAACTTAGTAACAGAAAACTGCAATAACTATGCACTCTGTGTGGTAAAACAAATCTTTTTTTAATGTTCATAAAGGAGTAGTTTACAAACTGAATGCATTAATGTAGAAATAGGACAAGCTGAATAATGAAGACATTAGGCCAACATCTGTATCATGTGTGGTATTTTTACTGCTTTTTTATGCAGTTTATGCAATACTGCTGTTGCTGGTATGAAGAAATGTCAGTGGTCAACAAAATGCACTCTCAAGAGCTTTTTCTAAACCCTGATTTTGTTATTAAAATAGTCAGTTTATCATTTTCTACCTTTTGGTTACACTGAGTATATGTAATATATATGTAGGCAGATCATTATGGAAGCAGATGCACAGCATAATAGTTATTTTTAGTAGCTACACCTGCAGAGTACCTACAAAGGAAACCATGCATCAGAAGCAAAAAAAAAGGTCAGCTTTTAAAGAAATAGTTCAGACCTTTTTTAAAAAGTGGTGTTTAGTCAGTATCTTATCTGCAGTAAACGGAGTCTTTACAGTTTGATGAAAATGATCAAAATTTAGCCTGAGCGGGGCAAATTCGAAAAAGGGTTTTCTGCTGTGTTAAAACAACTCCAGTCTCAAATGTTTCACAGAGACTTCAGTAATTTCTCTCCAATTCTCTAAACATCAAAAGATCTGATCTCTTTAAGTATCAACTTATCAGCACAAAAAAACACTGCAATTTTCTTTAAATAATGTCAGTCCCGTAAGTTTGATTAGACTTTTCTTATGTTCAGGGACACTTTAACATCATCCAACTGCCACTCATGACTGTCTAAGACTCATTTTCTACCAATCGTTCTCATAAATGCACCAATAAGACCTGATGTCTTTATGCGGCTGCCGACTGAAACACTTGTCTGATGAAGTCAACACTGGCGGACATGTAAAACAGCTGACCTGCTGCACGCTTTTGTCCCTTCCCTGAATGGGCATGATAGATATAACTAGAGCAATGGAGGCAAAGACCATGACAATTTGAGCGCTGACCTGGTTTTTACTGTAGTCATCATAAAACACAGAGCCAGCATCCTGGGGACATGTAATAACATCGAGCCTTTGGTGTAATTCACTATCTCAGTGTGTGGCAATATAGCAAAACCCATTACATTTGCCTTGTAATTTGATGTCAGCCCAGCGAGGGGATTCAGGTGACTGCGACCCCCCGTTAATGGAGTTCCAGTGATAAGAACAGGTCTGTTTATTAGCCACATGCGGTCAAGCGTGGCAGGAACAGCTGAGCGCAGGCAGGTGTCGGGCCCTGCGAGGACTCAGGCACCGCTGGCAGGCCGAGGCGCTTATTTCACGCACGTTATCGCCGCACTAGCCGAGTTGAAAAAGGAGGTCGCCGGGTGCACCACAATATAACTGCTGAGTGATGAGGTTTCCCAGGAGTCACACCGGTACGACAGACTCCAGGCGGTTTGGTTTGTTTGCAGAAATCAGTGAGTCGCCAACAGTTCTGTTTCGTGTCAAAATGTAGGAGGAGCTCCTCACGTGAAGAGTTATTATGGTTTTATTGATTCGGGAAGTGCCATAATTTAAGAAAAATTACCAGGAGGTAGCAACTTACACTCTTTAACAATACCGAAACGTTGTAAATGATAAATGAATGTTTCATTAAGACACAAAAACAAAAAGACCGCACTGAAAGGTTATCTCTTCTAGAATGCATGCTTGCAGACATTTACAGAGCCTTGAGGAGAAAATGAACTTCAAATTAAAATGTCTATTTGATGCATTATCCTAATAGGAATGGATGTGAGGAGAGAACTCCATGGTGCTCTCATCCTTCAGCCGGAGGGGACAGACTTGGAGAGTTGTCATTACCAACTTAGTCCATCAAGAGGAGCCTGTTGGGAGGTGGATTTACAGAGATTGTCTGCTGTTTTGACAGGTGTCTGTGCTGGTTAATTCATCAAGCAATTATAAAATAAATGAACCTATTTTTTTTTTTTTTTTACTTTGGGAACATGACTGATTCAGCTTGGAATTACACAATTTCTGTTTGGCATTGAATTTGATTCGGGTTTTGACGAAAAGGCAAGAAGCTGCAGTTCAGAGTTTGTAAACAATAAGTGCCTGAAGATTATATTTTCCAGAACATCTTTAAATTAGTCCATGTACTGCTTGGGCTCCTCAACAAAACCACTTCTACAGCAAATAATTAACAGATAACGAAGCAGACCATAAAAACTATATTCACTTGTTGACTTTTTGTGCGAAAACTATTATTTTATAATTTATAATCGCAATCATTTAAACCCTAAATGAACATTTCTGAAGTCTTAATTACAGTGAACACTAAATCTGATAACAAAGGGTTCAGTTTTACACATTACATAATAAAAACATGTAATTTTCATAAACACCATGCAGCAACTTTATTCTAAAAATGACAGTGGGCTATTAAATAAACCCTTTTTTCTGCTAATTAACCATCTGATTAACAAATTGCTTCAGTTTTAGGTTGGAAAAAAAAAATAAAATCAACAACCTGCTTTTAAATACAAACTGGCTGAGCAGCCTGGGTCAGACAGCAGACAGGCAGGCAGTCTTTATGTAGCCTATATAATGTGAGATCCAGGAGCCTGGGCTTTCTGTAAGTGTGCCAACACGGACGAGCTTCCAGCAATAGCCAGGCTTCTGCCAGCTGCATCATCTGTGCCTGCACAAAAGCATGCTCTTTGAAAGACGCTCAACACACACAAAGGCAGTGATGCGTGGCGTACATGCCTCACTGTGCAAACGTGCATGCTCACATTACTCTTTACACAACTTCACAGAACCACGAAAACTGACTCTTTAAATAATAAAGTAACAGTCGGGGGAGTAAAATCTGTTTCAATTGAAAGGGAATTACTATTCTTTTTTTCTTGAATTTCATTTCTGCTTATATTAGCTTAAAATTGTGGATGAATACTGAAAAGCACCTAAATTACTCAGCTTTAGAAAGATTTGACACGAAATCTGAATGCGTGGCAAAAAAGATTGAGGCAGAAGCAACAGAGCTGATCTCTCCTCGAGCAAACGACTCACTGTGAGTCATATCAAGTGCACACATCACTGTAGAGACACTCAATTATGATTCAAATCTCCATAAAGGGGCAAAAAAGCCATTTGTCATGTGACCATCTGCAGTGCATCTTCTCTGAATCTGCCTGAATGTAGTTAGCCCCTTTGAAAGTGCAAAGAGTGGAACGTGGGGATTTATTGGTGTCTGTAATCACCACAGAATCAGTGCTGTGTTGCTGGATCACTACCTTTTTCTGTGATTTTTGTGGCCTCTGTAAAGCCTTTAGAATCAGATGACAAGAAAAAAAAAACAAACAACAACCTGCGGCCAGCTTTTGTTTGACTTTTTTCCTCCTCAGATTTAAAACAATATGTGAAGGGTAGAGAGCAACACCAGTTTAGTCCCAGCGCCATAATTATCGCCTGCTTTCGTCTCCCAGGGACGTTCGCGGACAAGGGCCTCATAACAGGTGACAGAATGCCTGCCAGCCGCCCCCAGTTCCCCACCCCCACCCCAGAATGGTGACTATTATAAACCAAAAACGTATGCTCTCAATATATATGCAAATGATGCTTGGTCCCAAGGTGAAGTTCGCAGAGCAGCAACACCGCTTGCCTCTGTTTTGCTCATTTGCAAAAATGTTGAGAGTAACAAAGACCACAGGAAATTGAAAAATTGTTACTAAGTATTAGAAAAAGCAATCATTTTCCCCGGGCAGCCTAATCCTGTGGAAATTGATCTCACCTCTTTCCCTGACACACACCAGTAGGGAAAAACACATAAGTGGAAAATGCCTGTCTCAGTATTACCTGATGGGAAATTTGTTTGGTTGCAGATTTCCTTTTTTTTTTTTTTGTTTGTACCATGACATCAGAAACTGGTGCTCACCCCCCCTTTGGCTGGAAACAGGTGTAAAGAATCTTCAAAAGGAAAATTAGTCAGGGACGTGTAATTGTTTTCCAGACTTGCTGCTAGTGAACACGTCCCACAAGTTTCTCTGCTGGGCTGGTTTATCCATGCTGCATATGTGCAAATCTGACCGTTTTGTTGTCCAATTTCAAACAGACTGATATCATCTCACTAATGCATTTGCTCTTCCTTTGTGTGGAAGTACAAATTGGAAACGACAGTCTATTACCCAGAGCTCTGACCTTCGTGATGAAACATAATGTGAAAAGACCCACAATGCCTTTATTTGAGGGAGGGAGGGCGCGGACACAGTGGTGATTAATTAACCCAATTAACTTAGACTAAGATTATCAGAACAATTATTCCTCAATAAATCAGAGCAAGGTGTGATAATGAGTATTATAGTTAAAGTTTAATTGCAACATTAACAATAAAGTACTTTACAGGGAACACACTTAAGCATTCCAGCAAGAAATCATCATAGTTATCTTTCACAAAAGAAAACATTGGAATCTGCAGCAAACACACAGACTCAATTAAAACAACAGTTCAGCATTTTGATAAATACACTTATACGTGTTGTGCACAAATAACAGAGCGGATTCTTTGTAAATATCCAGTAATTTCAATGCGAGAACATAACGCCAGGAGCAAAATAATAAAATCCAGCACCATGAACTCACTAATTTACCTGCTTAATGGGTTAATTTGGAGGATCGGGGCGGAGGTTGTTATTATTGCAGTGTGTTTATTGCCTACTTCTGTACTTACACTCATTTTCAGTATCATAATAGTAAAAGGTTTCATATGAAATGCTTTATACTACTGGATAGGTCATCAACGCCAAGAGCAACACTACTGCTAGCTAGCTGACAGTGCTGATGTTAATCAGACACTGAAATCACCTGAACCTGTTATTGGTTTTAGTTCAAATGTTATTTTCATTGTAGTAATGATGTCTTCGATGTTTTTCTCTTTCTTACTGTTTTTTCAATGTCACATGCTGTTTTTATTTTGTTTTTTAATTATGTAAAGCACCTTGAAATGCCTTGCTGCTGAAATGTGCTATACAAATAAAATTTGATTGATTGATTGATAGTAATAAATGTGTGATCAAAGGTTTGGCCATTCACCAGATTTTAAGATTTAAGATTAGTGACAACACACGGTGATCAACATGCAGCTTTGACTCATCCACCAGCAATGATAGCTCTAGAAACAATATAAACTATAACCTGAAAAGGTGACAACTGTGGCCATTTTGTGACAAAAAAATAATAAAAAAAAAACCTTTTGAAATTTTTTGCTGGTTGACTGGAAACTATTCTAAGAGATGGCATTTTGGATGTGTAGACTGAAATGTGACTTAGTTTTACCGTTTTTTTTCTTCAACCTGATCAAAAGGTTTACAGGTTGTACTGTTACCTAATAACAGTAGAGAGATAGCTGATTGGTTATTTTTTGCTTTCATTCATATTAAAAATCGACTAATTCAGAGATTTACGGTAGCAATAAGAGCATCAGAGAATTCCAGGCCTTCCTGTTTCCACAAACTTTCTCCAGTTTCAACTCGGGTATTAAAGTTACCACACGAAGCAAACAAGAAGAATTCAGTTTTATGTCCGATATAAACAAACACACAAAAGGAATTTTTGGAGCATATGGATATAGCATATATTTGAAACTCAATAGTTCTTCTTCTTCTGTGGTGCTAAAACAGTTTCCCAGAACATGCTTGAGGCCAACAGATTTAGTCGCCTGGCCTGTCAAAATTTCTCACTTGTCACCGGTTTTGCCTCAATAGCCCCCGTTACAAAACACTTTCAAGCTGGGCCTGACAGAACTTTTTCCTGTTTTGGTGTGGTTTGTGAAAGATCCGAGGGGATTAAGTCAACCTGCTGCTGTTACACCTCTTAGCCACGGAGGAAGGCGGTGACAGAGTCCTAATGGCTGACGTGTGTAAGAGGGACTTTTCTTTGCAGTCGTATCACAGAACTGTTTTGTGAAAGGAGCTAATGACTCTCTGGCATTTTTTGTCATTTACTGGTAGTCTTTAGCACAGCTGTATCAGGACGTCAATTTCAGCGGTTTTTGATCAATGCGTTTTTTATTCCAGCTTGATCCTTTTCAGAGTTGTGGGGAGCTGGTGCCCATCTCCAACACCCAGTGAGCGCCAGCTGCCAGTCCATTACAGGGCCACAAGGAGACCAACAATTAACACTCACTTTCACACAAAGAGTCAGTTTAGATTCACTAATTGACCTAACATGCATGTTTTTAGATTGTGGGAGGAAACTGGAGTGCCCAGAGTAAACCTACCCATGCACGAAGAAGACATTCAAACGCCACACAGAAAGACCCCAGCTGAGATATGAACCCGACTGTGCCACTGTACGACCCATTAGTATCTGATGTCCAGGAAGAAAAAGCATGGGTGGCAGGACAGCTGATAATGAACATCACATAAAATAATTATCAGTTACCAGAAATCTTTGGACACACGTTCACTAAACTGTAAGACTTTGTTAAATGAACATATTAACCCCAAACATGAACTTGTTGCTGAAAAAACTACAAAACCACCACAGTAATCCACTGCTAGCCATGGCAAACTCAGTTACTGCATGTGTGGGGTTTAAACCATCAAAATGAAAAGTAAAACATTCCTAAAACGTCTGAAGTTCCTTATTGCCAAATGTTTATAACTGCAACGCACATTTTCAGGTTTTCTTGTTACTCGTACGCAAAAGAAGCAGCAACTTATTCGTTTTCTCCTCGCAGCATTCATGGAAGCTCTTTACTGAGGATGACTGTGGGCAGCTGGTAGAGATTTCATATGGTTTATTGCATCCACTTTCACTGGGGTTATTTATTGAACTGCCAGCATGGCCCCTGCTCTCCACAGCCACCCGAAGCCTCTGTGCCCCTCAGTATGATAGAGGAATTTATGCCATATGAGCAGCATAGTGAGCTCGAGTTTAAGTGTTATTAAGAAGCATCACTCATGCATAGAATACTATTTACAGTAATGCATTTATACATGCAGTGGCTTCCTATGAAGGCTCTTAAAGGAAACATAATGATAGATTGTATGCAGGGAGGAGACAGAGGGGGAACTAGGCTTCAAGTGTACCACAGGCTAAAAGAAGAAGAAACATGCACCATACAAGAGACAGTGAAGGAGAAAAGATTATCATCTGGAGATGAAAGGCAGGGATAGAGATTCATTCACTGCCACACAGCTGTCTTATTTGCAAGGTGTTGAGAAACCAATTTTTTTTTTTCCTCCAAGAGGATGAAAAGATTCTTCTGAAGCCAAAAGGGTCTGCTATCATTTTTGGGCAGCTTGAGCTATAGAGATGTTATTAGCATAAATTATCTCCCCCACCAAAGAGACAGGAACATGCAAGCTCCTTTCTGCTTTTCACACTTAATTGCCCTATTTACCGAACAGTTGCCTGTGGACAACAACTGCATACACGCTTCGAGATTCATACAGGACAACAGGCAGACACAAGCCAAATAGGGCATGAGTGATCCACTGAACTATCTGACAAACAGCATTAGATTCAGTATGACTGGAAATGAAGTTAAGGTCCTTTCACATTTCATGTTTGACTATAAATCCACAGAACAATGTTTAATACTGGTTTCTTCTCTGAGCCATGTCTCATCACTGTCTGGGGGAAAAAAAAGGGATTTTCTGTCAAATTCAAGCATGCTGTTTACCAGAACAGCTATGACAAAACAGTATTCTTGTTACAGCAATGATTTTCTTAAACTATAAATACTTGTTGCTTAAAAGAAATCAATTCCTGTTCCCATTTATTTAATCATCAGCAGATCCTGTTGTTTTAAACAGTACAAAAGTTGTGTACTGTAACAGCTTAAAAAAAGACTCACTCAAGTGACCCTGTAAGCAAGAGTGAGGTGAATTATAGATGAATGCACTTAATGGACTTTTAGCTTCTCTTCCCCTCAGCCCGGAAAGCTCAAAGTGTCTTTACATAAGCAAAGCAAAGAAAAGCATGAAACATTTAAGTGTGACTGTTTTATACATCTGAAATAGAGTTTAAACATTTTTGTTTGCTAATTAAGTAAGTCTGGTGTCTGAATGAACAGCCTTTGGGTTAATAGATCACAAACTGGCCTGTAGATGGGGTAATTGTAAGTGGTGTCTCATGTGTAAAGAAGCACATCAACTAGACTGATTTCTTTCATTTGGTCAGTCAGGTCATCTCCATAACCCTGGAGGGTGATACAGGATATTAAAGAGGAGGCTTGTATCACAGCTTCCCCTCTGCAGACCAGAGCAGAGGTCTTTACATCCTGCTCCAGCAAAGGGGGAATAAAAACCATTCATCCAGCCCTAAGGGGGGCAGTAACTATGGTAACGTCCTGAGGCAGTGACCACATGTCAGTGTGGGGGTCATAAATGGACCAGAGCTGGAGTTTTTGTAAAGGGGAGCACGGCGAGATGCTAATCATCAAAAAAGCTGCTTGCAGTTGTGAAAAAGAACATGTTCATTTTATTTATTTGACCTGTGGCTGACTTGTTGCTCTTATTCTTTAACAGAAACAAATCTTACATGATAAAATGGTGCAACAATTGTTCAACAGAACTCAATAACAAGAAGAAAAATGTCATTACATATTATTTATTATAACATCAGTGTATACTGTATGCAGTGATTGATCTCTTATGCACAATATACCGATGATTTCACCACTGGGTGGTGCAACAGAAATCAGTATTTAAGATTGTTACTCCAGGATCAGGATAACAGCTCTACCATAACTGTCAGGTTGTGTTAACCCGTTCATAAAGGTGAGTATCTCAGTTTATGTTTACTTATAAGGCCAAATTCACGCCACTTATGTCTGCTAACAGAGCGACAACAGAATCTAAGCTCTGCCACACAAGCTGCTCCTCCTCGATCACCACATCCCTCTCAAGAACACCGTTCAGGCTCTGCCATCCAAACAGTCCCGATCAGATTGTTTTCATTTGTGGCTCCATGGTGTAGAACGAGCAGCTAAATGCTATCAGAGCAGGGGCCTCCCTCTCTACGTTCACAATCTCTTCAAGACTTTTATTCCCCCAGCAAACGCCTCCTTTTATAACACCTCTAACACACTAACAAGCTTGACAAGATTCACCTGCACTTTCTTTGCACTTCTGTTTCTGCTCCAGCAGACTGTTATTCAATAGAATCAGCACGTAATGCGTTGTCAGGTCTCTGGTACTGAGGCTTAAATGTTGTTACTCATTTGTAAGTTGCTGTGGGTAAAAGTATCTGCTTCAGAACAAAACATAATGCAGTGTGATGACCTACACTGTATCTAAAGAACCTGTGTCATAATAAGAGACTAAAATATGCATTAAACTACAGTTTACTGCAACTGAGCATTTAAAGCCTAAACCTTTGACTGATAAATACAAATAATCTGCAACCATTTGATGGAATAGGTCTGGTTAGAGACCTCAAAAATGTACAAAAGTTAAACAAAAAGGCTACAAAGGTTTGGATGTTCAGCAGACTACAATGAGACAAACTGTCTACAAATTGTAGAAATCAAAATGGTCAAAAATCTGATGGAAAAAAGAAATCTCTACAACGTGTGAAAATATCAAAATATGTGTACTGTAGAAGTAGAAAAGGCAACAACACCAATTCTCATCCTAATACTGAGGCATGGTAGAAAGAAGATCATGGATAAGGACTGATTTTCTTTGTCACTTTGAAATAATTCAGGGGGAGAAAAACATGAATGTCAGGATGTGAAGCTTAGCTAAGAATGAGTGAAAGAACAAGACAATAAAACATATAATACAATAAGTAAACCAACATCACTGTTTCTCGTTTATTGTGCAGAAAAAAATTATTTTTTCTACACTAAATCCTGATTAATATTATTTATTCAATAACATTTTTGATGTTTCATAACAAAATAAGAAGACAACCAAAGAGATAAGCAGCACATTAACAGACCATTAAAAAATAATGATTAATGTTACATCCGTCCACCTCTACAATGACCGCCATACGGTTTCCTCAGAACTTTGAACTTGTGACGGTGTTTGTCATGTTTATATTCAGCGGAGGTGAGCTGGATGTGCTCCGTTTCAACGAACAAAGAGCTGAATAATGAGAGCTTCTGGAAGACAGAAACGGGAGCTCAGAAAGACACAGCCTGCAGGTAAGAGATGCTGCTAGAAAAGGTCAATATGAGTCAAGAAAGGTTCATTGTTCATTTAACCTCTGCTCTGTGGAATAAAATCTGAGCACCAACTCCGCAGCAACAGGGATTTTTCCTCATGGACAAATTATGATCTCTGCATCAAGTCAAATGTAGCTCAGTAAGAAAGGAGCAGAGGTGCCAGGAGGTCATAGAGGAGTCAAATCTGATTCCATTGTGCAAAATATGTCTCCACCAGATGACAAAAGACAATTTATTAAAAATCTACATTTTACTACAAAACTAGAGACACCACAGCTCATTGTTTCAAACTGTTGCCCACACCACAAGCCTGGCTCGGTGACAACAACGTCAACTTGTCCTGTAATGTACAATCATACGTCTGTGATAAATCCTCGCTGCTCTCGTTTAACAACGTCCCCTCTTGACTCCTGCTGCATCTGAGCTGCAGGGTCACTGTCGGTGACATGGGTAATTTAGAAAAACCGGGGTGAGGGTAGGCCTCAACTTCAGTGAGATCTGTGGCATCTTCAAATTCAAGCAATTAAAAAAAAAAACACAACAAAAACAAACCAGTAAAATCATATAAATGGTTCATATCTAAGTTAGAGCTAGACCAATTAATTGGCCGACCAATTTAATCGGCTGAT
The DNA here is from genome assembly GCF_001649575.2 of Kryptolebias marmoratus. NCBI lineage: Eukaryota > Metazoa > Chordata > Actinopteri > Cyprinodontiformes > Rivulidae > Kryptolebias > Kryptolebias marmoratus. Next base: position 8,451,643 of record NC_051437.1, on the reverse strand, counting down.
CGTGGCCACTTTTAAAAAAAAAATCTGCAAATGGCCATATCTGGACAAACTTAATTAGGTAGGAAAATGAAGATGCAGCAGCAGCTGCTACAACCAGCTTACTGTAGCCCACAATTTAGTTTATTTAATCCTGAATATGTTTCTATATATTATTTTTAATTCTAAGGGTTGTTAAATATACATTTTATAAAGTTAAACAATGATTGTGATGTGTTGTTAAATGGTTTAGTATATCGGCTATCAGCTGCCCTGATTTCGACCTATGATCTGAAATCTTTTATTCTTCTTTATTTACATTTTCAGGGTGGAGGTGGGTGGATCTTAGTGATCTTATACATTTGGAGAAAACTGCTTTTGGCAAAGCCTTTTCTTCTAAATATCCAAATATAATGAAGCTGAACAAAACAGAATTTATTAATTTCATCTAAGAAGATAAAATGCTAAAATTTTACCTGAGAAACTTTTCAAATGCCAAGTTGTGTTGGGGAAATTTTGAGGGTTTGAATTCAAACGAGCATTTTAAATAGTTTGTGTTGAAATCTTTACATATTTCATAACATTTTACAACCAATTAAAGAAATATTTATTTAAAAAAAGCTAGAAATATTTCAAATTACAAAAAAGGCCAATGACTAGCTTCCTCTTGAATTTTTTCCATCATAATGATTTTTCTCCCATTGTTAGTCAAACACATAACAAGTGCAGAATAACCACAAATGTTGGAACAAATACCGTTCACAGATCTGGTCTACTTTCTGACTTTCCCTGCTGCGTCTGAGATAACAGATGCAAATGCATCAGGTATTTTTTCTCGTAGATAATAATGTTATGCTAATTCAATGCTTCTCATTTTATCTGTAATTATTGAAGCAAGTGATGTGACACAAGTGTTTCCTGTTGATTCACAGTGAATCAAACAGGTGCATCATTTCTATTTCATTTTTAAACCACCATGTTTTATTATTCTGTGTTTACATTTAAGTCTAATGAAAGCTTTAATGAAAACTGTATTGTATACTGCAGCATAAAAATTATACACTGGCAAATTGATTTGCACAAATATGGACGCACCGAGAGATATGTGGCCAATTTAGTGAGCATGGATCTAATTCTGGATTTCACCCTAATCAAAAAAGATGTAATTAATTAATCAGATAATTCACTGCCACGCATGGCAGGACACACATCTGTGCAGCAGTAATGGGGAGGGAGACAGACAAGTTGAGCCGAGCAGCTCTACTTCTCCCCTGTAGCTGGCTCATCAACAGTGCTGGAATCCAGTGCAACTTTGGAAAAAAAGAAAAAAGCTGCAGCTCTCCCAGTTATCCTGATAACATCTCCTGTACTCTATTCTTGCTTTTAGCATGTGAGTACAGTGCAGAGAGTCCAGGGGAAGAGAAGATCTGAGGCGGTTCGAGGTAACAGGGATGAGTTGAGGGAGGCAGTGCCTGTACAAGACAAACATAAACTGTGCCACTTCATCTGAAGACAATGGGGGACAGGACACCAAGTGTGCTCTCATCCACATCTCCATTGTCTGCCCATCTCTTTTACTCCTCCTCTGAGCACGGAGCATAAGCGGGGTGAAAGGAGGAGGGGAAGGGAGGAGGACGGGGGAGCAGCAGGGGGGCAAGGGGGGGGTCTGGCTGTGTTCTTTCTCCTCTGTCTGTGTGCGAATGCACAGACGGTTCAGTAGTAATTTGATGTGTGTCCCCGGGGACATTTGATGGATTAAAGCTAAGCAGCTCCATTTCGCAGCACCACCTGATCTTCCACTGCCTGTGCCCCATATAAAGGCTGGCGTGATTGCTGATCTCAGCTAGTCTGACAGTCTCTCCCTCTCTCCCTCCTCTCTCTGTCTGTCTCCATCTCTTCTCTTCCTCACTGGTCTCTTAAGCCTGCTGCATCACAGGAGCTATCCAGTGCTGAACAGGATCGCTTTTATTTTTTATTTTTTTATTTTTTCCAAGGGAAGCTGGGGGAACCAGAGAGCATCACCCACCATTGCCATCAGCCTCGTTCACCACTGGTTTCCATTTTTTTTTCTTGTCTTATGTTTATGACCACGTTATCCACAAGGATTACCGTCAAGCCAGCTCTGCTTGTGTGGGTCTTCAGAGGGTCTTTTATTAATTTTTTTCTCATGCGTTTTTCTCAGCTTTGTGTTTTCATCCATTGAAACATGCCCCGCTCTTTTTTGGTGAAGAAAATCAAGCTTGATGATTTCTCTTCGTCCAATGGGGCCACCTCCAATCACCATCACCACCTGGACGACTCGTTTACTTTTGCCCGCTCCATCACAGACTCGGTGACCAGCCTTGGGGTTCGTCTCAGTGAGAATGGTGAGTTAACATGCCTCCAGTCTGAGTCGCTCCAGTTAAAGATCACTTGTGCCTGTAAACAGCTCCGGTGCTGATTTCAGCATGCCTGAACATTTCCAAACAGATGGCGTCGTCTTTTGTTTTATTTTGTCGGGTGAGATTTTTTTTTTCCATGAGTCAGCCAATAAAACCTTCGTAGTGTGTAAATTAATGTGACATGTAACATGCAACCAGCTGATTTTTTGCACTAACATCCAAAATAATCCGATTCAGAGGCACCCCACCCCCAACCGTGTGCTCCCAGACTTTTGTTTTTTTGACTCCAGTGAAGGGCAGACACAATTCAGGTCACAGCCACGGATTAGTTTATGTAAATAGGGAACAAAACGTGTGTCTAATCAGGAGGAGGTCCCGTTACGTATTTGTATAACTGCACCAAGCTTGTGGTGGCTGAACGCGCTCAGGCTGACACTATCTGGTCATGATGTGGACTAAAAAATTCATGAATATGAGAGATGAGTATCAAATGATACATTTGTCCTTAGCTGTTATTGTCCTTGAGTTCCCATCATGGTCCGATCCTCCCTTGCCCCCCTCTTCCCATCCAAATGGAGCTTGCACACAGTCTCCCCACCCCCATCGCTACACTACATCTTTCCCTTCCTTCCGGGCATTTGAAAACTAGCAGGGGTTAGAGTTTCAGCCATGCAGGCCTATTGCCGCCACAAGAGACATCAACACACTGTAAAGTGAAGCCAGGAGGGAGGTGGAAGGGATGGTGAGGGGAAGGAGAATAAGGAGACAAAAATGCTTGGGGCAGCAATGAGGCGGATCACGTGACGGAGGTTGTACAGTAAACACGAAGAAAGGCACATAACCGCACTGTGGTCAACACTCGGAGCGTCCACGCTGAGCTGCAGTCAGAGCTGAGAGGCGACCTTCACTTTCACAGTCTGCTTTAAGCTTGTCGCTTCCATTTTGTGGCCACGTTTAGCGGGCCATATGTGAGCCTTTGTTGTGATTCCTTAAGACGTTCTTGCACTGAAAAACAGAATCACAGCTTTCCACAGCTAAACGGTGTTGACGATAGCCACCTGTTATTCAACCATTTCAGCAGCAAGGTGAAATTTAAAGACGCAGGATTAGTAGGATGGATTTTGTTGCTGCTGTTGCAAAAATCCTGAACAGATCAGCAAATTTAAAACTAACTAAATGGTTTAATATTTAAAAATTATAGCACAAAAAATATAATTATTTATACTTTTACAAGCAAGCCTTTAAGGCTGGACTGCAACCTATTTAATCTTCCTATTGCAGGATTTTTTTTTTAATCAACAGTTAATTCATTTGTATAATTTTGTCACTCTATTGTTCTTTGAGTCTATTGTTCAACACCATAAAAAATAAGCATTATCATTAAAGGAAGAAAAGAACAATAAGGGACCATATAATTCTTTATAAAAGCTATTTAATCGGAACAAAAGAATCATCCGTTTATGCTGAGTCAAAAAGAAGAAAAATAAGGTAAAATAAAAGATTTCTCTGTGCGGCTGAAACAGCTAACGTCAGCACTTCTGCTGTGCCGGGAGATTTTCTTTCCCCCCATTGTGGAGACATTTGACTTGAGTGTCTGCCGAACAACAAAGAGGGGTGGCTGAGAGGGTCCATTAATTACATGCTTGCTTTGCATTACAGAAATGAGTCTATGAGCTGTAAAGGCTGATACAGCGTGAGTCCTAAATGATGAGCTTCATGTCTGACCTTGGGTAATTGAAACACACTAAACACCTCTGCTTACAGCGATAATGCACGTAGGTTTTGTTGGAAAAAAGTGAAAATGTTAGCAGATATAAACCAGGTTGCTGAATGCAGGGAATGTACCCTTCAGATACATTCTTCATCGTTGATAACGTGGCTGTGAAACAGGTGGATTTGACTGCTCTTCGCTGTCGTAGCAGCAGCAGTTTTTGTGCCTTTAACTGTACGAAAGAAACTGAATACTTACCTTTTTAGATTTAGCTTTAGAGTGAATGTGATGCTCTGTCGTAGACAAACACCATCTGTGCAGTTTAAAACTGTGAAGCCACGCAGTGCTGCATAATGTCGCGTGCACAGGCCTGTAGTTTCCTTGTCCTCTGGTGTCACGGTCATGTCTTTGACAAAGGGGGTGTGTGAACTGAAACCCTTGGGAATGGAGAAGCTGTAGAAGGAGAGCACTTAAACTGATTTCTTAATGGCTTGTTTCCTGAAAGCACTTCAGCATGCTCGCTGCTATAGACAGGTGACCCTACTTGCAAACAATATGTGCGATGCCATGTCTCACATTATCAGTACTCAAGCAAACTGCATTCAATAAACTATTATTGTGCCTCGCAGATACTTGATCTATTCCACCCATTATTTCTACCTTCAGCAGAATTCGACTCTTCTAACAGCTGCACTATTTTACAGATGATAGCCTATTGATCAGATCAAAACTTTGAATTTCATTAAAAAGCAGTCAATACCTAATTTTCACTGCTTGCTGCACACAGCCCTTAGGAATCGCTTTTTTCCTGCAGTTACGCACTATTTGTCCAGGGAAAAGAATTTTTTCATTTGGACATAAAAACAAAAACACAAAGTAAAATGCCTTTAGTATGTATTCAGCTGCATCTATCTGAACATCAGGTTCTGATTGGGTTCATTTAGCTGCCAGCAAGGCTTTTAGCTCCTCTCTCACTGAGCTGCTTCAGAGGGAAAGAAAGGACAGGAATGATGCCAACAAACATTTATCTCTCAGAAATCATGCTTTCTCCTGTCGGGGACACCTAAATCACTCGCGGCACGTTGTGGCTTGCTCCAACAGGTTTAATCCTGCTCGAAGAAGCAGTAGAATTTGATCTAAAACCTGCATTTGTTTCCAGCAAACAAACAAACAAACAAATGAATTTACAAATATATTTTAAAATAAATAACTCATAAAAACCTTATAAAAATCGGAAGGAATAAGGTTTACGTTACAATTTAGCATTGAAACATGATTCTGTGTTTTATGTGCGGTGCTAACACTTAAAGGCAAAGCATGTCTAATCAACGATCCCACTTTGTTCAGGAGGAGCTGAATTTTGCGTTTCACACCCAGCAGAGTTCTTTAATAAGTGCAAAATTGCAACACCTCCTAAACCGAGCTTATTATTTCATATTTCCTGAGGTATTGTTTGAACAACATGTGAGTTCTTGAAAACATGCAATATGCTTCGTGCTGCCACTCACTCATTCACCATTTTGAAAGAGGGCAGTCATCCAACATTGTAATAATAAAATCACCGGCATGTCACTGTGTCCTCATCCATCACAACCTCTGGCCAACTGTGTTTGCGTCTGTCTCTTACCCAGGATACATCCAGGATTACATCACGCCATCTGTATACCAGGGGGAGAAGAAGATGGAGCATAAGTTGGCCTCTCCGGTGTCAGACCCCCTGTACACCCAGGTGAACAGTGCAGGGGAGTACTGCGACCCTGACCTGAAGCACCCTGACAGCCCCCAGTCTGGCATGACAGCGAGTGGCTTCTACACTGGTGAATCGGAGGCCCTGGCCGAGGGTTACACCATGGATGCCTTCTTCATCTCCGATGGGCGCTCCAGGCGAAAAGGAGACGGGGAGGCTCGTGGGGGAGGCTCGAGAAGCAGCAGTGCAAACGGCGGGGCTCAGGAGAAGGGAGCCGGCGTGCCTCGCCACACCTGCAACGAGTGCGGAAAGACGTACGCCACCTCCTCCAACCTGAGCCGACACAAGCAGACACACCGCAGCCTGGACAGCAAGATGGCCCGCAAGTGTCCCACCTGTGGTAAAGTGTATGTGTCCATGCCAGCGTTGGCAATGCACATCCTCACCCACGACCTCAAGCACAAGTGCGACGTGTGCAGCAAGGCCTTCAGCCGGCCCTGGCTGCTGCAAGGTCACATGCGCTCACACACGGGGGAGAAGCCCTTCGCCTGCGCCCACTGTGGCAAAGCCTTTGCTGACCGTTCAAACCTCCGCGCCCACATGCAAACACACTCTGCCTTCAAGCACTACAGATGCAAGCGCTGCAATAAGACCTTCGCTCTCAAGTCCTACCTGAACAAGCACTATGAGTCAGCTTGCTTCAAGGGCTCTGCAGACGAGGATGACTCTGGATCAGAAAACTAACCACGAAGAAGAAGCTAAATCTTTGAACCCCTGTTGTAGGTTCACAACCAATAACCCTGTTCACTCTGCCCTCCATGCCTTTTTTCTTCCCTTTTTTTAGAAAGCAATATTTTCACTGAGATTACGTGAAGAAACTTTATTGATTATGGCAAAGACAATTTCAAAAGATGCTGGATTTTTTTCCCCTGCACAGTAGCTAATCGTCCACAGAAACATACAATCAAACAACCTTCCTCAAAATAGAGACTGTAGATGATAGTTGTACACAATTCAGCAACATGTGCTCACGCGAACGTGGGAACATGTGAACACACTCTGACATACAGACACACACACTCCAACACACCCACACTCACAAACACACAACTATATATGAGGCCTGGCATGTGAATTTTTATCAATGACTATAATGATATTGATATCAATAGTAATATTTAGATTCCTGATATTTTATAGGAAATAGTAACAAAAAAAAAGAAAAAAAACATAAAAAGGACTAACAGTGTTCTTTTGTTTTTTAGAGACAAAATGACCTCTTGTATTTTTATGCTGCTTTTTATTTGCTAAGAATTGAATTCTTTTGCAACTGCCAACATAAACTTTTTACAAAAATGTGAACTATGACAGTATTTGCAAAAAAAGGAGATCATTTTAAAAAGGTAAAAAACTCCAACCCCCTTTTTTCCCCCTCACACAAACGTTTCGATTCAACGGATGTTATTTTTCTATTTGATTTTTCTAAATTTATTTTTTGTGCTCGTTCTGTCTTGTTGATCAAAAAGCACCTTTGTAACTGTGGGTACTTAAAACAGAGCTCATCCTGAATAAGCTAGATTGTAAGTCATTAAATTCAACTCTGCAGGAGCAGTGATTTTAAAATGTTGGCCCGTTGACCGGGCAGTTTCACTCTCTCCATCTGATCAAACTCATAATGTCGGACAAAAACACTGACAGCCAGACCAAATGATCTAATAAGTGCCATGAGCAGTTCATTCATCTATAGCAAACGAACAAACAAACAAACAAACAAACAAAAAAAAAAACAACTCTTATAGTTCTTCCCCCACCCGATGGCTTGCATACACGCTACTGCCGTCATGGTGCCTCATCCGGTCTTATTAAATAATCTTCACCCAGTATTTGAGGTGCTCCCCCCCCACCAGTATTACCTCAGAGTGAAGGTTTAAACTCACACACCCTCAGTTACAAAGTGACAGGTTTTTATGTTTGTCTCTTTTATATGTCGCTCAAAGCTACGCCCATATTTTAGATGCATACCATCTATTTATCATGTAAATACTTTGTTTATCTTCCTATTTATTTATCTATTTATTTATTTATTCACCTCATTTTTTGTGTATTTATTGAATACTTATTTATTATCTAATTATTTATTTATTATTTATAATTGTTGGGTTTTTTATGAACATCCATTGACCTTGTAAGATGCTGCTGATCTTCAAAGAAAAATGTTTATATGCATGAAAACTGTAGAGAGTCCGTGGGACTTAGTTTTTAAAGAGGAACAATGTACAGAAGCAGCGCTAGAGGACTTCCAACGAATGAATGCAGGATTATTTTTTAGTTTTGTGGCAATAACATGACTGACAAAGCAATTGACATGTTAAAAACAATCACGGCTGTTCTGTTTTCGTTCGATTTAAGGCAATAAAAAGAAACAGTGAAAACAAAACCCAAAAAATAATATCTGGAAATTTCTAAGAAAAACAAAAAAAGACAATGCCTCCCCACTACTGGAAAGTTTTGGCCCTTTTTTAGTCTTTAAATCTCAGGCAATAACTAATTCTCAGAAGGGGTTTACACTTACGTGTAGGAACCCTGATTTTTACTTTTATTTATTTTTTTTTTAAACTTGTTACACTAAAATCATAAAGAAGCAACAGCAATAATAACGGTGACAAAAAAAGACAATTAGTCTGAAACTGAGTGCTAAATCACTTGTGTAAAAAAAAAAACATCTTATCTGTCACAATTATCATTATTATTATTTTTAGCTTTCACTTTTGAGAACAACTAAAAAGCTATTCTTATTAGGTCATAAAGGTAACAAACCCTTTAAATCCAGTAAAATTTACCACTTATCCACACTGTGTCAGAGCGGTTTAAACTCTCTGAGGTCTTGAAGGCAAAAATAACCTAAAGATGGTTGTGCGTTCTCTTAAGCAGCACTAATGAAAATGATCTTGGCATGAACTTTATTGGCAGAGAGTTTTCAAGATTGCTGTAATAAAACGACTCGCAGTAATGCACTTCCAGCTCCTACTTCATCTGTCCCGCATCCCTCCCCTCCCAGCCAGCCGTCCTCCTCCCGTCCCAACTGCCTCTAAACAGACGCTGCGAGCATTAGATGTGCTGAAGTGGGATTGGCGGAGGGTGGCGGCGTGTGGGAGGATAACAGGTGTTTGTAGACAGACTGCAGATAGGCAGCGTAATTGAGTCGGTGAGCGACCTCCAAGGGGAAGGTCAAGCACCAGCAGGCAAATGCACTGTCAGCTATTTGCATATTCCAAATGGATGGTGCCGTGGCAGTAACGCTGAGCTCGCTCTGAAAAACAAAACTACTGAAGCTGGAGAGAAAAGAGCGTAAAGAGGAGCTTCTGCTCTGTTCGTCCTTCCTCTCCTCTCTGTTCCACCATCATCCCTTTCTAGTGCTACAGCTGAATCACTGCATGAGAGCATCCAAACCACCTGTCTAATGATTCACTCGCAGAACGCACCGTTCGGAGCGTCGCTGTATTGTTGAACAAACGCAGAAATTATTGCTTCCAAAAGATTCTTTTGTACCTCTTTTTTGTTTCTTCTCTTTTACTGAGTGAGATGGCTATAATGCCTCTTTAAAATCCGGGGGCTGTTTTATTATTACAGAAAAATGCACTGAGATAATAAAAAAAAAAAAAAAAAAAAAAACACCAACTGTAAATGTACTGTAGATGTAGTATAACTAGCAGTATTACAGATCTACTCCAGCAAAAAAGACTAATTACAGAGAAGGAGGCACAACTTGATTGCAAACTATTGCGCTTAGATGTAGGGAAACATTGTTCCTCTTTTGTAAATATAATTGTATATATATCACAGCAATAATATCACAATGCATGTAGACATTTAAATGCTCTTTTTGTATTCAAGTCTTTTTTTTCTATTTAAAAAGTAGACAAATACAGGTACCAATTGCAGTCTGGGTGGTCATGTGAATCAGGGAGTGTCTTGATTAAGAAGCTATCTGTTCTAAGTTAAAAACAAAAACTTCCAACTCTGTGTATTCTCAAAGATCTGATCCTGTTTAGTCTTTCTTTTTTCTTTTTTTTTCTCCCCTTCTTTTCTTTGTATTTATGTGCCCAGCTTGGCTGCGCAATGAAAAAGTGCCAAAAAGTATGATTTCCATGACAAAAGCCTTCAACATATGGTTGGCTGCTCGAAACCATCCATATGGTCCTCAAAGAAAAAAAAAACTGATTAAGATTTTCCACTTTCTTCCTCATTCTGTCTCCTACTCTCTCTTTCTGTCTCTCTGTTCCAGCTGAGTATGAAGAAACTTAAGCCATGATTGCTGAGGGGTGTTTTGATTTATCTTGTTCTGCTACAATTAATAATGATGACAACAATAGCAATGATAACAATAATAAAAACAATAGCACAAGGAACCAGAAAGTCCACTCGTATTTCTTTTCAAATGGTCAAATACGATCTTTCGTTTTGGTCTTCTTGTATTTACTTCTTTTCAGTTTTATCCGTGGAAATAAAAAAAATAAAAAAACGTGCACACAGCAGTATCCTGCAGATGTTCACACTTAGAAAATAGAGAGTCTGGTGTCTGTTTGGAGTAGCCTTCAGTCAACATTAACACAGTGAGTAATTATACTTAGACAATAATGTGCCATCAGCTGCAGCTTCCTCTGCCAATGTTTGAGGGATTGCATGAGCTTTACTGTCAATTTCCTAAATTTTAATTTCACCACTCTGAGGGAAAAAAAATGCCAATATCTTCAGCTCTTAGAGCAGCTAAAAAGGGTAACCGTCAGAGGACCTGACAACACCAATATAGCTTTGAATAAGAGTTCTTGAGATGTCGGCAATCTCTAAAGCAGAGGCATCTGTTCCACCACTATTAAGCCCTTCCTGGACATTAAATTTTAATGGAACATTGATTTTATGCTGGAACTACCCTTCCTGAGTGACTCAAAAGCCGGAGAAAAATATGGAACAAAATAAAAATGAATCATGACAGTGGACAGGGATTATTATTCTGGGGCTTTTCTTGATTGGTTTCCAGGGAATATACAACACTTGAATTCAATCGCTTGTGTCCTTCAGTGTCCTCCAGCAGTGTAGCAGCGGTATAATGAGACAGCAGGCGGAGCGGCGCAGGGACACACTGCTGGAAATCCTTTTCTTCGACACCGGCAAGCAGCGGTTAGCTTTACTCTTGCCTCTGCGCCGTGATCATGCTCAAGTTTAACAAAATAACTTGTAGATTCGGAAATATCTGCAACCAAGTGTTGCTTCGAGCGCACAAAGCAACAGCTCGCAGTGCTGCAGAGGAGGGCTGAGGACCGGCGCACATCAACATTCACATGCAGTACTCACTCAAACTTTACCCAAACAGATGTCGCCCCTATCAGATTTTATGATGAAAGTAAATAACTGATTTCATTACATGGCAATGAACTGTAAAATGGGGACCCATGGAATCCAATTACATCACCCGCGAGAGTGCTGTGTGTGTAACAACGATCAGCACAGTGAGGCAGGTAGTGCGACCGTGGCCCTGCATACATATCACCTGCAGCCCTCCACAGAGCGGCGCAGCAGCCGGCGCCTCCCACTGCCACGAACACTCAGGGCACATCAGGTAAATTATTAAAAACAGCCTGCAAAATTGAGCACGCTACACTCACACTTCAAAGAAATTGACTTGAGAACACCATCATCGTCTGAGTGACTGTCAGAGAGGAAATCTAAGAGCCTTCAGCTGTGATGGGGGTGAGGGGTTACCGTGAGGTTGCTGCACAAATCTAAAGCAGCGGATACAACAATTTAACCCCGCCAGCTCTGCCTCAGATCACTACGCTGTTTAAAAACAGGCAGCGTAACGCCACCATCACAGATAACTAATAATTGAGGCGACACTGGTTTTGATTTTGACGGATCGTTTTCTGGAGATAAAATGACAACAGTTAGCATACAGAAGCTACAATTAAAATATCTGTTGTTTTTGTTTATGTACGGTGAAATTCAATTAAATAATTTTACAAAATATATTTAATTTTCTTTTTACGATCTATTATTAATTTAGAAACCCATTAAATGATTCACTCTGTAATGAAGTGAAGCAGATTTTCCATTGTTTGCTTTCTACATTAAAAATAACAAATGTCTTTTTTATGAAACGACAACAAAAAAGTAAATAGTAAAAAAAACATTTTAATACTGAAGCTTAAATTTAAAAGACTGAAAGAAAAATCTTTGATTTATTTTTGTTACTTTTGATGTGACAGCAAATCTAATATCATCCTTTAAAAGGATGAATCTGAAAACATCAGCATGAAATTATGAGACACTTAACTTTTTCTGGCCATTGAAAAATGTTCATCAACATTCGCTTGTCTGAGGTTTATTTGTTTGGAGTTTTCAACAGATCAAGAGAAGAATCAATCAATTAATAGGAAAACTGTAAATAGCTCACACTTATGGATTAATATATATTATTTGTTTTTAAATCTCAGCAAACTACTTTACAATAATTCTCATTCAGAAGTGCTTTCTACTGTATATTTTACACTCTAAAGTACAGCATCTTCTCTCTCATACACCAATGGGCTTATCAGGGGAGGTGGGGGGTTAAGTGTCTTGCCCACGGGCACTTTGGTACACTGCGGGGGCTGAGGATTGCACCTCCCTACCACTGCGCCAATGTCACCCCCTAAATCATCAGAGAACTGACCTGCAGTAATGTGGAGAACCAACTAATTACTCTAGAACTCTGAAATAAACCTTTGGTTCTAGTTTAGAAACTTTACTTTGGGTTTGTATTTGGGGCTTTTGGACAAAACAAGAATTATAAACATATCAGTTTTGGCTCTCTTTTTTTAAAAATAATTTTCTTTTACAAAATCTACTGCTGTTAGATTTATTTAAAAAAGACAGAAAATGGCTGTAAAAAATAATAAGAATGAGAACCGGCAGTGACCAAATTAACTCCACGAGCGACGCTGCCGTTGAAATGTAAACCAGAGAAAAAGTAGTTCAGCTGCCGTGAGTCGCTCTCATTACAAACAGGAATCAACAACTTACTTTCGTAATCAAACTAGCTCTCACTCTTTTATTTTATATATCGTTTTATTACCTCCGTTAAGGAGGTTCTGTTTTCGATAGCACTGGTTTGTTTGCAAGACTACCTAAAAACTAATGAACAGATTTTGATGAAATTTTCACAAAATGTTGGGGTTGTCACAAAAAAAAACAAATGATTAAATTTTGGTGGCGATCCAGATCGGATTATTGCGCTGTCCAAGTGCTTCTAGTTATTGTAGTCTTTATTTCAAGATGAAAACAGAATAAAAAAATCAAAATAGTAAAGTAAAAAAAAAGGATCAATTTAAAAAAATGGACTGAACAGCACTCCAAAATAAATGGATAACACAAACAGTACAAAAAAGAGTGAAGGCTGCCTGCCCTTTTCTACAAACCAGCTTTACTTCTATTAAACAAAAGGATCATAATAAGATCAATCACAAAAGACCAATTTAAATACCCATATTAACAATCTCAAGCGGTTCAACTGGTGCCTGCCTTTTTTTTAACCCTTTTTGTGCACCTAGCGCCCTCTGTTGGCTTATTCCCAACAAACACGCACACAAAGGCCTGATGTACTAATGACAGTGTGACGGTAAACTGCACATTTTAAATAAAGCTTTTTTTAAAGTTTTAAAATCCAACCTCATAAGCATGCAGACTGACCGCTGTGTCAGCGGTCGGCACGCACACTGACCGCTCAACAAGCAGTTAGTAAAACCATCCAGCCCGGCCGGTCAGGACCAACCAACTGGAACTGCCCCTTTAAGAGCGAACAGTTTGTCTTTTCACATTCTGCATCACAGGAGAGATGCTCATTAAAAGCGCCTCCATTCCTCACTGTTTCATCAAGTGAGACTGCCAAGCTCTTTAACTCAGTGTTCTTGATGTTTGTGCTGTTTGTGTAAAAACCCATCTGTTTCCTCGCCTCTCTGTTGGCAGAGGGTCCACCTCATCCGTATGCTTCTCTTTTTGAAGTCATGTCAAAATCTCATTTTTATGCATCTAAGATATCCAACTTGTCATCAGCACTCAGGCAAAAGTCAAGGAGGGCACTCCTTAAATAGCTCCTTTTATTTCCCTCGTATACGATGCGCCCAGAAACAAGGACAGCAAGAGATTTACGGCCAGGAGATTTTATGATTCGCAGAGCTGCGATGATTAGTTCATTCACTGATTGACAGGAGATTAAGCAATGCTGTATTCATTCATTCATGCTATAGTCATTTTCCGCTTATCAACATAGGCAATTCTTTTTTTTTTTTTTTTGCCACACATTATAGCTAATTTAATATCTTCGAATAAGGAGACATTTTCCTTTGTTCACTGTTAAAAGTTAGAGCTATAATAAATCAAAATAAAGAGCTAGCATGCCTTGAAGGAAAACATATTGTCTGCCGCTTTCTTATGTTGAGAAATTGTGTGAAAAACAACATAATGCTCAAGATCTCATGCGATGTGTTGGCACTCACAGTATGTGCGTTACTGGATGCGTTATTGACATTTTTGTGTTTCCTAAGGCCAGCTGGCTGTAGCAGCCATCTTGTTTTGGACTTACTCAAAAAGTAAATCAGTTGTAGATGTGCACTGAATGATCACAGTGTGAGACTTTCATTATAGTCCGCCCAGTGGTTCATGAGATATTTTGCTAACAGACAGACAGAGTTGACTCTAACAGTTAATGGTAGAGTTTCAAACAAAGGTTGTGCGATCATTAAGCCCGTATCTCCCCGGGCTGCAACCGTTGCGACTAGATCGTGAAGGAAATTCACGAGGGAGAAAGGCTTGCAGTCGCGTCGCTTCAGTTTTGTCATTAAACAGAATCTCAGACCTGAAGTAGACGCTGCAGAGGAATAGTTTCAGAGATTTAAACAGCAAGGACCATAAGAGAAAAATCAACTTCGCTGCACAAATCAGTCACACAAAAACATCGACTGTTGCTAAGTCGTTTCATGATTTCACAAGCCTCATCCATCACAAAGCTACATTTTGAAGGCCGGAAATCGGCATCAGAATAATTATCCCTTTGAAGGCACGTCAACGTGTTAAAAAAAGAAAGAAAAGAGGAAAAAAGGCATAAATAAATATAGCTCGCTTCGCTGTCTGAAAGCTGGCAGGTAATTTTCTCCAGCTGCTCTAAGTGTGACAATCCCACAGGGAGTGAAATCTAATATTAACAGCAAATTATTATGTGGGAACTGTTCTTCCATGACCTGCTGCCGTACCTGTGTGACTAACTCAATCTGAGTAATTGAGATATGTTAGCAACAAGAATACCGTCCTGCTGTGACAGCAGCGGGTCACGCAGAGTGTAGTGGGACTCCAAACACGCCTCGGCATTGCAGCTCATTTACATATCTATATATGCTTTAACTGACAGGGTCTCTTCTTCCTCTGTGGTGCTGGTTTCATTTGGAGGTTTATCTGGTGGGTTTTAAATGACAGCAAAGCAGCAACTTGTGCGGTACAAAACCAAACGCCCAGGGGGGGATATTTTATTCCATTTAAATGTCTTACTGTAGATATTAACGCAGAGACACTAAGTCAGTGTTAGCATAATGTTTTTGTGTTCTCGTGTCAGCTGAATTGCTCTTTAAGACAGAAAGCAGAAAACGTGAGGTGACTCTAAACACTAGGCTCCGTTTATTGTCACCCGCTGCCTGAGCCGAAAGGTGCCCGTGTCTGTGAGTGTTCGTTTGACTGTAGCGTTAGCAAAATATCTCATGAGCCACTGGACAGAGTATGATGAAACTCTAAGAGACACACACAACTTTTAAAGTTCGGAGTGTGTGTTGGGAACCATTCCCAACACACACTCCGAACGCTTACTGATGTCAATAACTGATGGAGACAACTGTTAACAAAATATCTCATGAACCACTGGATGGATTTTGATGAAAGTGTCAGAAAGTAAACACTGTATGTACATCTACAACTGATTACCTTTTGGAGTCAACCCAATTCAAAATGGCCACCACAGCCAACTGACCTTAGGAAGCACAAGAATGGTTATACCTCAGTCAATTTTACAGATACTGAGACAAAATGTGGTGCGGTAGTAGCTGAGAGTCATTCATAACACGTCCTGCAAGTTCTACACATCTTTCCTTAAAACCTTAGTGCTAACTGTTGGACTCAACCCTATTTGTCTGTTAGTGAAATATCTCATGAACCAAAGAGCAGATTTTAGTGAAACTCCCAGAATGTAATCATTGGATATACATTTAAAATTCAATAACATTTGAAGTCAATCAGTTTATTATGGCTGCCACAGCTAGTCAACCTTAGCCAACACAAAAACTGCTACAACTCAGTCAGTTTTACAGATACTGAGTTATAATTTGGTTGGTTCATAGCAGAGAGTCATTCACACACATTCTCTGAGTGCTATTGCATTTCACAATGTCACGTGAGATCGTGCATAACATCATTTACAAGGTTTGACCAAAATGGCTACAACTCAGTCCGTTTTCGTTGTGATTTTAGATTAAATCTCTGGCATGAAAGGTGGCGGGCGATATGCATTCCTTCAAGGAATGCTTGGCCTTAAATTAAATACTGTTGCTTTCATTGCATTTAACAACAAGGCCAAACATTTCATAACCTGCACCTAAATTATAATACAGCTCTGCTTTATTCTCCAAGAAGTATATTGATATCAGTGTTGATGATTACAAACTATATATATATATATATATATATATATATATATATATACTGTAGACCTCCTCAGTGTTGTAGCAGATCCCCGTGTGACCAATTAATCAGCATGAAAAGCGTTGCCATCGCAGTTCAAAGAATTTGTAAGACTTCAATATAATGGCCTGCACCTCTCCTGTCCAAGAAATCATTTTTAATTGTCTCATTAAAAGATGCTGTGGCTGTGGGCTGGAGAAAACAATAATAGTTCTGTTTCCGCCCGACTGCAGCGGATATCTTTGAAGCTTCCCACTTACCTGTGCAAAGCTGCGAGCCTTTATGTAACCACAGCAACCTGGTTGCATCTTTGAAACTCCTGCAAAAAAAAAACAAAAAAAAAAAACAACTAAATCACTTTGAAGCAACGCAAGCAACAGTCAACAGCACAAAATGATAACCCCATTAAAAAGATTGTCACTAAAGGCTTGTTTTCTTCTTTGCAACTGGTTGAAAAAAATGCTGGAGTCTTTATATTAAAGATTTTGGCCATAAAATATGTTTTGTGTGTGTTTTGTACTACAGGTAAGTGTCTGAAAGACCCTGTTAGGAAGCAAAGTTAACCTAATAAATATTTATATTGACAGATTATAAAATAAACACAAAATGTTTCATTAGCTTGGGAATTTAAAACTCTTTCTTTAAAAATATGCTAGAGAAAATGTGGTAACTGTATATGGAGCCACAAAAACAATTAAAAGCTTTTTATTTGAGTAATCTTCCTGAAAATATATCTGGATTTATGCAGCTGAAGAGTTACTGAATCCTAACTACTGTATGTTGGTTCATGCAGAGCCATTGCTGCAAAAAAGGTCAACATATGGATCTATTGTGAATTTTTACATAAAGTTATAAGAAACAAGCACAGTAAATAAAGATGACTAACTTTCAAAGAGTTCATTTTTTATCTCTGATTAGAAAAGGTAATAATGTGACTAGATGAGGAAGAATAAAAGAATCAGAGAGCTGAACTCATGTTTTATCTTACACAAAATAGGAATTTACCACTAATAATGGTGTCTGCACAAATTTTTGGTTTATCTCATATTGTTGGTTTTTGCCCATATTTCACTTTTATATACCCCAAACTACATCAGGTGACTGTTTTAAAAATAAAACTCTGATAATCATACTGTACACATTTAAACCTAAGGTTAAGCTAATTATTAACTTTTTATAAAGCCTTAAATCACCAAGAAAGAGGCGAAGAAATAGATTATTGAAAAAGCAGAAAGACACAAACCTTTCAAATAAAGAATAATGGTACTCTCCAAAAATGCTAAAAACACATTTTTTTTGCTAGTTCTCACAGTTTAATCATAATATAAAGATACAAAATTGGGAGTTCAAATTAGCATTTCCAGAACTCGCTAATAAGAATTAGCTGCAGATTTGTGAACAAAGCTCTAAATATCTGTCCCCGGTTGTAATTTGACCTATATAGTCAGTCACAGTTTTAATCCCTGGTATTAATAATAACTGAATAACGAGGCAAACATTAGAATACCACTGAAATCAACATTTTTAGCTTACTTACTTCGGAGACAAGCGACTTTTTAAAATATTTCCAGCTGAGCTAATTAGGGGCAGGGCGCTGTTGTGATTGACAGTGACCCCGGCCAATCAAATCTCTCTGTCAGTCAGCACGCGCAGCCTGACCAGGAAGTTCAGGAAGTATTCAGCTGTTTAGATGTTTAGCTGGTAGGGTAAATGTTTCGGTTGTGGCAGGGAAACAAAACGCATTTAAAGCGGGTGTTTCTGTCAAGTAGAAACATGTCGAAAGCGTCCTCTGAGCGCGGTGCGACAGACTTCGGGTCGGTTCATTCAGACTCCATTAAGGAGGTTCATAATGTCCCTCTTCAGGTCATCATCAGACCGTTTCCTCCGGTGCTGGACGAGCTGAAGGTCCAGAGTCTCATGGACACTATCAAGGTAAAGTCCAATCAAACCTGGGATTTTAAAGCTCCTACTTGATCAGAAGTAGGCTGCGAGTTATTAAATTTAGCAAGGAAACAAGACATCCTCACTCTCAAACATAAGAGTTTAACATGCACCAGGAGCCCAGTCAGTGAAGTAAATTAGACTATTATATTCTCTAAGACAGGCTATACTTCCCGTATTTACAGGTAATAGATTTAAATATTAAATATGTGATTAATAATTGACAAAAACCTCTTGATGAGTTCTCACTTAATGCCTTGTTATTTCTCAGCTGCTGCCCTGAATGTAGCTTTTAATTTTAACTAATAAACATCACCTAAATATGCCTAATCTATGACAATTTTATAATAATCCAGATAACAATGTACTGTATAGTAGTGTGTAAATGTTTTAGTCACTCCTAGGTTCTCTATACTTCAAGAAGGCAGACATCTTGCAGTCTGGTCTGGATCGATGTATGTTCGGGCCTTCTGAAGGTTTTTCAAAGTTTTTCTTTGGACATTGACTCCTTTTCCATTCCTTTTTTGTCCAGTTTTTTATATCCAATCATGACAGGATATTGTGCCATGTAAGGTAAAAATTTGAGTAAAGTTAAAAATGGACAAAAAAATTAAGATAATAAAAAGTGTCAGGCTCTGTATGTGAAGTTTATACCTAAAAACCTTTTTGAAATGACCTCTTGGGTGATAAAACACTATTTTATGTTTGTCAAACTGTGTTATCTTTGATGTTTTTCATAGATTTCAGTAAAGAAACAAGAACAAATCCTGTCATTGTGACAGACTGCTGGGAACAAAGTGCCTAAGGATCAGATTTGCTGTTGTTTCTTTTTTTAAGCTATTAAGTTTCATCACAACCCTGATTCATATCTTGACTTTAGGAGACATTTCATGTCTGAATCATTCATAGGTCAGAGAAAAGTGGCTTAACAAACAGAAACGATTTTCCTGAGAAAATGACTGAGCTGAAAACAAGTGAGGAATAAAAGCAGCCAAAGTCCAAAGAATAACTGTAAAAGACCTACAGAAATCCCCAAAACAGATGACTTTACAAGGAAGTCTGGCTCCTAGAAAGCAAAATATAAAAAGTGTAAGACTTTTGCACAGTACTGTAAACCTGTCTGAAGTCGTTCATTTAGCAACATGAATTTACTGTTTCTTTACCACTGCTGGTAAATATTGCCTACTCTTCATAGCAGCAGGTGGTTTTGTGTTTGTGTGTGTTTGTCTGTCAGCAAAATATCTCATGAAGCACAGGACAGACTTTATTGAATCTTTCACAACTTATTTAATCTGATTAAGTTTTGAAGGCAATCTGATTTAACATGGTCGCCACATTTAAATAACCTTAGTAAACACCAAAAAATAACTATAATTCTAGATGTTTTTACAGATATTGAACTCAAATTTATTGTGATAGTAGCTGAGAGCCGTTCCCAACATTTACTCTTAGTTCTAACAGATGAAAGCTTTTAGCATGCAAGGCGGCGGGCGATAGTCATTACCTCGACAAATACTACTTTTATGGGATTTTATTATAGTATTTCTACATGAACACATAATACTGACAGAAACCTAGATTATAATGCCACTCTGAGCAATGGACCGCCATACATTATTTAGTCACAATAACACAAAAAAAGGTCAACAGTTAATGAGTTTAATATGTTATTTTTACTTTAAAAGATGTTTTTTTGTTAGTCTTGCATACCTTATCATCAAAGCTATTGTGTGCTCTAATTGACGTTTTGTGTTTCCTTCCAGGAGACGGCAGACATCAGCGTTGTTCCTCCCATTGATGTGCTCTGGATCAAAGGCAGAGAAGGAGGAAATTACTACTACTCGTTCGGAGGCTGTCACAGGTTTGCTGCCTTTCAGAGGCTGAACATGCCAACCATCCCAGCTAAAATCATCAGATCAAACACGTCAGACCTCCGAACTTACCTGGGGGCTTCTACACCTGATCTGCTGTGATGCAGATTTTTGTATTTTATTTTATTTTTTATACACGTTTTTTGAGATTCGCTTGGTTCAGGAAGACCATACAGAGAATCTTACAGCTGGTTGTTTCTGGTGTCTGCAGTACACAGGACTTACCAGCAGGGGGAAATAAGACTCTGTGTAAACAATGTGAACTCGCTTTAATAGAAACATGTTTTTAGGTCTTATTAAAATGTTATTCATTAAAGATCAGTCATTAGTTTTAATCCCAGAGATATATGTTTAAATTACACACAAAGATAATAGAAACATTAATTCAGTTATTCTCTTTTGGACAATGATGGAGTAACGAATTGTTTGCATTTCGTTCAGCAATGATGGTTAAAGATGTTAAAAGCTATGTCAAAGCAAGCATGTTCACCTTTTTATTATAAGAGAACCACCGTTTTTATCAAGAACTTTATGAGCTTCTATATAAGCTACTTAAACTATTTTTGTGTAAAATGTATCAAAAATATCAATCTTGTCTTTTTTTGCTGTTCTTGTACTCATTATTTTTATGCTTTACATTACAACAGCAAAGTTTAAAAAGAAGATGATGAAATCTATAAAACACCTGATCAGAGGAAAAACTGTCCTGCCAAACAGCGTTTAATTTAGATTTTTGTTAGAGGTAAATTCATTGGATAAATTGAGTGCTGTGTTTTTCAGTCTCTTCATGCTCGATCGACTTCGACTGGGATGTCTCAGACAGCGGAGCAACTATGGAGCAGATGTTTTGTTAAAGCAATCAGATTTTCTAAGAAAACCAGACTGGCAAAATGTTGTTGAGTTGTTCAGATTTACCCCATTCTGCTTGTCATCAGTCTACCATTGTTGTCGTCTCTGAATAGAATCCTTTTTTTTTGTTTTATCTCTGAGAGCAAAAACAAAATGTGCAATTTCAGCCAATTACTGCTCATTTTATACAAAAACCCTCCAAAACCAAAAAAAAACATTATGCAACTCTTTTACCATACAAAGTAGAAATAATCACTTAAAGAGTGTGAAATGTTATTTGTTACTGAACATAACAGGGATATTTTTCAGTAGATGCTGAAAGAAATGATCTTATATCTTGTTTATTGTTGGTTCTGGCCTTGAGTTTGGCTCCACAGACTAAATCAAGTCAGACAGCCGTTCCCTTGCCTCTGCCTCGGAGGAAGGAACCGTAGTTTTCCAGAATAATATAGGTAAAATATAGACGAGGCCTTTCTGACATCAGTGCTTTCACAATGCGAGCTCGGAGATGCTTGACGGTCTCCCTTTGTGGTCATCGAGGAAATGAAGGGTGACCCGGGGCAGCTTTGACCGACCGCCCCCTAAAGAACTCTAAATTTCTTCTCTGAATCGTTGCGTGTGAGAAGATTTCCTGTAGCTCACTTACTGTCTGGAAGTAACCATATCCTCAAAGGGCTTTTGACACGCAACACCGGTCTGAAAAAAATGCATTGCACCTGTTGCTCCTGGGAGTCGTTTCCATGGGTGGTTTTTCACACTTTACCTTTGAAGGCTTAAACCAATCAAAGGAGCTAAGAGGAGGAAACTGTTTCAGGCCACTTTGGAAATGTTTAACATTTATTTTGGTGAATGAAATCAACTAACTGCTCCTCACTTATGGGTTTAATCAGTTTGCCTGAAGACCTAAATTTGTTTGACTTTAGTTTCAGCTGGTTTGATCACCTGTAGACAAACAGCTGTAAAAAAGAAGCACCTGAAGGATGTTCTGCTGATTAAAACGTTGCAGTGAAGAAACCAATAGTGCAACGCTGTGAAGAGGTCTTCATGATGAAGTTGTTGTACCTTTGCTCTTGTACTCAGTGATATTTTGACCCAATCTGCCGTCTGATGTTGATGATTTTTAAAAAGCACTTTTAGGAGTGAAGGGTTTTCTGAGACACTGAAAGTTGTTAAACAAAATATTGTTTTTTTATCCTATTAAAATAATTTTAAAGGTTTAAATTTTCTTCTGTTGTAATAGACATTTTTCCTAATCTTTGTAAACTTTTTAATTGGAACAAAAAAGCCACAGTGTATTTAAAAAGCCAGCATGTTGCTCCAGGTTTCAGAGGAAACATACTGCACACATCAGATTCTGACTGAATACAGAAATAATGGGATGAAGACTCGAAAGATATTTCCCGTCCTTATTATTTTATTTTAGCGATTTTAAAAATACAGATTTACAAAATACACCAAATAGTTTTGACATGTCTAAGAAAACCATTTTAGAGGGATGAATTAACATGTATTGATCAAGAAAAGAAAAAAACTATTGTGAATAAAACTGAAACTGGTGTTAATGAGAAATAAGCAGAAATGATTCTGACAGTGTCTTAATATTTTGTTTGCAAACTATTTTGAGGCTCTAAACTACTGTATATGACCAGTAAACAACACACGATAATAAATATTTATTATAGTCTAAAGTGAAATTAAAATCCAACAAATATTTTAAAATGCTGAGTAAAGAAAATATTAATCATTTAATACAAGTTATCCATTACAGTTATATTAAACTGGTTTATGCTGGTGTTATTTCTCAGTCATCCAGGACATGGTAAATCCAAAAATAGTTAAAAACAACAACAAAAACAACTAGAATAGAAGTCCAGCTGTTGTTGTTTTTACCATTTTTTAGATTACACTAGTTTCTTAAGTGAGTTTACTAGAGTTTTAAAAGGCCCTGTGTTCATGTCGACGCTATTCTGGATATTTTGTCTAAATGGATATATTTTTTTGTCAGTTCATGAAATGATCTCTGTTTATATTATTCTAACAAAATCACTAAAACGCACCGCACCACGTGCTGCGAGAATGTCCACATTAATGACATCTTAGCTAAAGATTCTTCTAAAACTTGGTTATTTTTCTGTGATACTGTTTTAAAGTTTCCTCTCATCCATTAACCATTTAGGCACACGATCAAAGTTTGACGGTAACCGGATCAAGATAAAAGGAGACAGAC
This sequence comes from Kryptolebias marmoratus, assembly GCF_001649575.2. NCBI lineage: Eukaryota > Metazoa > Chordata > Actinopteri > Cyprinodontiformes > Rivulidae > Kryptolebias > Kryptolebias marmoratus. The sequence goes on along the minus strand of NC_051437.1, from coordinate 8,428,245 downwards.
GTCAAAAACACAAACTTTAAAAAAAGGCCCCATTGTTACAGTTTCTTGTGCACACAATAGTGGTGGGTGTGTGTGGTGCTATATCAGTGTTTCAGAAAAACCTCATATCTAATGCATCGATATAGATTCCTCTGTGATCTCCAGTTCACACGCCACCAAACACAGGTTTTAAAATTCTCTGTTTTACTTTTTGTGTGGCCAAGCTGTGCAAACACAGCACAAAATCTCAAAATTTAAAAATGTGTGGTGCCGTGTGAACAGATCTATTCTGGTTTTTTTTTTTTTTTTTTTTTGCACTCTATCCCTGAGTAACAACACATTTTATTGAATTAAAAGTTTTGGTCACGCGTACAACCTGGGGCTAGATAATAAACTAGATAATAAACTAGACTCTAGAGTGAAAAATCTAATAAAGTGATCTTAGCTTGTTCCAGCGGCAGCTTATTTTGGATCTCCTGGAGAGTTTGTCTACATTAAAAATGCAAGCTGAAAAGTGATATCTGGTTAGCCAGCTCACCCATTTGTTCCACTCGGGGAGGCGTTCCCGAGAAATCCTCCTGAGAGAGTTTTGTTTAAGAGTCGACAAGGATTTCTCACAGCTTCCTATCCGGAATTCCCTCAGACTTCTGGTGGCAGCAGGCGTGTAATTTGGGCCAGATTTGCAATGCCGTGTCCACTGATCCTCTGACCTCACTGCAGAGAGACATGTTGTACGTAAACCTTCCTTTCCGTGTAGCTCTGTAAAAGAATACGTGGGATATAATGGCAGTAGGTTGTATTTACCACACAGTCTTCAAACGTCTAATGTAGCTCTGTTGGCTTAAACTTTTACATGGAAATTTGCACTGATCCGTCCTGCAAAGCAGAGACTTTCCTCCATTCAAAAAGTAAGGAACACTTGATTCTCATTAAAAGTCTCATCACAAACCTCGTCTTTGTCCTCTAATATCAATATGTTGATTTGAAGGTTTAAGCAGAGTGTAGTGTCGACTGGAGCCTGATTAAAATTCACAAAGGCATTGCAACCATTGGTGGAAAAGGTAAGTCCAAAGTTAAAAGGACTTTCTTTTTTTTTTCTTTGCCCTTTTGGGTGGCGATTTAACTCATCCAGTTCCATTATATTTAAAAAGATTGATTGCCACTTTCCTGCATTTGCTCTGAAAGTGCCCTCATTAATCACGGTACATGTGGGCTTTATGCTTCTGCTGTGGCTGGTCAAAACTATTGGGTGTTTCATAAGAATATACGAGTAGAAATCATTTTAACGTGGTAAACAAAAAAGTGCTTTGACGTTAGTGAGAATATGAAGACTCGAGCTGAAAAGACTTATTGAGAGCACACAAATTACACCTGAGGGGATTTATTTTAAAATAAAGACGGAGTTGGCTAGCATAAAATGTGTTTTTACTTGGAAAAGAGGACAAAAACAGAATTGTTAGAGATGCAGTGGGTTGGTGTAAAGTGGCTGAAGCACCATTAAAACCTTAAAGGTGAAGCCTCATTTTTATGTATTTAAAGTGTATACTGTAGATCCCAAGCAGTAGATTAAAGGAATAGTTCAGGCATATTGAGGTATAATTTTCTGTAAAAGCTATGAGCAATTAATATCTTACCTGCTGTAGATGGCTCTTTGATCGACCTCAGTTTAAGTCTGACAGGACTAAATGAGCGACTGGTTAGTCTGAATGCAGCTGAAACCAAAGTGGATTACATCCCATCTTCAAACTCCAAACACCAAAATTTTAATGTGAATTTGTAAATCTTTGTGTTGCTGTCAGTTTAGTATTGTACATAGTTATTTACATAGATGGAATTCTGTGGTCATTTGGAAGTGCAAAGAGCAGCAGCAGCTAGCTGTAGCATTTCCGCTACAGCTAGCTGCTCCAGGTATTTCAGCAGTAATTTTTATAATGATTTTGCCAGAATAATGATGTAATGCAAAACTGACAGCAGTGTAAAGGTTTATAAATTAACATCATCAAAATTAACTTTGGAAGTATGTTTGCCTGGACTGTATTTAGCTCATGATAACTGGTCCAAGTGGACCCACTTTCAAAGTGGATTTTACCATCAAAAGAACTACAGTCTTCAGAGTTTTACTGTGGTTTATGTGAACACTATCTTATAAACCTTTACATTGCCATTGGTTTTGCATTGCACAGTTATTCCGATGAAATTATTATTAAAATTCCTGCTGGAAGTGCACCAGGAGGGCTATAGCCAGCTGCTGCTGCCACAATTTGTGCTTCCAAATAACCACAGAATCCTATGTAAATAACTGTTTAATGGTAATGGTGATCCACTGATTAGCTGTCAGTTCAGTCAGATTTAAACTCAAACAGGTCATTCAAAAAGCTATCTACAACAGGTAAGATAATGATTGTTCATATCTTTTCCACAGAATCCCATTTCTAAATGGCTAAACCACCCCTTTATTGTAAGTACTGAACATTAGGAGAAAACTAACACAACTAATGCACTTTTATGTTAACATGCTACAAGTTGGAGTAGTTCATCATGGCAGAATGCAGGAAGATTTTCATTTTATGGTTTAATTTTTATCATTTGTAACACAAAAAGGCCAGAAATCTTGATTGCTTTCCATTTTTCAAATTCAGAAAATGACTTTATGTTGAGAATAGTCCTCAGCTGCACTTTCTAAAACAGCATAACTGAGTCTCCCTAAAAATGTAAGGCTTTAAATTGATAATTATTTTTTCTGATTATTCTTTTTCTTTTTTTATACTTTTGTTTTTTGTTTTTTTTGTTCAGTGCAGTTTTATTGCCACCACCGGACAACAATGCCTCTCTTTCACTCTTTGCCCAAATCCACTTATTTCTCATTTCATTTTTTTCAAGTCAATAATTTCCTTAAAATGCTCGTTATTGTTGTTTCTTTGACAGCCTGACACAAACACAACAAAGTACTGTATTTCTTAGATTTGGCTACAGAATTTAGAGATGAAGTGTGTTTTTTAGCACAGCAGTGGGGATCTTTTTGTTGTAACAAAGGAAGGCGTCACATGGTGCAACAGCAGTGATGGCAGCTCCATGTCACAGAGGAATAAATATTTGCAGGTACTCAGTGCAGCTCTTGTTAGCTGGATCTGTTCGGTTTTGATTTCCTGGATGAAACGTTAACGGCTCACCAGGTAAATGTCCCGAGCTCTTTATTTAAGGAGGAAAAATCCCACAACTCCCCATCCGTGTGGGTAGATGAACAACCCCAGGCTCCGTGGATGTGTTGGAGACGACAGGAGAATTTACAGAAACCACTTTAAACGCAGTAAGTCCATGAACCTGATGTTTAAAAAAATAAAAAATAAAAAAAGGATTTAACTTCTGTAACCCTGCCACTTTCAGGAAGTTGTACCACTTCATGTGCAAATCTACAATTATAAAAAAAATACCAAAATGTCCCTATTCTTACCAAACGGAAATGATAGTAAATGGTTAGGATAGATAGATAATGTAAAAAAGCAACACAGAGAACGCCAGATACAAAGAGTGTCAGGTAAGTTTATTGGTCTAATAAAACTTGAAGCCCTTTCACATTTACTGCAAAAACAAAAGTCTTTATCACAGAGCTTAATATTATTTTTGTAAGTTCTTGGTAAGAAAACCTCTGTCTGTTTTTAAGGAGGCAGTGTTCAGATTCAGTGAGGGGGGTGAAAGGCTCAGAGTCGTCAAATGACAGGAGAAATTCAAAGGCCTAGCAGTCCTTGAAGGAACGCATGTTACCCACCACCTTTTATGCCTCAGTTTTAGACTAAGATCCTCTTACGTTGAGACAGAGTTGGAGCAGTTTTGGTCAATCCTTGAAAATAATATGCACAATCTCCTGTGATGCAGGAGTGTCAAACTCTGTTACACATGGGGACCAAAACTCAAAACTTGGTCCCAGCCAAACCCCAGTCTCATTACTTATTTTAAAACAACACAATAACCTAACTGTGTCAAATTATTCATATAGAAATACAAATGACCTTTTCCTTATGACATTTTAGGTCAAATTAGGAACATGTAAAACTTATTAAATAAAGCAAGAAATATCAAATTTAAGATACTCTGGCATTCATTTCTAGTGCCATACTTTCTATCAACAACTTGTGCATTTTGTATGTCTCAGTAATACGTTTTATCACAATCAATCAAATGGGTAAAAAAAAAACTTACTAAAAATTTGAACAGCTGAAAACTGAAAAAGATATTTAAAACAGACTGTTGCTCTGATGCATAATAACTCAAGCCTTGGATACAAGTTCATTAAGAATGTGATCGGTCTCATTTGACGTTCTGTGCTGTCCAATTTATTTTCTTTTAATTTTTAAGCGAAACGAGTAACAATACAGACTCAATCTGTCACAGAGTTGTTGGCCAGATCTAATACATTTAATAATATTGACGAGGGGAGCCAGATAAAATGTTAACAGGGGCCAGATTTGGTCCACAAGCCTTGAGTTTGACACATGTGGCTTAGAGTATGTGTTGCGAATGTGAGCTATACTACCACGCCAAATTTGAGCATGGTATCTGTAAAACTGACTGAGTTATAGTCCATTTTTGTGTTTGCTGAGATCACACCAAGTTAAAGTTCATCCACAAATCATGACATTCAATCCAGTAGCTGTGAAGACGTTTAACTCCAAAGATTTCAGCCCCATTGGGGCACAATGAAAATCAGCAAACTATTTAAAAGTTCTGTGCAGATCACAGTGCTCTAATCATTTTAATGGTAAGACATGCCCATACCAGTGTGTGTGTGTGTGCGTGTGTGTGTTTTCTCAGCCCTCTGAAGCCCAACAACCTGGACCTCAGCAGGTGGTAAAACCAACATGCTTTCGGCTCATTGGGGTGAACAGATTCCCTTTCATGGCTCCATTTGTGGACTGCTTGGAGCACATCTTAGTCCACAGCCAGCCACCAAGACACCCATTAAGGTCTCAGCAAGAGTTCACGATGTGTAATTAGCTGAGACTTGCAGCTTAATCTGCCACCTAATAGCTGAGTAGATTTCTTCCTCTTTGGTTAATATTCAATAATCCGATATCACAACACGTGAAATTTGTACCTTTCAAAGGTAAAACATGAAGCTCAGCAGGTCTTTATTTTTTCAGCAGATTGTTGCTCTGCAGAGGCGTGTGTTCGGCCCTTTAGAAGCCCTCCTTCAGCCGGCAGCTTCCATGTCTGATCCCTGGCTGTTGATGCAGCTGAGACATGTTGAAGGGGCTGCAGTTTGAGTCCACTGATGTGACTTCTTAGAAAGGGCCTAAATCATCCATTTGCCACCACTTTGTTTTTCTGAACTCGGGGCAGCGAGCAAATAAATCCCTGTCATTCCAGGATCATCTGTTGGTTGTTTATTTACTCACACTTAACTTTCTCCTGCTGTCTGAGCTGCAGCCCTCACCGGGAGACGGAGGCAGCCCCTAAAGTGGGGACAGAACAGCAAGAGTCTGTGCTCTAACAATCCTCTTGTTTTATTGTTTTTAACTTTTACATATAATATGACAAATTTATTGTGTCTCTAAAGAGAATATTTACATAAAACACCATGTTTTCACCTCTTTTATTTTTGGCTGGCTGAAGCAGATCACAGCAGGGGCAGAACAATAAACATTTCAGGTTAAGAAAATATAGTGACAGTAAAATGACAAGAAAACAAAGTTTGGTCCCTAAATGCCTTTAAAAAAAACCCACAACTTTCAAATGTCCAACTGTAAAATGATTTTAAAAGTCTCAACTTAGAAAATTTTATAACGTTTGTTTGATTTTTCTGCAACTTACCAAGTGAAAAGTATTTAGTCCCACGCTTTAAGGTTTACTCTGTGTGGTTATAAAACTTGCACTATTGATATTTTTACATTTCATTCTTTAAAAAACAGTTTTTATATAAATGGTACTTGATTAGCACATTTAAAAGTACATTTTATGTACCCAACACTTAAAAAAAGGTAATTCTAGATAAATTATTTGGATAACATGTTGATAGATACATAATATTAACACTTTACCACAGCACAGGTGTTTTAGTATTTTTACTTTGTTTAATATTTTATGTTCTTATATATGTTTTTGTTTTATATTGGTAATAATGTGTTTTCATTTGAGTATTTTATTGCTGTGGTTTTGGGATTAATTGCACAGCACTTTGTCTCGCTCTGGTTCTTGTAAATGTTCTTTATAAATAAAGTTGTTCTGATTAATTACTCTGACTGTAAATCACAACAAATAAATTGTGATTCAGCAGGTTGGATCAGTGTCAGATAAATACAAAAAAAAAAAAAAACATTCTTTGCAGGTTTTCAGTGTCTTACTCGTGATCCAGTAGGTTTTTAACCATTTTAATAGTTTTTCTTCGAGCAGTTTATGGAGTCTTTATAGAGGTTACTGTGCGTGCAGGCAGCTCCTCCCATCCAGCTATAAGAAGCCAGCTGACCTGCAGGCTGGGTGCAGCCTGCTCGTGTCCACCACACACCGACTTATGAAAACCCGGACAGCTCCATAACCGCAGGTGGTTGCAGACTTTGCGCCACATGGAGACGTAGCGGGCGTCCATCCTGGGTTCGTACGCACACTGACTTCACCGGGGCGTCTTGGATCATGACGTTTGCCATGCTGCGGCCCGTGGCCACGCACCTCATCTACTCGGACTTCACCGTCACCTCCGAGGAGGACGACGAGAACCGCAGCGAGAGCGACGGCGGCTCGGAGCAGAGGTACTGCGGCTCGGCGGAGAAGCGGAGGCGCATCTCCCGCAAGCTGGAGCCGGGGGACACCGCCGTGGTGATGAAGCAGCGCAGCGCGGCCAACGCCAGGGAGCGAGGCAGGACCCAGAGCGTCAACACCGCCTTCACGGCTCTCCGGACTCTCATACCCACCGAGCCCGTGGACAGGAAGCTGTCCAAGATCGAAACGCTGCGACTCGCCTCCAGCTACATCTCCCACCTGGCCAACGTGCTCCTGCTCGGAGACGGCGGCGCGGACGGCCAGCCGTGCCTCGGCTCGGTGCACGAGCAGGGGGAGAGCGGGGGGAAGCAGCCCCGGAGCATCTGCACCTTCTGCCTGAGCAACCAGAGAAGAGGGGTAAAGAATGGCTTCGTCCTCCATCCGTGCAAACATCTGCTCAAATCTGCTTAAAGCACGACAGAAACGCCTAAACTCAACTTGTTGCTTTTGACAGTTAAAGTTGAAAAAGTCATAATCTGATGTATGTTTCTGTTTAGATTTGCTGCACTTAAGCAGCTATTATTATTATTTTTATCATTATTATTATTGTTGTTATTATTATTATTATCTGAGGTTGGATTGTGCGCAAAATGGTCCATTTTTACGCACCAAACAGGCTTGGCCCTTGCTTTAAATTCCTCAAACACATGGCTGGTTTTTGTTCAGCGCCTTCACATGGTGCAGTGGTTCCCAAACGTGGGGTCGGGATTCCATTGTGGGCCAATAAAAAACAAGTGGGGACTCTTGAGATGATATCCAGTAATCTAATTAAATGCAAAAACGTTATTTCTGACTGCATAGTTTGCCAATATTGTCAGAAGAGATAAAAACAGCAGTCAGAATTAAAATTGTTTTGTTTCTGTTATCTTTAAACCTGTATTTATTTGGATTATTAGTAATTATTTTTACTTTATCAAGCAATAGTTGCGGGTCACAAGTCTCCCAATCTCTTATTTTTGTGCTCAGAAGATGAAAACTTTATGGTGAAGTTAGAAAAGAAATATGCAGCGTCTGTTACAGATAAATTCAATGTTGTGGTAAAATGACTGAGATATGTTTTTCTCTTTTCCAGATTAAGGACGGAAAGGAGTGTTTAAAAATGCGAGGGCTGGGTCCGCTGCGAATGAGGCGCTGATTGAAGACCAGCGAAGGATTAAGCAACCTGAACACCCTCAAAGACTTTCTCAGGGAAAAACCGAAGCTGGGTTTTTTTTTGTTTGTTTGTTTTGTTTTGTTTTTTACAGAGCGGCGCACACTCGTGTACTTGTTGTACACATGCTGGATTAAATGATGGAACCAAAGAAGAGACTACAGTATTTATACTTGAGTGGGAAATCTGAGCATTAGACTTTCAAAGATGCTGTGCATTTGTTTGAAACTTGGTCGTCTTGTCCCTTTTTTATATTTGGCAGAAGTTTTAAATAAAATATATTTTATGAAAAATGAAAGTTTTTTTCCCCCCATCTTATTCTGATCAAATCTGCTTTGAACCTTTTACAAGAAAATACACATTTTTGCCACAATTTGGGTATTTAGGTATGTATTTCTAGTCAATATCTGAAACGAGAAATTGGAGCCATCTTTGTTTGCTTTTTTTTAGAAAAATAATTTCCCAAACAGCTATCGTTTGACTAAAATTACTAAAAACAAATCTTGTGAAGCTACTGTACTTATATGAAGCTCTATCACAGACTTATATCCTAATCATTATTTTGGATGAAATGTATTTTGGCAAGCATACAAGTTTCCATGGTTACAAACCCTGATGTTGTTCAGGAACCCTCTGGATCTGCCGCAGCAAACGGTTCAGGGTCTCTGGTGTCACTGACTGCAGGTTTTTTTTTCCCTCCGAATCTCACCATTGCTGTTTTTTGAAGTCTGTTTCCGATTAGTCACGGCAAATAGTAGTCCACACTGTGGTTTGAGCCCCAACACAGCTGTTGGTGTGTCAGAGAAATAAATCACTGCTGTGGGCCCAGTGGACAAGGAGAGATGGGGTGAGAGGTCAGAGGTCACAGCAGAGCTCTATGTGAAGTGAAATGTAATGATGGCAATTGATGCAATGCAGCTTGTCCTTTTTGTCTTTTCTTGTTAGTTTAGTTTGCATGTCAATAATAGTTGAGGTTTGAACCTGGATGAATTTTAAATGGGCTCCTAATTTTCCTGTTCAAGTTTTTTTTCTATCACAGCAGTGTCCATAGAGCCACGTCAATATAAATAACTTTCACTGGAAGATAGCAAAAGCAGCTCAGTCTCCGCGGGTCTCTTTCTGTCTGTCTTCTCCGGTCTTCAAAAGCCGCTTGACTGAGCGCTCCACCAGGCAGTCTGCAGCTCCGACACACGGACGACTGACACACAGTTCCTGTCTGGCATCACACTGAATAAGTGTGCAAGCTCAGTCCTCACATCAGAGCAGGGCTCCCCGGTGGCCACGGAGGCTCAATGGAAAGATAATTTTGAGGCAGTTAAAGGTGCATGTTGGGGGTCTGAGCTTCCCCCAGCCTCTGTCTTCAACCTGTCCCTGTTAGGATAAGTCAAACTTGTCCTCCATGTTTGGAGACCGAGGCCTCCTCAAATGGCTCCCTGAGGCAGGAAGATGTCACGTAGCCAGAGGAAGGGAAAATAGAGCACAGCCGACCTCTCAGAGGAACTCTCTGTGCGGTGGGGCTTTGGGTCATCGCCTGTCTTGACATCATCCGGCACTGGGACCCAGATGTGCAGCTCTCTGGTGGTGAAGCCATCCTAACAGTGAGTCTTCAGCAAATTCAGAAAGAGAGAGATCTTCTTCCTGTTTTTTCAACCGCATGACAGGTAGAATAAATTGATGTCAGACACTCTGTAGAAGAGTTGAGCTCCAGGAAAAACAGAAAGTCAGCAGATCTGACCAGTGTGGATCTGTTTAACTTGTCCAGCAGCTGGGAGCCCAGAATATCTGTCCTGGGACCACTGCACAGGTTTACCTCCTCACTTTGCTGTCTATCCTCTTCCTCTTATGGTTGTCTCTTTTTTTCCAAAGCAGTTTTTTTTAGCAGGAAGACTTTTTGCAGAGACGAAATAAAGCTCAAAGCTTCTTTTTTCTGCCAGTTTTGTGACCTCAGATGAAAAATAACCTGAACACTTGAAGAAGCACAAAACAACGAGAAGAAAACATCTGTTACCTGTTCTTGATTACCTTTTGGTCTCATAATCTCTTTGAAGGATCCAGACAGTAATGTTTTTTTCAATTTGACTTATTTAGGTAACATATTACCAGTTGCTTCCAGTATTCACATTATTTAGGTTTAAATTGGATAATATGAGACAGTGTTAAATGTTAATGCTAACCTTGCTGTCAGTCAAAAATAGAGTGCACTGCCAAAAAATAAGATGTTGAAACTTTGAAGTTCATGACGTCTGCAGCAACTTTACAAAAAGGGGATTGGGGCACGTTTGCCACGGTGCCGCACCATGTTAAACAACACTTGGGAAAATGCAAGCCCTCCCTCCTTCAGTTTTAGAGTTTTACTTGTCAGGCATTAATACTGGGCTCTACAATTATTCAAATGTGACCTCAAGTGTACAGCACAACATATTTCATCATGTTATTATTTATTGAACAAACATGAAGCCACAATGGAAAAGCTGTGTGTCAAAAACTAAGTCCACACTTGCTGATTCTATAGGATTTAAGAGGTTCAGTGTCAGCCAGGTGCTGCTGATCAGATGTATTGATTACCTGATCATCATCAGTGTGAAGCAGGGGTTTTGTCAGCTTGCTGCTCTGCATACAGGTGTGTGTTAACACGATGCCAAGGTGGAAAGACATCAGCAACAGCCTCAGAGAAACAGATGTTGCTGCCCGTCGATCTGGGAAGGGTTAAAGATCATTTCCAATCAATTTGGATTCCATCATTCTACAGTGAGAAAAAAATATTCCCCGGTGTAAAAAATTTCAGACAGTTGCCAATGTCTCGGCAAGTTCACCCAAGGTCGGAACGTGCAATGCTCCAAGAAATTATAAAAAACCCAAGAGCGCCATCTGAGATTCTACGGCCTTCATTTAGCAGGTTAAAGGTTAAAGTTCATGACAGTACAGTTAAAAAAAAAGACAAATATGTTTTTGGAAGGCTTGCCTGAGAAATCCTTCTCTCTAAAAAGACCATTTCAGCAGGACTTATATTACAAAGTTTACAAAACATCTTGGACAATGTTTTTTGGGACAGATGAGGTCAAAGTTGAGGTGCTTAGTCATAATGAGCAGCAGCAAATGCAGCATATCAGCACAAACACCTCATACCAGCTGTCTAACATGGTGGTGGAGGGGTGATGGTTTGGGCTTGTTTTACAGCCACAGGATCTGGGAACCCTGCTGTCATTGAGTCGATCATGAACTCCTCGGTAGATTAAAGGATTATTTTAAACTCAAATGTGAGGACATCTGTCTGACAGCTGAAAATTGGACCAAACTGGGTCACGATTCAACAGAACAACGATCCCAAAAACAGCAGCTAATCTACAACAGAACGGCTCAAAAAGGAAAGAATCGGTCAGAGTCCAGACCTCAACCTGACTGACATGCTGTGGTGTGACCTGAAGAAACTATTTATGTATTTATTTAATTTGTACCTCAGCCTTGGGGTGATCTTGTTTGTTGTATTTTTTTATATAAAAAGTTGCATATTTTCACTACAATAATCTACTATTTTTCTTTATAGAACATGCATCAAATGCATTAAACATAATGCTGCAGCTATGTCAAAGTAAAGTCTAACTTATTCCTTCTTTAGACACCCAGGCAACTTGTCCCTTTCATGCAAACGTTTTTTCTTTTATTTTCTTCCTAGTTTTCTTTTTGTTTTGTGGTTCATAATTGGGAGGTTTTAACTTGGACTTGTGATTGCAGCTTTTAACTGCATTCACTGGTATTTCAAGCTATTATTTTCAATAGTATATTATTATTATTATTATTATTATTATTATTATTATTATTATTATTATTATTATTTCCGTGTTGCACAAGATTTTAAAGATCACATCATTCAGAGTTGTTCATTTGATATCAGGCTTGTTCTGTTTGTTTTCAGAGAATTATATGATTTTCTTATTTAGACATTTATTTATTTATTTATATAGTAGCAACTCACAACAAAAGTCATTTTAGGGCACTGTACAGAAAAGGAAATCATTTAATTTTAGTGGGAATATGTACTATAGTTTATAAAATTCACAAATTCTATGCCAAGCAATATTATTCCTAGATTGTTACAAAATATGTATTTTTTTATTTCACACAGAGCCAAAGTTGAGAAACTCTTCATTACAACATTAAAAAAGCTTGCTGCATCTGCTCTTGTCTCCAGCTTTGAGGAATGTTTTTTTTTATGAAAAGCAGAAGAAGAAACTGACACATTCACTTATTCTGCTTGATGCCAGTTCTGTGATCCAAAAACACAGAAGAGGAAACAGTTGTATTTCATTCAGGAAGCAGGGTTTGATGAATTGTGTTGAGCAATGGCAGCTTGAAACAACCTTTACATGTGAAACACAAATCACAGCCTGGTCAGCTCAGAGTGGTCCTGTTCTCGTCTCTCAAAGTTAAACTAGATGAACCAGAAACAGGAAGGATGTAAAGAGGTCTTTTTTTTTCAGCATCATCTGGGAACGTGGTCCTGATTCCCAGATGGGTGCTTATCCTCGGCATTTTGTAGTCTTGCCAAGAAGTTCTTGTTATACAAACCTTGCACATGGTAATATTTTAATAGTACTTGCTCTCACAGTCCGTTTCAGCATGTTTTAAACACCCATTGGCTGCAGAGATGGGCCCCCGCTCCACCTGCATGTCAGAGATATTAATGGTTGTGTGTCATTTTGCGGCTTGAAGCTCAGACGCCTCCCTTCCTATTTCACTGGACATGGCCACTTTTCCACACTGAGGAGGAGGAAGTCTGTCTGCCCGACCGTCAGCTGAGCTTCTGTGGGGGAGAAAAGCCGTCCGAGGAGCCGGCCGTGTCTCCTCAGACATGCGAGAACAATTGTTTTCATGTGCCAGAGACTTTGGCAGGGCCTTCAGACAGAGGGAGGATGATTGAGGGCTGCGGAGAGAATAGAATGGGTGGGTTAGTGTTGGGGGGTGGGGGGAGCTGGTTCAGAGGAAATCCCTGAGAAGAAATTAGGGAACAATACAGATCCTCGTTACAGTGCTGTGTTTCTGCCGCAGACCCGGCCAATCAACCCCCGGCAATAAGCAGCCTGCCAGAGCTCAGAGGCAGAGGTGAGAATCCAGCAGCGCTTTAGAGAGGGGTTTTTGCTTCCTTGAATAAACAGTGAAGTCGGCAGAGTGATGCTGGCTCTGTTCCCTCACAAAAAACATGGATACAACAATACTCACTGTAACAAAACAAAGATATTATCCAGATCAAACAGAAGGAAAAAATGATCTGAGTGGAAACAGAAGTACACACTCCCTACAGCGTGTGTAGATGTTCATTGTTATGGAAGTTTGACATGTAGGTGAAATCGAAAGAATATGAATCATGTTTTACCCACGCAGGGGCTGCAGAAACCAGCTGCAGAAACAGGCTGCAAATGCAACACTGACTCAGTAACGACTCTTAAAGTTCACAGAACAAGTCTGTTTGTGCTCTATGTTTTAGCCGTGCTTCTGTTTGTCTCAGATTTGAGGACCTATTTGTCATTCTGCAAGCAAACCAGCAGAATGGTTTTAAGAATGACAACATCAGTAAGTTCTACACTTCAGTCCTTACAACGTCTGCTGAGATAAGCTTTTACTCTGATTACAACATCATCTCTTACCAAATTTTATCAGAGCTCATTCCACAGAATTGGCTTGAACTTAAGTATTGATATGCATGGAGCGCAGGAGTGACTAACTCCCTGATTTTCACTCAATGTCACCATGAGGTCAAAGTATAAACTTGTCTAGTATAGACCAAAAAGAAGTTATCTTCCACTGTCAGGAAAGGCAGGCAATCCTATAATTGCCTGTGTGTGTGTGTATGCATTTTTGTCTTTCTGTCAGTTAGTAAATCATGTCTTGAATCTGTGGATTGCATGTCTAATATAAACAAGCAAACTGGCAAAATTTGTCCATTCCTAATTTAAGTATGGTACGATCTTGACTCACCTTCTGTCCCACAACATCTGAATGCAAAATGTAAAATAATTGAAAGAAATTTCCTTATTGTTTTGCACTTTTTGCTGCCAGCAGATCCAATAGAGAGTTCACTAGCACATCGGTTTACCATTGTTCTCTCCAGTTTGAAACAATGGTTCTCAAAATGTTCTCCACTGCACTTTTGTACCTTTTATTTTTAACTTTTAAACAGTTCATATTAAAATTTCCTCTGAGCCAATTAAAGGGATCCTGATTGCCACCAGTTACACCACAGTTTGAGAACCATGGCTTTAAGTAATGCTAGTTAAATTATTATTCTGTTTATTTTTTGGTTTGTTTTGAGTTTATTGGTATTTTGTATTCACACAGCTGTGTGACTGCAGCCCAGTCCAACCAGAAAAGGTTTTATGTTTGTGTTCTCAAGTCAGTAGTACCACAGCGTCACAGTTTAAGGTTAGAAACTGTGAAGAAAAGTATCCATGTATCCCCAAGGGTTTTGATTGTCTGACTGTTTGTTTTTTACAAAACAGGAAAAACAAATTTCAAAAAGTAAACTGTGTAACTTCTACCAGTTTCTTTATTGCGAAACACATACTTTCACTCCTACTCCTACTGTGAAATGTCTAAAAGTGAAAGGACAAAAGGACATTTTGCATAATGGGTGTTGAACATGTGGCTCTTTTACATGTTGAGTGTACGGACTGACACAGTCCAGCTCGTCTGCCTTTGTCTCTGAAAGTGTTTGTGGCCTGACTGAGATTGCTCGTTGTGATCCTGCAACATCTGACACTTTAGACCAACGCAGCTCAACATTTTGGTGTGACATTGGGTTGATTATTGAAGTTAAAAGCCTAAATCAGATGCCTGATGCCTGGTTGTGTCAGGAAGTTCCCTCCAGGATATCTGCCAGCCGACCTATTAACAATAAAAATATTTAAAATAACACAGCAGGTTTAAAAATACCAAAAATTTCTAACTGTGTAAAGTTTTACCATAACTTGTAACATTTTTATAGGTAGGCCTATATTGAAGGACTCTAAGGTTAGTTGAAATATTTTATTGTTGAAAGTTATCCATAAAATCATGCTACTTTACAGAATTATTGCACTGTTAATCCAAGCTTTGCCACTGCGGGCACATAAAAGTGACCTACATGACTCAGTGGAGCTGCTTCTTTATTATTTCCTGCTGCCAAAGGATTTTTAATGTTTGTGCTCACGTCTGTGTTCACATGTCTGCAGCGTTAACAAAACACCTTATTTACCAATGGACACATTTTAATCATTGGATGGACTAATCATTTAATTATTTAATCATTTAATATAATCATTTAATCATTGGATTGATATCTAAAACTAGTTCACATTTGGAGTCAACCCCATTTAAGATGGCTGCTGCAGCTAATTCACCTTAGCCAGCTCAAAAATAGCTACACCTCAGCCACTTTTATGGATACTGAGCTAAAATTTAATGTGGTAGTAGCCATGGGTCATTCACAACACATACACTGAGGGCTAATAAATTGCACAAGATCATGTTGCATCGCATGAGATCACACATAATATTATTTTCAAGGTTTGGCCAAGCAGCAAAACTATAACTTCATTTCTATACATAAAAATCTTAGTTTGAAACTCTGGCATGAAAGGTGGTCATAATATGCAGTCCCTCATGGAATGCTAGGCCTTTAACTAGCTAAGTAATTGTTTTGCAGGAGTTTTTGTTTTTCATCTTAGCCAACAAAGGGTCATTAAAAAAGTAGCAACAATAGTACTTTTTTTTGCTGATTGCAGATGGTTTCCTTCCCTTTGTTTTGTTGCACTGTAGTCTTCTTTTATATTGCCCCCATCTTCTCACTGTACTGCAGAAGCAGCAATAAAACTAGAGTAAATTTAAAAATGGACAAATCCATCTAAAAATATCAACTGTCTGCCTCACTGGTACTGAAACGCTGGTAGAGTCAAAGGTCCATCAGAAAACCATTTATCTGTCAAACTCTTGTAAACATGCACGGTCTTCATGGGAAAGTCTCCATGAACAGGGCCTGTGGGAGAGACGGCGGAACCATTGGGATGTTTCATTTGAGCTCACAGAGCAAACAGTCAGAGGATTTCCTCAATCAGAGGCGACAGAGTGTGCAGCGAACAAGCTCGCTGACAGAAACATGGAGGCCCACGCTAGCAGCTGGGCGTGCAAACAACCTCTGGGATTTACTGTGGCTTGTAACACCTTTCAGCTCCGATGCTGCGCGGCAGACTCAAACACAAAGCGTGAATGGAATCTGCCACATTAACGCCAACAATTAAACTCTTAGGGAATCCCAACTTTGACTGGTCCGAACAGCCTGCAAAGTCTTTGCCCCTGAACTTCATGACCCTTTCTTTTTTTTCTTACACGTAGTTTGCATGAACTTAAAATCTGTCATGTGTTTGATTATGGTGTTTTAACAAATCAGCACATCTGTAACTGAGTGATAAATCAGGAATGTAGAGTATCATTTGATATTATGTTTCACTTTGAGTTTACTCTGGGTCACAGAGCTAAAACTCCTCGCAGCTGCAGTTACAGTACATGGTGTCCAGTGGGAAAAGGCCCAAAAAAGTCTTAATTTCCACAAATATTCTGCTGTAAAATCTTTACATTTCTGTGCCTCTGCTCCTGCAGTGCCAGTTGCTGCTGAATGAGGCATTGTTTCATTCAGAGGGGGGAATCCAAAGACCTCACTCTTCCCTTTTCCATAAAGTCACTCTGCTATTAATAACCATATATCGCCCTCCTTTGTCAACAAGAGCGACACATACAAATAATATGCTTGAGGAAAGACAATGGTCAGTTCCCTGTGGTAAAAACAACAGGATGAGCCAGAATCATAAGAGCTTGTGTGTGTGTGTGTGTGTGTGTGTGTGTGATTGATGTGAGCCTCCTGTAAAAAGGAAGCCATCTCACTTACCCACTCAAAATCTCTTTCATGTTCTAAACATTTCACATGCTACCCTCTGGGTGAAAAATAGAGATGCAGTTTTTTCTCAATTTAGTAGCCACTCTGATGGTTTTATTGATGGTGTAAAAATGTTGTAAACTTATGTTGGTATAATGTTTTTATTTATTTTACTCAAATCTAATGTAAGCCTCTTATAGTTGAGCTATAATGATCAATGCTCCCACTTAAAGTGACACTTTCCTATATAAAGCACTTTATAGTGTGTTTTCATTCACCCATTACTCATATTATACAACTGCATTCTGTTTTTGTTTTGTTTTTCTCTTCTCACATCCACTGATATAGATACAGGGAGTTACGGGTGCAGATAAATTGGTATCTTTTTGTTAAAGAGAGAAGCTGGTGTGCATCTCCAGCAGTCACTGTCAGAGACGGGGGACACCCTGGACAGATTACAAGTCCATGACAGAGCCACATAGAGACAAACCAGACAAACAACTATTCACACTCTGCCTGACACCTACTGGAATATGTAGAGTTGCCAAATAACATGGGTGTTTTTGGTTTGTGGGAGGAAACTGGAGTGCTGGGGGAAAACCCACGCCTGCACAGGGAGAAGATATGCAAAAACTCCTCACAGAAAGACCCCAGCTGGGAGGCAAACCTGTGACCTTTTTACTGTGAGGCAACAGTTCCAACCACTGCTCCGCTGTGCTGCCATTTTGGCAAGTTTCAGTTTCACTTTTTTATGATTTGCTTTTAAGAGTGGTGTGCTCTTCAGTCGTCTTCCATTAAGTCCACTTGGTTCAAACAGCGATAGACAAGTAATCTGACAATGATGTACCTTGACCTTGGAGTTCACCTCTAATCTCTTTGTAAGTTGTTCTGGGCTCTTTGGATACTGTTTGTGTTATCTTCAATCTTCAATTTGTCATTACATTTTACCCTTTCGGCCACATCCAAAGCGGCTGTCTCCTGTCCTGTGGATCTTAAACTTCTGAATAATCTGTGCAGCTGTAGTCGGAGGAACATCCAGCTGCTTGGAGACGGTCTTATAGCTTTTACCTTTGACATACGTGTTAATAATTTTCTTTTGTTACCTCTTTAGGACTTCTTCTGGTATAATTGCCTATCTTGTCAGCACCAGTAGTCCTTATGCAGACCAAAGTCTGGTCTTAATATAGTACAAACACACTTTTAGGGGTTAGGTTTAGGGCCAAAGTGTGCACTGAGTGTAGGGTTAGGCACAAACTGGTAGTAGTTGAAGTTAGGTTTCATTGGATAAGAAGATTAAAGTTTGTGAGTGAGTGAGTGAGTGAGTGAGTGAGTGAGTGAGTGAGTGAGTGAGTGAGTGAGTGAGTGAGTGAGTGAGTGAGTGAGTGAGTGAGTGAGTGAGTGAGTGAGTGAGTGAGTGAGTGAGTGAGTGAGTGAGTGAGTGAGTGAGTGAGTGAGTGAGTGAGTGAGAAGGAGGCAGTGGGGTGAAGGCAATGTCTTTGTTGTCACTTTTGTTTTCTGAAACCCACCGAAAAAATTGTTTTTCATCAAAAATAATTCAGACCTGAAGCAACAGGATGTCAAAATATTTCCAGTCAGACTCCAACAAGCAGAGTCTGTGATGAGTAACTAGTCCTCATTTGAAAAAAAAGAAAGAAGAGGAGAATGTAAACTTTCACTTGTTATTTAAAAAAAAAAAAAAAATTCTACAGCTGATTTTGCTCTTATGGGGTGATTTAAACTAAACATGTCATTGAGAAAATCTGAGTTACAATAATCATAATAATAATAAAAACAGTAAAGTGCATTCTTCTCAGGCACCACCTGGTGGCAGATGTTCTCCATCCATCCATTTTCTTTACCTGCTTCTCCTTTCTGGGTCGGAGGGAGCTGGTGTCTGTCCCCAGCAGTCACTGTGTGTGAGGCGAGGGACACCCTGGACAGGTCGCAAATCCATCACAGGGAGACATAGGGACAAATGAGACAAACAACCGTTCACGCTCTCACTCACACCTAGGGACAATTTTAGAGTTATCAATTAACCTAACATGCATGTTTGTGGGAGAACACCAGAGTACCCGGAGTAAACCCAGGTGCACACAGGGAGAACATGCAAACATGCAAACCCAGAAAAGCCCCAGGCCGGGATGCTGGCATCTTGCTGGGAGGCGACAGCTTTAACCACTACGCCACTGTGCCACCTGCAGATGCTCTCCATACTTTGTAATAAGGTCTCATGTTTCCTGTGAGGTCTTTAAGTCCGCCTCTTTTAGTTTCACAGCCTCAATTTCAAGTAAAGTGAAAACCAACCATCATTTTTTCTCCTGTAAACACAAGCGCCAGATAAAGTGAAAGACATGTTCCAGGCGGTACTGTTCATCAGCGTGAGTTCACTTACTATTTTTATGATTAAATCTCCATTAAACTGTCAGTGATCAATTCAACTCTCTGAACTCTGTGCTCAGCTGCTTTTGGTGCCTAACACAACCCAGAGTTCTTCAGAAGTTGAATCAGGCTGCAATAAAGATGTCTTACTTCAGTGTTCAAGTGTCGACTCAGACCTCTTGGATTTCCTCGCCATCACTTGGTACAAGGTCAGTAACACTAAGACATGAATTAGGATTTAAAACTTTTTTTCCTACTGTGTTGTGAGTTATAAAGCTTTCTGATGTTACTCCGAACAGGTCAGCAAAAACAAACAAGAAGGAATCGTGAGGAAACTAAAAACTGATGGTGCCACACAGAGATACAACTTCAGTCGGGAGGCAGATTTTGGAGCAAGGCACAGCCTGCTGTTGCCCAGAGCGACGCCTGCAGATTCAGCCACATACAAGTGTGACATCAGTGCAAATGTAGGGGGTAAAAACAAAGAGATGAGTGTCCGTCTCACAGTGCATGGTAAGCTTTGAATTTCATCTTAATCATCTTTACCAAGATACACGACACTTCAGAGTCTACAATGAGCTCCAGAGCAGAGAAAACAGTGACCAGTTATGTTTTATTTACTTTTTAAAAGTTTAAAATACAGTTAAAATGGTATTACTGCTGCATCTGCAATAGATTTGATAAGCAATAGATAAAGATCTGGGAAATGTTGTACAGCGCAAAGGGTGAGAAAATAGTTTCACTTTCCTGATTTAGTTACATGAGGCAATAACCACAGAAGCCATCCAGCATCCAGTGGAACAAAAAGGTTTTCTAGATGTTATCGAAGTGAATTTATTCATTTGTTTATAAGACTTTGTATATCCAGTGTGTCAAAAGTAAACACACCCCACACAAACACACTTCATTCAGGCTTATTTGTTAAATTCATTATGTACACCACAAAAAAGGTCACATAACCTCAAGATCTCAGATATTTGTCAAATAAAGGATTAAATATGTGACTAACATCAATTGAAACTAAAAGCAGCAGACTTACAATGATTGACCTAAATATGTTAGTTTTTGTCTAAAAAACGTTGATGAGCGCGAAGCCACATCAAATGACAGGAAACAGAATGAGATGCATGATACGCCATTCTTGCATTTTTCCCCCTGCATATTCTGTGCCACAAAATAATGTGCCAAAAAAACCTGTCATTTCTTCCATATAAATGACCACTTTTCTTTAAAGAAATAGAGATTTAAACATGAAGCTGTTAGACATAATTAATACGATCAAATAAAAGAAAAGATGTATTTGTCTGATTAACTTAAAGAAGAATATATATAAAAACATACTGAGTTTAGGTTACATTCTTTGTAGCTATAAATTTAACTTTTAAAACAGTATTTTGTTAAAAAAAAAAAAAGTTAACTACATTTATATTTTATTTCTTTCAGAATGAAGTTTGTATGTTGCTTCAAAGAGGTGAACATGGTTTGGACCAACGTAAACCTTTTGAATTGACTCTTTGTTTTCACTTTAACTCAGTTGAATGAATTTGAAATTATTTGTTGAATGAACCAGTTTATTTTCTGCCATGTTTAATATTATCGTCTCTCTTGGTGTTGCACTTACAAACTTAGTTATGTTTCTTTTATTCAATGACAATGACACAAATAACACAAAGTTCTTGTTCAGATAATAAGATTATGTTCAACTCATATCAAGTGAATTCAAACCAATGCAGCACCTATTCAAACCAAAACGTTTAAAAATTAGTTTGACCTTCCACATTAAGTTAAAATAAAATAATTAATCAGCCTTAAAAGATCAATAACTTCATGATTGTTTTATCTTGAAAGGAAGAAGAAAGATTTCCACATTCATATTCGTTCAAGAAGAGTGTTTAGTGTGCGTGTGTAATTTTTTTTTTTCCACCTGTTTTGTCTGAATGCAGAGTGTGTGACCTCGACTGAGCTGCCAACGATGTCCAGTGAACCGAACAGAACTCAGCCCAGTCCCCTCCTCCGTGTCCAGCACCTGCCCATCGAGTGGAGCCTGACAGGATATGTAGTTTTGGCTTTGGCCAAAATTCTTCTATCCTTTATGTGCATTTGGGTAAATATACTCTTGTATTTGTTGGCATGCAGTATGTTGATTTGCTGTGAAACATACAGGAAACAAATCTGACATTATTACTGTTTGGTTTAAAGAGAAGCTTCTTTCAACAGATGTGAGGTATAGGGTTGTATAAAAGGCATTTTAATCTTTTTTCAGGCCATTATTTTCCCCCTGTTTTAAATATTTTTCATGTAGGAAATTCTGGAAAATAACAACAGGAAAAATGACATTTGAAAAGCAAACTGAGCTCTGAAAAGAGATTAAAAGAATGTTCTAGGCCCCTAAAGGTGTCTAAAACTATTTCTAGACCAGAGAGCACTTCGCTAATCAACATAAAAAAGCATGAAATATTAAAAATTAAATATTTCACTGTTAATCAGGGATAATTCAGTGGAGACAAACGTGACTTTCTTTAAAAACATAAACAGCGTTGATGTAGTTGATCCTTTTATAAATTGTTAACCCAAGAAACTAATTTATGACTTTTATAAGCAGAAAAACAAAATTTATCTTTCCTTTTTTTTAACATTGAGTATTTTTTACATCACTTTGTCACAAATAACCCAGTGCTTAGACTTAAAAGTAAAATTCTTGTGTTAAATCAGGGTTCAGTTTCTGCCCAGGAAGACATTTTTGATTACTTGAGATGTCTGATGCCTCTTTGGGGTTTCAGGAAATATTTGTTTTTAGTTGAAATGAGTTTTAAATGTCTGAGGAAAAGTCTAAATAAAACGATTTTACCCATCTTTGTCATCTTGGACAGTCCTTTTTTTTCAAAAGGAGTTTGAAACCTGACAAAATGACTGAACTGGGATTTTTTTCTTTTTGTTGTTTTGCTGAGTGGGTGGGCGGTTTCCAGAACAGACAAATGACTAGTTTCACATTGGGTTCTTCATTTAAAGTAAAATACTGAATGGTTCTGTGTAACAAACATTTAGATCCACTGTTATGAGGCTGTTGTTTTCATGAAGGGACCATGGGATGTTTCTTCAGGCAAACAGGAAGTCCACATTTGCCCAGTTTAGAGGAAAAAATAAAAAGAAACTCTGTCGCTCATTGAATCCCACGGCTGATGGTGTCACTAAGGAGCCAAAACCATAAAAAGGATGAAACAGGTTTTTGTGGAGATGTAAGAGTGCTTTCAGCCAAGGCCCAGATCTGAAAAAAATGGTGTTGAGAACATTCAACATTTCTGCACCAATTAAAGGTGGAAATAAACCAGTTAAAGGCATTTGGAGACTAAAGATGTTTCCAGCAGTCTCAGACTGAGACATCAGGGATGGAGCTCCTCCGTCAGACGGGTTCATGGTTTCTATGAATCAGCCAGAGTTTGGGAGACAAAATTAAAGATTAGAAGCCAAGTGAGGAAACCGATCCTCACTTTCAACAAACCGAAAACAAACTGATTGTTCTTTCCACAAACCAAACAACGAAACAAGAAAATATCGCTCATTACCTTTTTTCTCACTTCTCTTTGTGTGTGTGTGTGTGTGTGTGTGTGTGTGTCTGACAGCAGCATTTTTGCACAGCAAACAAAGAACTAGGAGCAAAGACGGAGGGGCAAACCAGACTGCTGTGTGCAAGCTTGTTGCTAACACACAGTTTATTCTAAACACACAGATTTGCATGCTTTTGGAAAGTTATGCAACTTAGAAGTGCCTTGATGCTTCAGTGCACGAGGCGGCACTGGAAGAAATACTCAACAACAAAACACTGGTCTTCTTTTTTGTTGTTGTTTTAGAGATGAAGCTCCTTTCACATCTCTGCAGAGACATGGACATGATCGTGCAGAGATACTCTTTTCTCCTCTCCTGACCTTGCTGAGCTCTATAATGAAAGAGAAGAAGAAACATCTAAAAGCAAAATGTGTTTAGGATTATTTAAAAAAAACTTTAACTTCTTCACAAAGTGATGAACAGACCTGAGTTATTTCAGTCTTTTGCTTTTAATGTCCTACAAAAAAACTCTAAAATGAATAGCATAGCTTTCCCTGAAGGAATGCACATCACCCTCTACGTTTAGTTTGAAACTGAGATTATCTTCTACAAAAGAATGATGGCGTTGCAGCCATTTTGGTCAAACCTTTAAATTACCGTTATGTGTAATCTCAATATTGTGAGCTGTCACCCCTCAGCGTATGTGTCGTGAACGATCAGTTAGTGCTCCGAGTATATGTTGGGGATCACGCTCAGCTACTACCACACCAAATGTTAGCTCAATATCCGTAAAATCATTATATAGAGAGAGTTATAGCCATTTTGCACTGGCTAAGATTGATTATCTGTAGCAGCCATCTTGAATTGGATCGACTCCAACAGCTGCAGATGTATGATTACATTCTGAAACTTTCATTACAATATGTCTGGTGGTTCAAGAGATATTTTACTAACAGACAAACAGAATCGACCAAAACAGTAAATGCTAAAGATTTAAGCAATAATTCAGTCCAATGTGCATCACTTGGAGTAGGTGTTGTCTGTGACTTTCAGCTACAGCTACAGCAGATCTTAGCACCATATCTGTAAAACTGACTAAATTCTGGACATTTTTTGTGTTTTCTAATGAGATGTTTTGCTAACGGTACAGACAAATGAACACACGGGCAAAAACATCATTGCTCCACCTTAGCCTTCAGCTGCAGGTGATAAATAGTTGTTTTTAGTTGCCATTGTGGATATGGGCGAAATCTGTGAAAAATACCACTGAAAGAAAAATGAAGATGAGTCTAAAAGCAAAATGATTTTGAACATTTTCTTAACAAGATGTTTAAACAACATGGTTAGAACCATGCTCACTGAATATTAATAACCTCTCAGAGGCACAAAAGCAGTTTTTGCTGTTTTTGTGCACACCTTGGTGGAGAAACTGTAGGCGCTTCTGCTCCGAGACACGTTTCCTCTAACAAACAGTTTATCTCCAGTCTGAGGTTTTTTTTCTTACAAAAGGGGTAAAAAAGGGGGGCTTTTTTCCAGTTTCGTCAACTGAACTGACGTTTTTTGTGTTTTGTCTCTTTCTAATGAAGGTAATTCGGATCATTTCTTCGAGACGTCAGAAGAATGACTGGTCCAACTAATTGTGGTATCCTCCTGGAGACTTCAGGGAACGAGTGTAAATATAACTTGTAAATACTGTTTGTCCATTTTCATTAGTTCAGTTTTAACTGCACATGCTTTGTAAAAGTGTGTCACGGTGCAGCACCAAACCACCTGTTGGCTTTTTTATTAGTCTGCTGTAGGTCAACAGGAACAGACATGACAGGAAGAGAGAAACAAAAACCACTTCCAGGCTGTGATACGGAGATTCAAGCAAACTTTTATTAACACAATTCAACAAATTATTCCAACCTTTGATGCTTCCACGTGTGAAATAAAGTTGTCATTGTCTTACACGGTTTGTGCTCTTCTTGTGACATGATGTGTTATTATTTCATTTATTTATTTTTTTGTTGAACAAAAGTAGACAAATTTTTTAAAACATAAGTAGCCAGTGGGGTGTGTGTGTGTGTGTNGGGGGGGGGGATCATTTCATTTTATTTTATTTTTACCTAGAATTTAACGATTATACAACAATGATCAATGATTTTGATTTTTAAAAACTAAAACTGAGTGTACAAGTTTGAATTTATTGTGGATTTTCCCTAAATCACACAGGTCAAAATTATATATACAGTTTCAAATATATGCATACATTCATTACACACTTTCTGTTGCCACATATAAGCTTGTGGCAAAATTCCAGCTGTATATTTGACCGCCCATCTTGGCAGAAGACAGAGAGTTCATCTGAGTTATTTGATTTCCTGTCGCAGAGGCACAAATTCTCAACAGGGTGGAGTTTGGAGTTTTGAGAAGTCAAGTTTCAAACATGTAGCTGCTGCTGATTGGAAGTGAAAGTGCAGAATTTGGACGTAGTTCTCCTTTACCGTTCCATCCACTTTGTGCGATGCGCCAGTATCACAGCATGATGCAACCACCCCCATGCTTTACAGTTAGTACAGTGTTCTTGAGTTTGAAAGCTTCACCTTAACTCACACGTGTCTGACTCTGTTCCTCAGGGGGGCGCTCTCCTGCATGTTTTAGATGTGTTTTTGCTTTAAAACACCTGGTTTAAATGGATGATTTGTGGGCATGCTGCTGGAGAACCTGCTGATTTGGTGAGGAGGTAATTACCTAAAACCTAATAAAACTAAAACCTCCAGGACAGTGGCCCTTGAGGCCTGGAGTTTGACACCCCTGCTTTAACTCCTCTAAACATACTTCTTATTATTGAGGGCAAATAACTCAATCTTTGTCTTGTCTGACCATAAAACTTTACTCCAGAAGTCATTTGGTTACATTTAAATATAATACATTTTTTGATATCTAAAAAAACCCACCATGACTATGTGTGAAGGAGTGGGAGGGACTTTCAGAACCACATTTTTAATGCGGAGACTCCAGTTCCAACAAATACAACCAGACAGCACCTGTAGGGCGGAAATTTCTGGCTTCAGTTTTGAACAATGAAAGGAGGCAGAGATGTTCGACACCCTCTCAATTCAAGGTGATGTAAAACTGGCGTCACTGTGGACAGAGACTCTGGTGCTCCACCAGGTTCCACTTCATGGTTTGAGCCTCGGTGGTTCCTGAACATCTGAACCAGTGTCTTTATCTGAGGATGACAGATGAGTATTAGTCAGTCTGATAGGTGCTATCAAACAGATTATTTTTATGCTGGCAAAGACAAACTACCAGCTGCAGTCAGTCACGATCACCAACAAGTTAACAAGCACTGGCCTCGTCAAGTTAAAAGACATCCCAGAGCCAACAGCACAAGTTATTAAAGACTGATGTTTGTATATATCTGAGCCTGTATAGATAAATTTGACTCTGTGTGGAATAAAGAAAATCAACAATAAATTCAAACTTCTACAGCCAATAGTTGTTTGTATAAGTCATTAAAGTTGTATGTTGTATAAGCATTCCAATCTGGGAAAGAATAATTTAAAATAAACACTGAAAAGCTAAAATTAATATGACAAGGATGCCCTAAATTTAAACTTCTAACCCCAAGTGTATTTAAAGTGTATTTAAGTTTTTTTTGTTTGTTTCCAGTAATACAGACTTCTTTCTGAGTTACACAGTTTTTGTTTTGAATACTCACACAGTCCTGTCCACGCTGACTTTCACTTCTCCTGAAATAAGATCACAAGGACAGAAAATCCAGTTCATCAGATGCTGAGTTACTATCAAGATCTGGGCTTATGAGAGAGAATCATGGTTACTTCTGTGAACATGGGTTTGAGGTCAGCTGAGAAAAACATGCGAAAAGATCTCCATCTGCTGGTAAATCTGCAGACAGCACCCCGACTAAAAAAATAAAATAAATCACAGCTAAAGGGACTGTCATATTGATTGATTGATTTTGTTCCCCCCCCCCCCTTTTTTTTAAGTTTATCAAAAATACTTTGAAACAAAATGACAATGATTTCAATGAGTAAATAAGATAAAAATTACTTGTTTATATCAGCAACAACAACAAGATTGAATGATTTATTTAAAAAATACTATCTTAAATTTACTTAAACTCATTCAAATTTATCCTCCCCACCACTACACACTTACAAAGAGATGTGAAACACAAGAAACACAAATCATTCCCTAATTTCCTTTAGTCTTTGCAGTCAGTTTAGTTAAAAAAAAAAACAATTTCAATGAATGAATGAATGGACTTGTTGATGGATGGTTAAATACGTACATGCATAAATCGAAATAGCAGCCATCAGTGAAATTGAAGGACACAAGTTCAGAGATGCAGCCATATGGAGCTATACGGATTTTCCTTCCTCTGTATGAACAACAAGACGTGCTGCAACAGATGGTGCGTCCCCAACAGAGCCCTGATGGAGTCAACCTGAGAACACATGAAGAGACAGAAGCAGCAAGACCCTCGGTCCATGGAGGAACGACAAGATGCTGCAGACAAACTACCAAATGTCACTAAATGCAAAGCAGATTTTAAAAAGTTACCACATTAAAAGGTTTGGATGAAGGTCTGACTGCAACACACTCACTCACTGTCCAGTTTGTCAGGTTTCCTCACATGAAGAAAAACAGAGGAGGGACATATAAACACATGCTGACTCAGCGCCTGTACCCAGGCAAAGCTGACTCGAACACAACAGAAATAAAGTTTATTTAAAAAAAAAAATGTTTATTGTTGTAAGTCTTTGGAAGCACTTACACGGTCATGAAAAATGATGAGGATTAAGTAAGATGACAAATAAAACATCAACTGCATGAGCGCAGTGAGCGACATAAGAGAAACGGAAATGTTTGTAGCATGTTAAAAACAATAAGCACCACAGTAAAGTGTGTTTAATTTATTTTACTGGCCTACCAGAATTTATCCTTGCATTATATCTCTTCTTCATCTGCTGTCTGTCTTCACTATTGCAACAAATAATAATAATCTGCAGCAAATTTATTTAAACTGATCTCTCTGTGGATGATAAAAATCAACTCTTTCATATTTTAGCTCCAACGAGGCCTGATGCTTCAGTTTATTGAATGCTGTTCCAAGCATAAAGTCTTCCGAATTTTCTCTCTTTTATGTCTAATGAATTAAGTATGAAAAGTTTTGAAAGATAAGAATTACCAAAACATCTTTCCCATGAATGGGACCCCTTCACTGATACAAGGATGTGTAAAAACACTAATCCACTGATGGATGGATGCTCCTACCTTGGAGTCACTTTACTCAGGTGTGACCGGTGACAATTTTTTCAAAAAATGGCAAAAGTCCTCAAACTGAACATGAAGCCAACTGATACCTTCAGAGATAGTTAAGTCAGTATTTATACTGTTAAAATGTCTGAAAAAAGGTTTAAGGAGCAATTCATCTGCACATTTGTTGAGCACTGAATCTGTGCAACCATTAATGTAACTACAAAGAGGCTAAATTAATTATTTTTATCATTTTATTAGGATTAAATAATGCATTTTTTATCATAAATCATTACAGAGGTGCCCTTTAATTATGTTAGCAAAGTGTCAGATTATCATAACAACATAATACTAAAATAATGCGTGTTTCTGATTGACCAGATGCACGAATGAAGAGATATTTCAGATATGCTGAAGTGGGGCTGCAAGCAGTACTTTAGATTTTGTTGTTGTTGTTGTTTTTGTTTTATAAAACAAGTGGACAGCAGTCCGAGCAATTTCAGTTTGGAGAATCAGGGAAAAAAATCTCACAGGTGAGTCTCTCTATAGCTCCTACTAAGAAGACCGTTGCCAATTTCAACTATCTAAAACAGCTAAAACATCAAAAATATCATAGTGGTTTAAATCCTAATCACTTTTCCATCAGACCATTATTAATATGGAGTTTACCCAAACTACTATATATGAAAAACTAAGTCAATAGGTACCTATGGGCTGAATGTACAGATATTGGAAAGACAAATTTAGCAAACAGATGTAGGTGAAAACAGCTGAGTTTAAAATACCAACTAAGTTTATCGGTGGAGAAAAACAGGCAAGACGCAAGTAATAGTTCAGTCAATAAAGACTCCCTAACTTATTCAGTTCAAATGTTGGAGGACTTTGTTGTTCCACACTTTGCCCATGAGTGCTCCTAACTTGCAGATAGCTTTGGATAACAATTGTAAAACAGCTTATCTGGAAAAAACAAAATTCCACACCCACATGAGGGCTTTTTTCCTTGTTTCGTTCTGCAGGTGAAAACATCCAACACAATCACAAAGGTGGAGTCATGATGGGCACCGGAAATAAACCAAAAAAACCACATGAAGAAAGCCCCCTTCAAAATAAAACAGGAAAACAGACACCTAAAACATAAAGCTAAAACTGTAATGTATACAACACAATCAGCTACTTCCTTTGTGTCGATCCAACACCAGACAACAGGATTTTCACTTAGACAACATAGTTAACCTCTGATTTACATTAAAACATGAGGGAAAGTGTTACTGCAATAATGTTTTTAAAACATTTTAAATATGAATACAGTTAGAGACTAATATTTGGGAGTATAATTGTGATCTTATTTGAGCTTCCTGCCTTTCTCACTTTGTGTGCCTCTCGTCTCATGCTCATGAGCTTTTTGTTGTGATAGCTGGCACGTCTGGACTCACTGCGAGGTTGTATGTGTGAGTGTCTGTAAGAGCAAAGTTCAGCACATCCAGCAGCTAAAAAGATACACAAAGAGAGGGATGTGAGTCCAATTCCTGTGTCATTCCTGACATAGACAGGATGGAGTTGTTCGAAACTGCCTAAAAGTAGGGTTTGCTTTGGGTTTTGTCTCTTTTTTTGTTGTTGTTTGTATCACTGCTGCTCAACTGTGACACCCAGAGGTTTCACAAGGTGGAATATTACCAAGCTGGAATTACATGTTTGGAGGAGGTGACTCTGAAATATTTTTTTCCATAATTTAGGACCGTTGATTGAAATGTGGGATTTCGTTTGCTCAGCTTGCAGAGGCTGTTGTTGCTTCTATACCTTAAAGGAGAGAAAAACATTTGACCCATCCAAGAACTACTGATTCAGAACAGAAAAGCTTCACTTTAATGTTTTTAACATGCAATCTCTAAATCTTTGCATAACTGTAATTGTAGAAACTAATTCTCATTACTTTTTTTTTTTTTTTTACATTTTTCCACATGATTGTATAACATTAACAGTGTTTTCAAAGAATCAATAAAAGCATGTAGTAACTCAGTTATTTTATAAATCATTTACAATGAGGTTTTCTCTGCTGCGGCCCGTCAGAATGAGCTCCCAGCTACCTCTTAGGATTCTGGACCTATCTCGTCTGGGAGGGAGAGGCCTGCCTGTTGGAAACCTGACAGAAAGTTGACCATCTTGTGTCGTACCGCCACGGGAGGAGTTAACCTGTAGCAAAGCGTGTGGTTAATCTTCTCTGTGCTCAGCCACGGGCTTCAAAGTTCTCCCTAAAAGGCTCCTCACAGCCAGCCAGGAGTTCATTTGACCCAAACGAAGCTAAACTTCACGCAGGGGATGAAAGTATCAGTTCTGTCCAAGAAGCTGTGGTGTGTCCACAAACAGCTGCTCCTCCTGCTCGCACCGCTCGTTTTCCTGCCTTTTCTTTTTACTCTGCCAGAAAAGGTGAGTGGTTGTAGGCTACACGTGCATGCTTTCAAATCTCCTAGGTTCAATTAATTAGAATCACTTGAAGTAAATATATTTTTGACCAATTATTCATTTTATGATAAGAATGTGACAAGAATGCATTTATGAGCTTAAAATAAAATGTTGGGATTTTTTTTATATATATATATTGTTCAAACAGTCTTGATAGTAGTTTGTTTTCTTTAGTCAAAAGCAATTTTGAAAAAATAAATAAATAAGCTTTTCGCATCCTAAATGAGAGGATTTGTAGATTGCCTCACATCACTTTAATATGACATCCTCTGGTAGTTTTAAATTCAGTTAAAGCAAAAAAAAAAATATATATAACAGATGCTGAAAGGGATGCTTAAGTTGCACCTTGAGACTCAATATCAACCTAAGCTTGGAAAGATGGAGATTTTGTTTTTAAACACAAACCTAGAAAAAAAGGTTTGTCGCACAAAGTGTCAGTGAGGTTGCAGCACCCCTAAAACATGCAGGACAGCATCAGCAGGGTAACAAAACCCTGTGGATCTGTTCACTCGCTGTTCTTGTGAAATATTTGTCTTGGTTTTGAAGTGAGCAGTGCATCATTGACCACATGTTGCTCCGCTTGCAGGAGGGAAAATGCCTCTACGTGGTGGTGCTGATGGCAACATTTTGGTGCACGGAGGCCCTGCCGCTGGCTGTCACAGCGATGCTTCCTGTCTGCCTCTTCCCAACGCTGGGGATTCTTCCAGCCAAAAAAGTCTGCCCCCAGTACTTCATCGAAACCAACTTTCTGTTCCTCAGTGGTCTCGTGATGGCATCGTCCATCGAGGAGTGGGGTCTGCATCGTAGGATAGCACTGAAGGTTCTCAGTATTGTTGGTGTAAAACCAGCCTGGTGAGAAAATATCATTAACATCTGAATCAATGGAGCTCAACTAGCAATCAATATAATCTTCTAACGAGTGTTTGAATGGGTTCTTAAGATCTGTCAGTCTTATTTACTTATTTTTGAGTAAAGTTTCACAGAAAATGTAAGACCTTGTTCTGAGTACAATTAGTCCTAAAGAGTTAAGAATTAGGCTTAAATGTTTTGAACAGTACCTGACCTTTTTCTATAAAGCTGAGTGCCGTAAACAGGGTTTGAACTAATGTTTTGATTCATTTGTATGACCAGTTTTAGACTTTTTGGGATGAATTTTTCCACAGGCTCATCTTGGGAATGATGCTGACCTCCTCCTTCCTGTCCATGTGGCTCAGCAACACTGCCACAACAGCCATGATGCTCCCCATTGCTAATGCCATCCTGGAGAGCCTGTTTGGAGACCTGGAGACCCTGAAGAAAAAGTGCAAATCCCCCGAGGATCACGAGAGTGCTGTAATAAACGGTACGGTATAAACAGATCAAAACAACTCCACATCTATTTCTGGGGATTTCCCTACAGAATTTGATGAAAGCCTTACATTTAAAAAAAAAATGGTGACATGTCAGATGCTAGTAATTTACCATGTTTAAGCATAAGTATAAGTACGTAAGATAATATTTCCTCATTTTGGCTCTTTAAAGTCCTTTTGCATCACTATTTAAATTTATAAGGTATAAAACTCAACTGTATTTGTTCACTTTATAGCATCTACCAGTGTTATACTATTCTCTGGAAGCATCAAAAGGGGACAAAATGCTCTCATTAAGTCACTAATCTATATTTGCCTGTCACCAAACATACAAACATTATTATTAAATAGTAAGAAAACTGCAGAGGTGGAAAGAGTACTAAAATAAAGTACACAAGTAAAAGTACAGTTACTTTGTTGAAGTTTTACTCAAATACAAGTAAAGTTACTTGTATAAAAATCTAATCAAGTAAGCCATAAAAACTTACTTAGAGTAAAAAGGTAATTAGTTACTTTTTTTTCCAGCAGGAGGGCGTCTCTCCTGCGGTGCAGAAAGAACAAGAGTTAATTTTTTCTCCAATGGGTTGTTAAATCAAACAAAAAGGCTCATAAATGAATATGCAATTACAAAATAAAACATGTCCACACGTGATATTTAAAAGAGAGAATAAACATACAGACCATCCCTCCTTGCTCAACTTGTTTAATAACAAAACATGTTGAACCACGAAGCAGCTGGGAGAAAAACTCTGGATTTATTCTTGTGGCTCCAGTGAGACGGTTCTTACCCACAGAGACATAAGATTATATGAACATGACTTTTGAAACATTGGAAGGTATGAATATATGTCAGAAAACTAATAAAAAGATGTTTAGTTTTTTTTAAATCTATTTTTATGAGTTATTTATACATAACATCTTACCTGTTATAATGACCTGAAAGTCTGAGTTTTCAGACCCACAGAGGAGGATTTTTGGTTAGATCGCCATGGTAACATGTTCTAAATGAAAATCAGACTGAAGCAACATTTATATATCATCATCGTTCTACTCGCTGCTGTAAGATTTTAAACAGACTAAAAGTTTTACTGTCATTTTCAAAGTTATTCAGTGCTTCACATTTAGACGCTGATCAAATGTTGGTGTTTTATTTTCAAATTTAACCACAACACAATATTTATTCAGGGATATAATTTCATTGCCTCCATCAAGGAGGTTAGGTTTTTGGTTGTTTCTTTGTTTGTCTGTCTGTTAGCAAGTTCACACAAAAACTAACAAACAGATTTGAATGAAATTTTCAGGAAATGTTGGGATTGTCACAAAAAACAAAAAGCAAAAACAATTTCTTACATTTTTCTGGTGATCCAGATCATGATCCGGATTGCACTATTTTTTATTGATGCTATGGGCGTGGCCGAGGTTTGTGCTCTCTGAGAGTTTCTAGTTTTATTAATTACTCTTTAAAATGGAATTTATTTATTCTATATTTAGATAAACTCATTCCATTTGACCAGATCTCAGTTTTTAAATGAACTCACATAACTTACAGGAAAATAACTTTCTGCTGAGTTTCGCTCTGGTGGACTAAACAGCCCGCCGGGTGGGCGGAGTTTGCACACAACCTCTGGGTTTATTTACCAGAGAAGCTCCTCCTTCGCGGCTCTTCATCACTTCTAGCCGGATCATACACCGGCTGACAGTAAGCAACAGACCCAGTCACTGCAGGAATTATGGTTTTTTCTCCTGCTGATTTTAATTCACATGTTTATGTTCACATTTTTGACTCGTTAGAAAAAATGTACCTAAATCTTACTTTAAAAAAAAACAAACTCAAGTAAACGTAAAAGTATATAGGCCATTTAAATTATTACTTCCAGAGCATGTTAACACCAGAAAATATTTCAATGAAGTCATGATTCTAGAATGTTGCACGCATAGTTTGCTCTAAAATATCTGTAAATATATTAAAATGAAGTTAATTGTCAGTGTATAATTCCCTAAAATAAGTCCAGACAGTCATGATGGTTGTTGCGTTGTTTTATTCTTGTCTGCTAGAGCTTTAATATGTAATCTAACATGTGAACTTTGTGCAGTTTTCCAACTGGGTCCTGGAGTAAGTCAACCTTCCAAAAGTCATTGATTAATGCTGTTTTGCATTCTTTATCATCTATTAAATATATTCAAACTACAACCTAAATACTGACATGTTGTTTGATGTTTATTTGATATTTATCTCTAACCTGAACTGTGTCTGTATTTCTTTCAGGCCAGTCTTCTGTGAAGCTGCATTCACTGCCCTCAGAGCCTTCAGAAAAACAAACACTGTCAACAGACGGGTAAGAGACACACAGAGGGACGTCTCTGTCTGGTGAATGCAGGCTACAGCAGGAGGCTCTTAGCAAAGTTTAGTATAAAGTCTGGGAACAGGAGACAATTACATAGACCTATAATTATAGCTTTATGTTAAACTATGCTGACAGGTTTCAAGCTGGAGCTTCAAATTGATCAAACTACATCTCTGGAGTTTGTATAATAGTTTAGCGTTCATGTAGAGCATGATGGATCTCTTTAAA
This sequence comes from Kryptolebias marmoratus, assembly GCF_001649575.2. NCBI lineage: Eukaryota > Metazoa > Chordata > Actinopteri > Cyprinodontiformes > Rivulidae > Kryptolebias > Kryptolebias marmoratus. The sequence continues at coordinate 8,393,889 of NC_051437.1, read as the reverse complement.
CTTCAAAAAGGATGGATGGAGTGGAGCAGACTGACCTGAGGACAGCTGAAGAGATCCGGTCAGAGTCGGAGTATCAGCTGAAAGTTTGGAAAGGATTCCTGATCTGTATTCCCTACGCAGCCAGTATTGGAGGGACAGCAACACTTACAGGCACTGCACCAAACCTCATCCTGATCGGACAGCTGAAAAGGTCTTTGTTTCACCATTTCAAATGATAACTTTGCTACATGAAGACTGTTCTGTTAGACTAAAAGAAAATCCTTTTATCATTTGCAGCTACTTCCCAGACTGTGATCTTATAAACTTTGGCTCCTGGTTTGCGTTTGCCTTCCCGCTCATGCTTCTCTTCCTGTTTTTGGGATGGCTTTGGATTGCTTTTCTTTACGGGGGATTGAATACAAGGTAAGGTTGGCGTCCCCATGAGCCTTAGAAAATTGTGAACAGTGTGCTGTTGTCTGTATGTTATGTTTACGACACTAAAGCACCATTATCTGTTCTCGCTCTCTTTCTCGCTTGCCTTTTATTTCCTTCAGGTTGTGTTTTGCAAAAGATGACTGGAGATCTCAGGCAGAAGCCAGAGCCAAAGCTTTAATAAAAGAAGATTACCAAAAACTGGGACCAATAAAGTGAGGATTTATTGTGTCTTCAGATTTCATGCAGATGATGCTGAATGAGTAAATTCGTGTCTCTTTTCAGTTTTGCAGAAGGGTCCATCTCTTTCTTTTTTGTTTTGTTTGCCGTTCTTCTGTTCACAAGAGATCCAAAATTTGTCACAGGCTGGTCGGTGTTTTTCAAAAAAGGGTAAGAAATTTGCCCTGGCTGTGTCATGTTGCTTTTCTTCTTTGGATATGAGCTTAAAACACACCACTGGGTGATGCCTGTCAATTCTTTCTTTGTTAATTACCTCCACTTTCTCTTGTTTTCTTGCAGGTACGTCTCAGATGCGGTCACCGGTGTGATCATTGTGTCTATTTTGTTCTTCTTCCCTTCACAGAAACCTTCTCTAAAATGGTGGTTTGACCCAAAAGGTGAGTCAAAAGTTAAAACTTTTAACCAGGTGTTTGGGACAGATTAATACACTCTTCATCTCAAGACCATTTATTGCGAAATACAGAAACTAGGCTGAGGAATGTTAATAATGTGGATTAGAAAGTTTTAGTGCATTTCCAGACTGTGCTTTCTCTGTTTCTGTGATTAGGGTAATCTGTCAAAGCTATGTAGTTGTGCGTTGGGGTTGTTCTTTGTTTGTGTGTGTGTGTTTGTGCATGCATGTGTGTGTGCGTGAATGAGCACTTACATTTTCATTTCTTACCTTAGAGTAGCATAAAACGTTTTATATAGTAATACTAAAACTGGGGGAACAACAAAATACAACAATGTAAATGATGAAAGTTAGTGTGACGACTTGCTTTAAAGCCTGTTCACAGTGTTTTGGGTTGTGGTCGGGTTAAATATACAAGCAATGCATGTAAATCATTGGCAAATATTTTAAAGTAATGTAAACAACTTTGTGTGTGTGAGCGTGTGCACAATCCAGATGCACTTTTTGGGTCCGTTGAAGGCAGGAGACGTGTGTGTGTGTGTGTGTGTGTGTGTGTGTGTGATTGTATGTATTATGTTCAGCTGGTCAAATAAACCTCTGGACACCAGCAAGGAAAGAAAAAAAGCAAAGCATGGAGTTCTCTTGTCCCTCCCAATGTGGGTCAAATCTTTGAAAAGAAGAGGATTTTTCCTGTATATATGTTTATACAAAGTCATGTTTTGTCTTGCATATGCTTACATGCATATACTTTTAAGGACAGCAAAGTGCACCTTTTACAGACCTAAGAGACGTTATTTATTTAATTTTTTTTTTTTATTAAACAAGTTTCTAATTCCTACGGGGGTTTTTTCTCAGCTCAAAACACTCCGTATGTTCCTCTGCTTTCGTGGAAAAAGGCCCAGGATAGTGTTCCCTGGAATATCATTCTCCTTCTCGGAGGAGGTTTCGCAATGGCTAAAGCTTGTGAGGTAAAGAACCACACAGTTGTACCTAAATGTAATGAATTTCTACTTGTGTAGCGTTTTTGTTCCCTCATAAAACGACACCTGTGGTTTCTTACACAGGAGCTTTTTAGAAACTATTCCATAAAAGTTGTAAAAAAGGGCTAGCTCATTCTGAATGAATCCTGTCTGCACATCTCTGGTCTGTCCAATTCAAAACATACCTATATACACAAGCAGCTTAACCTGATACTGCACACTTTGATCCAGCCATTAATCACATTACAGTATGACTCAATATAAGAATCAGTGCAAATACCAACCAAGAGATAAGAGACAAGAGAGATAATCAGAAAAAACTGATTTTTAGGCAAATCTGAATCAGTGACTTTCAGTTCACACTAAATTCAAACTGCTTTAAGGTTTTTCTTCAGAAATACTAGTTTATCTACATGATCTAAGTGAAACAAACTGTACTGAGCTGGAACTATGTCATCAGACTTTGTTCTGTTTATACCGAAACTACTGCAGCTTTAGTTGCCCCCGACAAAATGATACGACCACACAGCAAGCATGACACCAACATGACTTGTACAAGGGATGCATTCTTCATGAACAAGAGTTACTGCACATTTTCAACTTATCTGCTTCACTTTAAAGCAAATACCTGTAGAAACAAACTTGCTTGCAGGCTGCTCATCTAACAATGAAGTAGATCAGATTTTATTGGTGCAAAGATAAAAAAGATGTGTTTCAAGCTCAGCTTTATGGAAGTTCAAAGAAGCTCTGAGCTATCTCTATGGCACATGATGCATAATCCAAGCAGTTTATGGAGGTGGGCCTAAGTATAAATATCTGATAATCAACCTCACACATCATTTTAGGCTCCTTTCCCTCCAACGAAGCAACATTCCATTTTCCAGGAGCTAGTTTGTGATGCGGGGAACTATAACACCCATGCCTCTGGATCCAATATTCAAAGCTCACATGGCACCAAACCTGGACTTCTTCCCCCACAGATGGTGGGCTCATATGAAGTTTCTTATTTTGGCTGAGCCTGGCTGAGTTCCAACTTCAGGAGGTCCCACCGGTGACCGATTCTGTTTGGTGCAGTGTTGCTTCAAATGAGTCTTGGTCTGACCTCTCCTCAGAGACCAGTTTGCCATGGGAGACCCACAGGGATACTCAAACCCCTTCACCCCAGATGGCAATTCCATTGATTCTTAATGTTAAGAGGAATGGAAGACTTAAAGATTTTTTTTTTTGACTTGGCATATTTTCTTGTTCCCATCAGATGAAATCAGTCATGTCTCTTCTTTTATCTGTGGGTTCGCTGCTTGTTTTCATTCTGTTCTCTGCTTTGGTTTATTATGATTTTATTTGATCTTTGACCACAAACCCGGATCTTTCTGCATCCAACAGGAATCTGGCCTTGCCTCCTGGATTGGAGGCCACCTCCAGCCTTTGGCTGAAGTTCCCCCTGCTGCAGCTGTGATGTTGATCACTGCTTTCCTTGCCTGTTTCACTGAGTTTGCCAGCAACACTGCCACAATCATCATATTTCTGCCTGTCATTGCTGAACTGGTAAGACTGGCTTTAAATAGAAACGTATAAAGATGTTAAATAATTTTGCTGTTCTCAGAGGATGAAAACGCTCATTCATTGTAGCACTCACTACACCTCTGTTGCACATTGTAATAAATCATTTTTTAGGTTAATTTATATCAACTAAAACTGATAAAACTGCCTAAAGGGCTGGCTGATGTTACACTTCAAGCTTCCATAGTTTTCAGACCGGTGTTGTCATTCTGATGTGATGACAGTGGAGAAAATAGAGGTTGCAAGTGGTTGTGTTACAGGATGAAACAGAATACACCAGTGTAGTGAATAATGAACTTTGTTCTTAATGTTACTCAGAGGCATAGGCTTGTTAAACTCTGACAATAGATTTTCTCATGTTGGCAGCCTGTTGGACATTAACTGTTGCTGTTGGTAATCATTAGCTTGAAGTCTTACGTTTTCTGACACAAAAAAATAACAACACATTTTAAACCATTTTTGCTTGAAGCTCCCAATATTAAAAAGCAAAACATAATATAAAGTCATGCAGAATGTTTTAGTTTTGTTTGCCCATGTTATTATTTTCCACCTACAATGAACAGATGATAAAATCATAGATTTATATCAAGTTTTAAATGCAACTCTTTAGAACAGTTGTGTTTTCAGTGTTTTATATTTTTGTTATAATATTTCTATTCCTGATTGAATGGCAAAATAAAAACATTTCTGTAACAGAATGTTTATGACACAGCAGAGACAAATCTTTATTAAAATCAAACAAAACTTTCAACTATTAATCTCTCTTACAGTATCAAAGGCTCAATGCACAAAGCATCATGATATAGTTATAAAAAGAACAGGCTAGCATGTGGAAAATCAAACATTTCACATGTAAAACATGCTAAATCAAATGTAAAACATATGGTTTGCTCATGTTTTTCATATTTTTTCCGAACTTTTTCAACATGTTCATGTGGTTTAATTATCGCCCACCACCATGAAAAGCGAACAATACTGTAAAAGCTTTTATCTGTGTGTTTGAGTGTTTGTTTGTCCAACAGCAAATTACCTCATGAACCAGTGAAGAAATTTAAATAAAACTCTCAGAAAGTAAGCATTGGATGTACAGCTGACTAACATTTGGAATCAACCCACTTCAAAAAGGCCTCCACAAATAATCAATGTCAGCAAACACAAGAATGTCTATAATTCCATCAGTTTTACAAACATTGACATACAATTTGATGTAGCGTTAGTTAAGTCACTCCTACTGTGTCCTCTGAATGCTATCAGATTGCATAATATATTTCTTTGAAATTTTTGCGTGTACTGTAAGGCAGCAGGTGATATATACAGTATTTCTTCAAGAAATGCTACTCTTTAATTTATATCTTGAGATCTGCCCCATGACATGAAGGCAAGGCCACCCACCTTTTATTGTCTTTGCTGCATTATTACTTTTTTTTTCCTGACTTTTAATCTCTCTGTCATTTTCTCTGCAGGCCAGTCGTGTCTCGGTGAACCCTCTGTACTTCATGATCCCTGCCACAGTAGGATGCTCATATGCCTTCATGCTCCCTGTGTCCACACCGCCCAACTCCATCGCGTTTGCGTCGGGACACCTCATGGTTAAAGACATGGTAAAGTCCTCACCCTGGCCCCTGACACTCTGCACGTTAGTTACAAACTATGAGCTGTCCTCACACTTCCTGTCTCTTGTTGTCAGGTGAAAACTGGTTTTGTCATGAACATCCTGGGTATCCTCTCCGTCTCTCTGGCTATGAACACTTGGGGCGTCGCCATGTTCAGCCTGAACACTTACCCGGAATGGGCTCACCCCGCCAACAAGACTGCACTTTTTCCTAATGTTCACGTCTCATCACTCCAATCAGCCAACGCCACGCTCTGAGAACGCTCCTTTTTTAGGACAAACTTATGTTTATCCGAAGATTGTGTAAAGATTTAACACTAAACAGGGACTAATGTCGGTTTTATAATGTCTGTTCTGTTGTTAAAATGGTCAGAAACTCTTGGAGCTTCAGCTGTTACTTGTGATGCCTTTAAGAAGCTTAGTACTGATTTCACTTTGAGTACAGAACTTAATGTTCTGCTTTGGACACTCCAATTATTTATAATTATAAGATTTAAGTTGATGAGGTTTAAGAAGATGGTGTAAGTTAATTTTTATATTATGCTCTTGTCTTCATGCAAAGGAGACCAGGGAAACATCTGAATTTTGCAATAACATCTTTGAATTCTGCAAAGTATTTTATTTTAAGTGTGTAAAAAGAATGTGCTGTTTGTAATGTTACTACAAGGCTGACCTCTGCTGGAATAATGAGAGAGACCTCTGTAAATAAGTTGAAATCACCAAGATAAATTATTTTGCACATATTTCCATTTAAAACTGTAACGCAAATAATATTTTAAGTCCTTTCTGCACCATCGTGTGAATCCCGACTAATGAACATGTACATTTTGTTATATAGATATCTACATTTGTGTAACTGATTTACAAATAAAATAAAATAATAATGCTACAGCTTCTAAATAAGCGTCATATTTAAATGGAATTACGGTGAGTTCTCAGCTTCTGATCAGCCGTGCATAAAGTGCTGCAAATTATTCACACCTCTCGGCACATTTTGGACCTTGGACACACAGCTGTAATCCCTGGAGCGGCAGTGGGGTGTTATAAACACCATTTGTTGTCAGGTTTGACTACAGTGGCCGTGGAGATACAGCTTGTGCAGGGACAAGACCCCAAAAAACAAAATGTTTCACTGCAAACCTATAAAACACTCAACAAAATCCACAGAATCTGTAAAGAGAAGAAAGGCTTGTAAATTATTTCTGTTGCTGTTTGTAGTTTAATTTTGTTGTTCTGTTCATAAATAAAAATGAGTCTATGTTTGATCAAATTTCCCCTCAGCTGAAACAAAAGCTTTCAGCATTTTAAATACAGCTCAATAACTTCCCACTGGTGCACATTTAAAGATTAGCCTGTTCTTTGAGGCCGTATTAACTTTCTTCCTTGCTCATTCTTAACGCTGGCACTAAATTACGTGGCATGCTAAATGCAGCGCTTAAAATGTTTCCAATATTTTACTGGAAATGTTGTAAAACCGGTCAATCCGGTGAGAGTTATTACTCCCATTTATCTCTACATGTCAACAGTGGCTGTATTTTAAAGAGGCAATATTGTGCTTTTGAGATTTCCTCTCTCTCTCTCTCTCTGTTTTATGTAACATTTATGTCCGTGTAAAAGGTCAGCAAGGGGAGAAAAGTCTGAGCTACAGGGAGTTTTTACCTCCTGCAAAGACACACAGCTTGTAAAGAACCTTAAACACCTCGCAGTTCAGGCGAGTTTTCATCAGTTCAGTTATCATCACTGAGGCAACTTGATTAAAGATGGATGCCACTACTAAGCAAACTTTAAGACTCCTCAAAATGGCTCTAATTTAGTCAGATTTTCAGATACTGAGCTCAAATTTGAAGTTGTAGTAGCATAGAGTCATGCCCAGCACATAGTCCAGTCGGCATAAATAAATAGCTCCTGCACCGTCTCATGATATTGTGTGATTTTGCATAAAGTTATTTTTACAATTTAACCCAAAAGGCTATATCTCTTCTTTTTTTTCAACATAAGATTAGTTTCAAACTCTGGCATAAAAGACAGTGGATGATATGCATTCCTTCAAGGAATACAAGGCTTTCAATTAGAACTTACTTCATTTTTGGGAAAGTTTTGAACACCGCTTCCTAGTTGCTGATTTGACCAGTCCACTAAAATGGTTTACTTCAGAGGCAGCTGTGGTTATCTATTTGTTGGAAACATGTCTGCGTCTTGGTCGTGACCAAACCATTCACAGTTGTTGTTAATGATGAAGTATGTGTAAGGTTATTTATTAAATCCTGCGTCTGAATGACTCAGCAGATTACTTTTATTTTAAAAAAGCGCAGTGGAGCAGTCACAAGTTTTAGTTGGATGGATCTGAAAACAACAAATAAGAACCACTTCCTGTGTTTTAGGTTATATTTTATGCTACAGTGCAAGCTAACCTTAGCTTGTTTATTTTTTAGTCATTTTATTGTTATCATTATCTTAAAAATACAGAACGTAAAATATTTTTTCAGTATTTTTGCCAGTATAACGTGGAACTGTTGCTGTTTTATCAAACACACTTGACAGCGCAGTTTGTCGTTTTAAACGTTCATATGGAAATACAGAGTTCATTAAGTCTATTTAATTGGTGAACAACAAACGGAAAAATGGACAAAATACAGAGTGTGTGTTTTACACAGCTGACGTCAGACTCATGAGATGACTGAGCAGTTTTGTCAAACAGCAATGAATTTTTGTGTAAATATTCAACTCTGAGTGGATGTTCTTCACTGTCTGAGTTCTCTAACACTAACAGTGACCAGAGTTAAAAATAGCAATTAAATGTCTAACCGTAAAGTGATATTTCAACTACTTTGAAGCGGTATTCTGTGTGAAAGTTAGGACCAAATATTGTTGCTATCTATGCTTGCAAATCCTCATAACTATAATTTAAATTTGTCAGAGTCGTAAAAGTTTTTAAACTATTACATTTTTTAAATTTGAGCTGGTTTACAATGGTACAGTCCACTTTGAGCTCAGCTGTGTTCAGACTAGCCTTTAGCTCATTAGTCTTGTCAGACATAAACTCTGTTTCTTTAATCTTGGTGTTTTGCCATTTAAAATCTTTTTAAAACAAATAAGTTTGTCATAGGTTTTAAGTCACTTGCACAGCATCAGCTGATATTTTAGGTAGCAGTTTAGCGTTTTCCTGTTTTCTATAAAATGATTTTTTAAAAAGGTAACTTATCCTCTCCTTGTGGCTGTTTGCACTTTTCAGTGGAGGCTCAGATGATGAGTAGATCGCAGAAGTGCTTCTAATATATTTGATCAAATAGGTCACAGATAACATACACTTGGGTCTATAAAATGTATTTTTCATTACTATCCATAAATGACTCCAACCTGGTGTATTTTTAATGATCAGTGTATTTAAAAAGGCTCTAATGAGGAACAATTAGGTAATAATACCAGCAGGTGATCAGAGAGTTGTGATTTACACTGTCATCACATTTCTACGTCAGACTGAATTTGGTTTTTGGATAGTGTGACTTGTGTCACATTGTACGTTTGTATGTGTCACATCAATCCAGAGTTGGGCCATTTATGGTTAACACAAAGAAGAGCTGTCTATTTGGTTTCCCACGTGAGGAATCAAGAGGCCCAGAAACATCAACATGACACTGACTGTTCAGCACAGTTCCTCTTTTTACCTTCGTGGTCAAACAACACTTCCCTGTCCCGTTTGTCTTCTTTCTGTCTCACAATTCAGAATGAAGTCGGTCGTAAAAGAAGCTGTTCCTCCTCTCAGGTAAGAACCGTCATCAGATAATGCATGGACCTCTGCAAACATTACTTCATATTCATATCAAGTCAAGATTTATCTTTCTTTGTAGAGTTATATGTTCTGTAATTCTTTCTAAAATAGCATTTGGTCAGTCTTGCCTATTTATGTATGTATTTATTTTATTTATAATGAAATGCTAAAGCATCACCTTCTCTTTTATTTGTTTATCTTCTTAGTGTACTTGACAATTATAAAGGAAAAATCTAAAGAAATTCCAATTAAATTTTGCAGATGCAGCTTCTTTGAATCCCAGCAGTAGTGTGGGACTTCCCTTTTTTAATAATCTAAGCTGACAAAATGTTTGTGGGACTAAAAAGTGTTTGTTTGTGAAACTCTTGGAGAGTTGAAACAGTTCGAAAGTTAGGGTGTGACACGATCACACTAAGTTGGCCTATTTGTGGTAAAATGTAAAGAAAGAAATGATCTAAAAAACCTAAATGAGATTCTGTTAAAATTAAAAGTAAAACCAAAATGCAATCAGCTTCACCGTCAGCCAGCTATAACTCAACGCTCCATAGTTAAAGAAACAAACGTCTTAAAAACTGAGTTTTTGTCTTGTAGGTGAACTGAATTATCTTTTTTAAAATGGGTGGTAATAACGGATTAGCGCACATTTCTCTGTGACCACATATTGTGACATGTATTTGTTGTTCCCCTCAGGAACAGAGCAGGAGCTCTCAGGCAGGCCCTAAAGTCTCTCCTGTTTTACCTCTGGGATGTTTACTCCAAGCCTGCTCCTTCGAGCAGAGAAATCTTCACTCTGCTATCTCTCTGCTTCACGTTTGCTGTCATCACTGGCAGCCTGCTGCACCGGTGGCTGTCAGAGACTCTGAAATACGAGCGCGCAGCATCTGTTCAGACCACCTGCTTCTACAGCGTGTCCATGCTCCTGGTCTCCTTCCTGTGCCACCCCCTGCGCTGTGTGCTGACGATGATCCTGCCCACTGTGTGCACCAAACAGGGACGCAAACTCCTCATTTCAGCCTCCATCATGGTTCTAGTGCTGAACGTCATCCCTAACATCACCGTCAACGTTGGGGCGGTTGCACGCATCGTGAAGTGCACTGCTGAAGGTTTCACCAGGACTTTGCTGAACTCATCTGAACCCTTCAACAGAGCTAAGAAGGACCTTGTTAATGAAGCCATTGAAGTGTGGAGGAAGGACCTGAGCATTGTCAACCATTTAAGGCATTTAGATGATTACACACACGTTGATGTGTCAGAAGTCAAAAGCACGTTTGCCAGTATGATCGATCAAATAGAGGCCCGCTTCTCACACGCCAAGAACCTGTTGAAAGAATACAAACTGCTGTCCAACCGGATTCTTGCAGCCATTTTTGTTGCATTGTTAATTATTGAATCTGCACGCTACTTAAAATCCTACCTGACATCACTTCAGTTTGATAACGGCTTCATCTCTAAAGCTCTCAGACAAAAAACCTCTCAAGATGGTAGAAGAATCAACGTCCCAGTCTGCAAAATAACAAGTCAGGAATGTACCTCTTGTTTCATATCGTTGGTTGTAGTAACATTATACTTTCTTGCGATAACTTTAATTGTAGTTTTGGATCATGTTGTCTATCGTATAGTTCAGATGATTGAACACTGGGTGATGGATTTTCCCCCAACAACTGCTAGTATAAGTGTTAATTATCAGGTGAGACAGCACGCAGTTTCCACACATTAGCTTTTGCTCTTCGTGTTTTGAAGTTTTCATGTGTTTGTTCTTGTGTTTGTCGCTGAAGGTTAAGGGGTTCCTGCCTATTTTATGCATCATCCCTCAAGAGTGCGTCACACGGGAGGTGGCAAACTTCCACAAGGATTACAGCTGGACCTTCGACCCCGAGCCAGCACTCTGTAACATAACAACGTCAGCCCCGAGCTGGGGCGTCACAGTCCTGCTGGTATGTCTCTGGCTGATGAGCTACTTCCTGGTGTTCCTGGAGGTTTATGCCAGACGGCTTCGCAGAAAAATCTGTGCTGCATTTTTCAGGGAACAGGAGGAAAGGAGAAGGGCCCATCTGACAAGGAAAATACTGGAGATGCAGAAGAAAAAGAACAAACGGGATTATTACTGTTAATATTTCTGGTTTGGAGTGACATTTCACCAGATTTCTAACACATTATTGTGAAATTTTGATTACACTGATATGTACAAGTGAGCTGACAAACTGTAATAATTGTTTATCTGCATCATCAAAACTCAGTGGAAGTACCATTTTATTGGTATAATATTTGTCCTGTTTGTAATTTGTATGTTTTGCATGTTGTGTTTAAAGGGTAAATTTCCTTTAAATGGATATTCTGAGCATTTTGAAGTGATGTTCTGTGGAATAGTTATGAAGAATTAGAATCTTATCTGTTATAGATCGATCTTTAAACAATCTTAGTTTAGAGAAACAGAGTTTATATCCAACAGGGGGGACAAGATAGTGGCTAGTCAAAGAAAACCCACTTCCAAAACAGATTGCTACCAGCAATCTAAAAATATTTTATAGCTGTTCATTCATCCATTTTCTTTACCCACTTTTCCGTGCAGGGTGGTGGAGATCTCCAGTCGTCATTGGGTGACAGGCGGGCCAAATTAGCCATTCAAGCTCTTGCCTAGAAAACAATTATAGTTACCAATTAACCTAAAAAGCATTTTTTTTATTTGTGAAAAGTACTCCAGGCTGTGCCAGAAGTGCTACAGCTAGCTGTTGCCGCTGCTGTTTTTGCTCGTAAATACCCCTGGAATTTTATGCAACCTTGTATTGAAACTTGATGGTTGTGTAGAGGTTTATAAAACAGCATTGGCATGAACAGCTGTGAATTTTTTTAAGATTGGAGTTTTAAGATGGCAGCAATTCACTTTGCTACATTTGGTTAACATTTGGTCAGCTGTTAACTCGTGAATCTGGCTAAACTCTTTTTCACAAACTGAGGTCATTTAAAGAGCTATCTACAACAGGTAACATATTAAATATGAATAACTTTTCCACACTGCCTCACTTCAAAAATGCCAGAACATTCTTTTAAGATCATTTTTGTACAATGCAGTAATGTAGAACGTTCATCTTCTTAAAAAACCTGCTCACTTAGAACTAACAAAACTAATTATATTTCCCAAATCCTTTTTTCATAGGTTACATTTAGTAAATTAGGCTGAGTATGCATGCTTTCTGTAGGTCCTTTGGCAGATACAGTAAACATTGTTCAAAGCATCAAGTGGCGACTGTCACCTCAGGTTTGTCTGATTCACAGCTCCTGTCGTGTTTTTGCTTTTGCTAAATTTAAAGTAATGACAGAACATCCTGTTTATGACAGTCATAACGCATTTTCTTCAGCAAGCACGCGTGTGGTTTTTCAAGATGCACTGCTGTATTTGCCAAGTTTGCACACACCTCGTTGGTTCCAACTAACAGCTGTGGGGGTTTTTTTACTAAAAAGTCCCCGACCACTTTTTTTTTTTTTGAAGGGGGAGGGGGGCTCTTTTTAGGAGTCGCATTTATATGAAATGAAAGAACAATGCACAAGGGATGTTAGATAAATATAGCCATGAAAATGTCTGAGAGAAAATTACCAGACTTTAAATAGTGATAAATACATGACATAAAAATCATATTGATTTATATTTTTTGTAAAGTCACAAATGTAAGACAATAAAAGTTTGGCAGTGTGTGTGTGTGTGTGTGTGTGTGCGTAAGGGGGGGTAGGTGTGTGCATAGTCTTGATCTACATAATGTAAAAAACAATAATGATAACAATATTTAACCCTATCTAATCTAACCCTAACAGCAAAATAATACTTTTTTCCTTTTTGTTTTTTACTCCTCAGCCCCACTAGATGTCAGTAAGGTACTTCAGATCAAAACAACTTAAGGAAATTATTATTAATAACAATTATAATAATAAAAATAACAATTGTTTCTTTCAGTGTCAGAGACAGATCAAAAGGATTAAATAATTCATAAAAAAAGAAGTAAAAACTCTGTCTTTTCCTTCCCGTGACACTCTGAGGTTTATTTTAGGAACATTTAGTTTATTTATAGAATATTTCTTTGTGATCTATTTTTACTCCTGACTTTGTTTCCACTTTATGATTCTTTAAAAACTCAGCTCTAGTAAAAATAGGTCTCTGCTTCAGTTCGGCAGTGATTACTTCACTGTAAATAAGATGAGTGACAATTCTAACAAACCAAAGGTTTTGTTGAGTGTGGTGGGGAGGGGGGGGATTTACTGTTAAAGTTTAGGCAAACAGAACTTTATATTCTTTCATTTTTATGGCAAAACCATCTCCTGCCTTGAAATAAAAATAATCCATATTTTTAAAATTTTCTTACCTTTTTCACAACATTCTGTCTGGCCTATTTGACTCAGGCGAGGAAAGTAGCATTTCTTAAGTATTGCCCATCACCTTTCGTGCCAAGATGTTGGATGATCTGTTAGCTTTCAGAGTATGTGTTGGGGGTGATTCTCAGCTACTACCACACCAGATTGTAGCTCAATATCAATAAATATTGACTGAGTTATAACCTCTTTTGTGTTTGCTAAGGTGAAATGGTGGCTATCTTGAATTGGATTGACTCCAAACATTAATCAGTTGTAGATGTTCAACTAGTGATTAGTTTCTGAGAGTTTCAGGAAAATCTGTCCATATCCTAAGATATTTTACAGATAGACTCGTCAACATGCACACATGAGCTCTTACATGACCACTCGCCTCCCATGGCAGCAAGTGATAGTAAAATATGAAGAAACTAATAACACATGAGTGTTCACGGCTAAATTTTAACCAGAATGTGGAACAGATATCTTTACATGCAGTGATGTGTTGAAATGATTTCCTGAACAGTTTTTTTCTTCTTCACCATATCTGTTTATGTATGTATTAGCAGCAGCCTGCAGAATGAAAGCTCTTAATTTAAAAATGGAAGAAGTTACATTATTATTCAAAAAGACAAGGTCAAAGAGCCTTTTAATAGCTTTTTAGATAGGAGTTGGTTTAAATGTTATTTTTGGTTTTAGAAACCTTCGGTTTCAGAGTAAAACACACTCAGACTGACAGAAGAAGGGAAGATTTCCCAAAACAAATCTCCATCACATTTCAACCTTCACATTCCCCGGGACTATCAACAACCTCCCAGTCAGACCACAGGTTTGAGATGGAAGGACTGGGTGTCTGAGAGTGCAGTCAGTCAGTGCGACAAACAACACCCCTCTCCTCAATTCTACCCACATCTTGGACTTCTAGTCCTGTTAGGACTCTGCAGCAGGAAGTGTCTCAGTGGTAGACAGGATTCTGCGTGCAGAGAACACCTGGACCACTTTGTGGAATGAGAGGGGGGATGACAGCCACATCTGGAAGGTGAAGAGATGATTGTGGCTTTTTGGAGCTGAAGAAACATCTAAACACTGTTTCATCTTTAACCCTCCCGTGGCCTTTGGGTCACATTGACCCGAAGTTACAAGGGCTTATCTTCCTCTCTTCAGTTGCGAGGGCTACAGGAAGGTTAAAAGTTTTATGCCTGAAGTAGGAGATGTTCCTGGGACCACTGAGGATGTTTACAAGAAGACGACAGAGTATGTAAACTCTACAACATTTCCAGCAAGAAGTGAAAAAATCTGTAGAACTGATGTGTTCATAGCAATCACTGAGGTAACAAAGTTATCTAAACCCTTCTACAGCTTGTCTTACAGAAGAGTTAATTCTATAAAATTGGCTCTTCACAACAAAAGAAATGTCCACTAATTTACTGTACGTCTCCTGGGGACAAAACAAAGACAGGTTTCATAAATTAGTGGTAATAAGAGCCCATTTAATAAAGAACAAACTGGAGGCTACTTCCTCCGTCCTCTCAACGGTAACAAGGTTTCTTGGATGGTGAGCAGCCATTGATTTTTAGGACGAAGGCTATGAAAGTGTGGATATAATGGTGAGTGTTGGGGGAGGGAGGGAGGGGTGGATGAGGAGAGAGAGAGAGAGAAAGGCAGATGTGGATGAAAAGAGCGACAGTGGAGGAGAGCAGAACAGTCGGCGGTGATTCGTGGTTGACTGCACCTGAGCGCCGCTTGTGTCGGATCCAAGGGGGGAGCCTTGCAGCTGATGGTGAGCTGACCGTTCAGAATGACCCCCTCATGTATTTTTTCTTAACCGATGAATGTGTTTGGTGTCTTTTGATCCCTTTATAATTTGGCTTTTCAGAGAGAGGTTTGTTTTAAGGGAGCAAATATTTGCAGATGATCCTTTTAGTGTCCATTTAATACGAGGATGATAAGAGTAGCTGTCCAGCTGTTGTCAGGAAGCACTTCTTGTTTTTTTCAGAGCTTAAAGTCTCCATCACTGTCTCGCTCAAAGAATCAAATGTTACTTTAAAAAATAGCAGAAAAGTTCAATCCAGATATCTTTCCTGTTGCCACACATTAACTTTAGATTTTTTTAAAATTTGGTTTTATTGTTTTTTTATCAATTAAAATGTTTAATCTGTTTTTCTATGTGAGTTTGTGATGAAAATTATAGAATCGATAATCTGGTTTAAAGTGAGATTCTACAAATCATGTTTGCATTCAAGTACAGTATATTCATATAAAAACACGAGCACAGAAAAAAAATCAGGGCATTAGAAATCATTTTTAAACTATGGACAGTAATAGAAAAGAAACAAGGGTTGAATGTCCTGACATTATAGTAGTGGATGTAATTTGCCTTAAAAATATTTTAATGTGTGCATTTGTTTGAATCAAAGTGTGCTTAGACAACAGTTTCTGTCACATTTCTTCGTCCACTTGATAGATTTCAGTGCTTCTGAGCCACAGTGTTTCAATTAACAAGACAGACATACCCTCTTTATTTATTTTCTCTTTTTTTTTTTTACATGGAGTGATTATCAAAATGGCTTTTCACAAAAACTATTCCAGTTTGACATCTGGGCTAATGGGAGGTTTCTTGAGGTGCTTCAACAGAGAGTCCAACAGCAGAACGACCGACTGAGAAACACATTATATATATCAGCTCCATCTGATCCTCCCATAATCTTAGTTTGGATGTGGATTTGAATTGGCAACAACGTCACGGTGCATTTCATCCTGGAAAGTGGTCGTCAATATTATGACACATCCATGCACACAAGCGACGCAATCAGAGACAAAGTGCAAACAGCAAATTATACCATATGGGGAGGGGGGGATAGTAAGAGAAAAAGATAAAACAGTTGAACAGAAAAAACACAAAAGGACTGAATGAAGATCAGATTAAAGGTTCTGTGAAGAGAAAAGCTGAAAAAGGAAGCAGAATATTGTTCTGTAAAAACACTAAAAGAGGAAGAATGGTCTGATTAACCTAACCTTTCTGTATGTGGTTTTATGAGTTATATTTTGTTAGGGAAGTGAGCACTTAAACGTCCAAGCAATGCCTTAAAGCCACCTTAAATTTTCCAACCACCTGGTGCTAAACCTTCAGATTTTACAGCACAGCAAAAATGCTTTCTCACAAACAAACCTTGGGTATTTTGTGTAGGCTAACCATAACACCCATTTGTAAACAAATCGCCAAATGTGTTTTTCACAGCCAATTCTTTTTTTACATGGCTTATTTGTTGGTAATTTTTTCCTCTCTAAGAGGAGGTTTTGCCATGTCAGTTGTGTAGCAACAACACCAAACCATGTGTGGTTAGTTTGCAAATACACAATAAAGAGTTCATAAATAACTTGCAGATTTTAAAACTCTAATGAATAAACCAGCATGTGTCATCATTGAGCTCTTATTATATTACAGATCGTTTCCATGAAATGCAGCACCTGCGTGTTAACCAAGCGACCTGCTTGTGCTATGTTTCCAAACTGAAAAGAAAAAGGAAAAATAAAGTTATCTTTTGAGATCTGATTTTAAATCAGGCATGAGAATGATTACAGCAGCTAATTATCCAGAAAGAATATCTTAAAAACTTCAGTGTGATATAGTCCTGCAGTGCTTTGTGTATTTAATGTCACGTTGTTCTGTAGGAGGGGAAAGAAAGGAAGACTCTTTGTTCTGCATTTTACAAAACATATATATCGTATATTTTGGGATTCTGTTTTGGTATAAATATGATTATTCCAATGCCAGATTTTTATTGCTGTCCTGTGCATAAATTGTTTAAACTTCTTGTAGTTCAGCTTTTTATCTCGGTTAACAGTTTAATGTTTTCTCTCTATTTTCTGAGTTCAGGAGTCTCATTTCTAAAGGCTGACTGAACTGATCCTGCTGGGCTCGAAGAAGATGGAGAACAACACGACATTGTTTCAGGAGGTCTCCCGGGTTGTGAATCAGACAGAGATGCCTCTGAAATCTCTCGAAGAACAAGTCATCACAATATTTCTGACGATGCTCATATGTGGCGTTGGGATTGCTGGGAACATCATGGTCGTGCTAGTGGTGTTGCGCACTCAGCACATGGTGACGCCGACGAACTGTTACCTGGTCAGTTTGGCTGTGGCTGACCTCATCGTTCTGTTGGCTGCAGGCCTGCCTAATATCTCTAATGTTGTCGCCTTCTGGATATATGGCTACACAGGATGCCTGTGCATAACGTATCTTCAGTACCTCGGCATCAACGTGTCCTCGTGCTCCATCACAGCATTCACCATTGAACGTTACATTGCTATTTGCCACTCCATAAAGGCACAGTTCATATGCACGGTTTCCCGGGCCAAAAGGATCATAGCTGGAGTCTGGATCTTCACCTCACTCTACTGTACTATGTGGTTCTTCTTGGTAGACACTGATGAAAAAGTCTATACCAACGGGGTGGAGGTCACCTGTGGCTACCGTGTCTCCAGGAGTCTTTATTTGCCCATTTACTTCCTGGACTTAACCCTGTTTTACGTGGTCCCTCTGTTTGTAGCCACTGTGCTGTACGGACTCATTGCAAAGATCTTATTCATGAGTCCTCTGCCGTCGCATCTGAACGACCGAGCTGCAGGAGGATCGGTTCACCAGGGTCACTCCAACAGCACCAACAAGGCCAGTAAGGGAGCAGTTACTGCAAGAAAACAGGTACTGGAAATGGACTGACACAATTCAGGACAAAATCATGAAAAGAAATTATACTATAGTCAAAGTCTTGACACAAATATTATAGTGTCAAATATATTTATTCCACATTTTCTAATGCAATAATTGTACACTAAACCATGTCTGAAGAGATTTTGAAGGGTACCGATGCAGCTACAGCCCCAAGTTCCAACAAACATCAACTTTCCTCTATAAAGCCCAATGAGAATCTGTAATAATTGGTAACATGGTAACTAATGGATGGTTTTTAATATGAATAATAAGGCTCACCACCAATGGCAGCATTTAGCAAGAAGGCAGCATGAAAGCTTCGAAAAAAAAAAAGTTATTGGTCGTTTGCGCTCTGAATTTTTTTATTTTTTTGTGTGTCTCCTGATTTTGAGACGTGGCTGCTCCTCTGAGTCGGTCACCACCCCTGTTGCCGTTGGGGGCTGGTTTCACCACTGTCATAAGTCACAGGTTTTTACAAACCGGACTGACAGCCAATTAACTTACCTCCCAGCACCAGTGAACATCAGACGAGCTTTAAAAGATGACCGCCCAAGGAGAAGAGGGAGGGGTCACCTCCTACAGGAATGTGTGGTCAGAGAGGCAGAGCCTTAGCTGTCATTATGAAAAATAAAAAATAAAATCTAATAAATAAAAATAAAGTGAATATCAACTAAAACGTTTTATATTTAGTTTGCGCTACAGCCTAAATGTAATTTAATTCCACTGATTTTAATCTCTTTTAGGACCAAAATTGCTGCCTATGTCCTTTGAAAACAGAGGGCAATATTACTGACTAATATTTGTACCAGATAAATGAGCGCACAATGACATGAGTGGGGTTATATTACTCTGATCTTATGCTCGCTCACCTTACTCAACCTCAACCTGCGTGCTTGACTTGACACAATGTATGGCAGGCCATCTTAATATATAATCAAGCCACATTCCTCTCTCTAATTACTATTTTAGATATCAGTAATAGCTTTAGTTGCAGTTAAAGCTGCATTTCATTTAGAGATGGGTAGTTCTGATGGGATATGGGGGGGGGGGTCCATTGACACTACACCGCATGTTTTAAAACTGAAATTTTCTGCTGGTTCTGGACCTCTGGTGAGGAGAAATGGAGGCCTTTCAAAATGCTTTTCGACAGGCAGATTTTTAAATACAAAGCTCTTCAGATGTGATGTAGCGGTCTGTTTTGCCGACACCCATTATGACTTTAAAACCCAAAACAACAATGAAGCAGCTTTTTCTGTTTGTCTTTTATCTTGATTCTCATTAAACTTTGATTGTGTGATGAAATGGTTTATAACTGACAGGAAATTGTAAAAGTGGTGTCAAAGAAAAAACAAACAAACTGGGAATGGTTCTTCTCTGTGTTTTGTTATGTTATGTATTCCCACCATCTAGTGGAGCAGCATGAATATTTCAGAAATTTTGTTTTAAAAAAAAAAAAGGTAATGGAGAAGCAATATCTATTTCAAAGACATCCAGAGTATTGTACACAAGGCCTTTATAGGACTGGAAGACAAAAACACAAATTAGAAATTAGGCCTGAAACAAATAATAAAAACTAAATATAAGTTGAATTGATAAAATCCCTGAAACTTACAGTAAGTGACACAAGCATCTGTGGCATGTTTCTGCTGTTTTGTGTATGACAAGTTACAGACCAACTTATGAGCTCTGTTATAATAAAATAACAAAGGGTTTGGACGTGCGGTCTCTGCAGTCTGCGGGGATTTGAAAGAAAACCACAAGTCTTAGAGCAGTGATAGACACACTGGGTGATAGAAGACAGTGATGTCTGTGTTTTGATGTATAAAATGTATATAGGAAAATTAATAAAATTTAAAAAATTTGTGAGCGTATAAATAATTTGATAACAAAATTTAGGAAAGTTTAGACAATCCAAAAGTTAAAGTTAGACATCATCTAAGTTGAACATTCTGCGATAAACTCTTTAAAAATCATGAAACATAAAATTATGATTGTGCAAAAACCTATAAAAGATATTAAAATGTCAGTTCTGTCATGTAAAGTCCAACTGTCTGTGATCCGTTTAACCATTAAATTATGTTTTTATTGTGCAGTAGGTCTGAACTAGAGAGCTCCAAAGTGGGCTGGGTTTTCTCACTTGATGTTATTTGCATTTTAAAACATTGTTAAAGTTGCAATAATCTAAAGCTGATGTTATTAGCTGGGCTCATTAGCTAACAAAGTCAGTAACATGTTAAATAAAAGACATTCAGCTTGATGTCAGATTTTGTGAATTAAAACCATAAAGTAAGATAATGAATACTAGTAAGACATCTTTATTAATTTCTGATCGATTTAATCTTAAAATGAGAAATTTTTACACTGTTTTGACTCATTTTGAATGTGCTTTTTATAAAATAAACCATACTGGACCACATACTTACCAGTTCCTATAAGCAAAATAAATATTCAATTTTTAAAATAGATTTTTGCTCTTTGAACCCTTAAACCTTTGTGTTTTTTACAAATATGTGATGCAGTGCCATCTCATTGATTCCTTCAGTCAGTTGTGTTTCCCTTCAGCAACTTTTTTATTTGCTTTGCTTAAGAACATAGTACGTAGTGCATTGTTCTTAAAGCTAATTAGCAAATGTTAAGCACTTACAATGAGTTCTCCTTATTTAAAGGATTATGCATTTGTCTCTTATAGCAGACTGTTAAAACACCTTCACTGATGAGACAGATCGTTTCTTCTCCTCTCTAATACTGTCATTGTCAACATGTTGGCATACTGAGATAAGCACTTAGTGCTGACATCCCTTGGTAGAGACTTAGGTCTTGTCTGGAGAGACAGAACAGCTTGGCCCTCATTATTAACCCTTTTATAATTGTGCTTTTGGCCAAACATGAGTCTACCTTTCCATGCTCATTGGTCTCTATCTCTGCTCTAACAGATAACAAAGATGCTGGCCGTGGTGGTCATCCTCTTCGCCTTGCTGTGGATGCCTTACCGAACGCTGGTGGTCGTCAACTCCTTCATAGACCCGCCCTACCTCAACGACTGGTTCGTCCTCTTCTGTCGCATGTGCATCTACACCAACAGCGCCATCAACCCCATCGTCTACAACCTCATGTCTCAGAAGTTTCGTGTTGCGTTCAAAAAGCTCTGCAAGTGCAGCTGGCAGCAAAGGGAGGCCGAGTACAACATGCCCATCTATTACAGCGTAATGAAGAATTCATCCCACGGAAGCAACGAACCGGTCACAGAGCAGGAGGAGCTCAGCGGCCAAACCACAAACAGGTTCAACATACAGGACGATGATAGTGCCACGTTCCGTATTTAGTGAACCTTAGATTTCAGAAAAAAAGCATGAGGAATTATGTAAAAAATAAAAAAGCATGTCATGTTTAGTTTTCCTGTTATTTCCATTTGTGAATAAGTGAAACTGAATATTGTGAATATTCATCTATAAGAAATGATGTGGTGTTTTGTGTGGACTTGTGTGGTTTTGAGGCTGTGTGATAAAACAGACACCAATCCTTGGTGTTCTTGTTCGCAGAGGCTCTGTGATGTGTATCAGTGTGACACACAAACCTGTTATTTTAAATGCGTTGGACATTGTATACTAACCATTTTTGTTTACACTGAAAAATAAATACGTACTTGAAAATAATAAACATTTAATGTGACGCATGTTCTGCAGATGCCTGTTTTGCATATTTTGTATTATGCCTCCAGACATTGTCCATGCTTTATGTTAACTAGATTTGTCGAGAGCCAGTTCTGTGTAACAAGTCCTTTTGTTATGAGTGTCTCTGCATCTCCTGAGAGCTCTCGAGCTTTCCATGTGATCAGGCTGGAGTGTTCTGTAAGCTCGGATGTACCACACGTTTCTACAGCACTAATGACACACACCCACAGTCCATTTTCCCTCTGTTTTCAGTAGGCAATACATTTATGTAATTTAAATGAGACAATACAAAGAAAAGGAGAAGGCTTATAAATATCTCCGCAGTCATTCAGTGTATCATATCATTTGCATCTTCGAGGCTTTTTTATATTTAATCAATAGAATTACAAAGAAAAGTCTACAGTTGGAATCTAAAAGTGCTGTACATCCAGTGATTACTTTCTGAGAGTCTTATAAAAGTCGTTCACAAGATATTTTGCGAACAGACAGACAAACATCACTTAGAGAGAGAGACAGAGACGCAGGCAGTTACATGATTGCCCACCTTTCACAGCAGTGGGTGATAATGAAACTTTGGGTCTGAATAAATTTCATGGTACAATAAATCAAAACTGAAAAATTAAATATTTCTGAATTTGTGTTTGTCCTTTTTGCCTCCTTTACTTATTTAGAAAAAAGTGTTTTGACTTCCATTTAAACTGAAAATGAACCAGGTTCAATCTGTCCAACACGTTCGATTCCGCTTCCAGGCAAAGACTTTTAAACCACCCTGAGATTTTCCTCAACAGTGTGTATTATGTCAAATGTGTCTTTATTAATAACTAGACAGATGCCAAACTTTATACAGAGCAGCTTTTATCTGCAGTAATAATGATTTCCTTCTCTCCACCTATAGACGCTGCCAGTATCTTTCCTTTGGCAACTTTGTCTGGAGATATTTTAGTCTGTAGAAGTTGTCATCCCATCATGTGTGGTGCTCAGAATACAACAAGCGTTTTCTCGTCCACCTGGTCAGCATGTTGGCATGAGATTCTGTTACGCCTGAAGCAAAGAGACATGTTGGACAGCTCTTTCCTCCTCGGAGGGTCTCCCAAGCTGCTGATATCTGACTAGAAACAATGAACTGTCAAGCTAATACGACTCAGGGGTGTCAGCACATGCCTGCAGCTCGTGGCTACTGCTCAAAAACACCTTCGCATTGTCACAGTAGTAAAGAAGCTAAAACCTGCTCACATATCACTGTGTTGTTCCAAACACCTCCCAACCTGCGATAACAATTCAAAATAGGATTGTTGTTGTTGTTAGAAAGTCTGGCGTTTGTCCGTTTAAGTCACGCATTAGACATGATATGGCAAAATATGCTGCTGAATAGAACAAGATCCAGATATCAGAAAACACCTGTCAAAAGCACAGCTAAAAACAGCCTTACACACAGTCTCATGATGAACAGATACTAATGTTTCCTTCAAAAGTGAAGCTTTGATCAACATAAAACAACACTAAAGACTGACATAAGGAAATATCTAGACTGCAGTTAGCAATATTGCAGCTTAATTTTTTGGGGTCAGATTTTTAGTAAAATCAGTTTTGCTTCTTTGCCAGGAGTTTAAAATAATAACTAGAAAATTTAGCTTTTCGGGGGGAAATGCAGTGTGAATACAGTGCTGACTTAATAACAATATTCCACAGACTCACAAAATCTGCAGAGCCTTGTGTGGGGTTTTGGGGATTTTGTTTATTGTTTTCTTGTTCGCTTTTTGTGTTCTGTTATCCTCGTCTCAGTTTAGACTTTGTTTTTCCTGTCACCATTCACTCCTCCCCAGTTTCTCTCTCATCTCTCTGCCGCGCAAATCTCCACCTGTCGGCAATTTGTAACACTCACCTGTGCCCACTGATCTCGTCACCTCCTGTGTTTAAAAACCCGGTCATCTCCTCTACTCTCCGCCGATTCGTTGTTTCTTTGCTCCTGGTTTTTGACTCTGTGCTCGTTCCTGTTTTCGTCGCTCCATGCTCCATGTTCTCGGCTGTGTTGTTTATTTAGTCTCTGCTGCCACGTCAGCTTTTTGTTTTGTTTATTTTTACTTTAATAAATTAGTTTATTTAAAATGAGTTTGCACTCTGGGTTCGCCTCCGTCATCTACCCACGGCTTGACACCTTGGTGGCACAGGCCTGTCTTCTGACAGTGCCCAAGAACTCTGTGCTTTGTGTCAGACTGAAGGAATTACCTGTTTTGAATGGTGCTTTCATTCAGACCTCCTTACGGTCTGTTCATTGATCTGACATTGTTTAAGCTGTAGCCAAAGAAAATAACAACTTGTCGAGTTGTTGAACCATGCTCTTAAGCACCTTGATTTCCCCAAGTACAGTAAATCTTAGTTTTCACCTGCAGATATAATGTCGAGCTGAAAGATAATCTTTGCCACACAACCCCTAAAACAAAACAGCCCAAGGAGCCTCAATTATGTTCTGCTTAAGGTCCAGAAGGGTCAGGACGAATGCTGCTTTCAAAATACCAGCATTCCTTCTTTTATAATGTGCGTATGGGTTGCCACTGGGGGCTGGTTCCACCTCTGTCATAAGTCACAAGTTTTCACAAAGCGGACTGAAAGCCAATTAACTCACCTCCCAGCTCCAGTGAACATCAGACCAGCTTTAATGCTTTACTCACGTGTCGAACAGCTCTCTGAGGAGGCTTTTAAAAACCGTGTAGTCCTTATAACGTCACCTAACACTACACAGAATAAAACAGGTTTTATTTTTTACCCATCCAAAGAGTTTTTCACCTATTCTGAAACAAATCAAGGAAGATAAATGCTAAATACAAAACTTATGAAATATAAACTGATGAGAGTGCCAGCAACAAACTCACCAAGGTTATATGATGAGTAATACAGCTCAGCTTGAAAAACCTGCTTTGTGTAAGAACTTATTTATGTCACGTCTTAAAACTAAAAGGTGAGTTATTTTCCTGGAAACCTGCTCTGTTGTAGATGGTGAAATAAGGAGAAATATTGTGTAACTAAAAGTGGTGTCAGCGCCACAAGGGAAGGATGACAACATTGCTGAAATGCCCAGAAATAAAGAGCATTAAGGAGAAGAAGAAGTTAAAACTAAATAAAATCCTGAAGGAAAATAGTGCTCACTAGATTTCCTGATACTGATACTGTACGGAAACAGAGATTCAAACAAGTCCTTTTAAAGCTTTTTACTGTCTTTGTGCCTTCTCTTTTTTCTCTGACACACATGTGATATCAGCTGAGCTTAAAAACACAAAAGAGTCATTTTCAGCAAATTAATCTTGATTAATGATCGGTGATTTATTTATTTTTTTATCATTGAAGGAAGCTGACAGTGCAGTGCTTTGAAACAGCTGAATGCTTTGGTAATGTGTGCACAGCTGAGACATAAAACATGTCTGTGATGTGACAGTCAGAGGGCTTTGCTTTAAGAAATGTAGCATGTCAGCATTACTGGAAGAATAAATAATTAAGACTGCAAACCTGACAACACGTTACGCACCAAAGAGCCCACAGCCACTGAGGTTATTGTTTATATTTTACATATGTTACATGTTATATGTTCTTACATTAAAACTATCATTTAAAAATGTCTCATTTTATTTACACTTGATATGACAAAAAAATAATGTCTGTCCTCTGCGAGTAAAAAAGCATGTTTTTTAGGAATGTCCAAGGTTACAGCAAATTTTTATCAATATGACTCCTAATGTCTACTGACAACATGAATACACAGCAGAAGGTATTTGAAAGTCCAATAATTGGTTTACTTTGATAAATGAGCCCAAAATTTTGGATCTGACTTGGAGGAGAATCAGAGTTTGGCACAACGCTGGCTTGTTAATGAGCAGATTTTCACACAGTCTTAGGTGTAATTTCACTGTTTTGCTTGGCGCTGTAGTCAAATCGTAATTTTATTTAATTATTTAAGCACCGTGTTGGCATCTAAAAGGGTTCATAAAGCCTGAATAATTCACAAAAACAGTGACTGTACATGAAAGAAGCAGACATTGTCACTTAATGTGAAAAATAAAAGCAGAGCAAAAGGTTTTCCAAAAGAAAAAATATATATATAATGGCTGTGAAGAAGGAACTGCTTCTTGTTTAAAATAGAAACCAGAAAGATTGAACATCTTTTTATACATTATCTCAGTCAACAGTATTTCAGTGTTTATTTTTCCAAATACTAATGTGAAGAACACATAGTGCTTATCCAGTTTAAAGTAAATCAGGCAACAACACAGGATGTGTAAATACATTATGTCTGAAAACTGCCGCAGAGTCTGATCTCTTTGCTGCAGCTTTAAGACAAGACTGTCTGAATGTTGGACTTTATAACAGCCGTCCACAAACTGAACATTTCTGAAGAGATTTTGAAAATCATGTTTATGCATAAATTTTCTTCTACAAAACCTAATAGTAATTTAGGTACGTACACATATGTTATGTACATACAGGGACCGGGCTGTATTATGAAGTGACTTGTTACCCTTTACTTACAGGGTACATACCCAGTACTTACTCTGGTACATGCGTGGTACACATGAGGTACTTAGAGGGTATGTACCCAGTACTTACTCTGGTACATACGTGGTACACACCAGGTACTTACAGGGTACATACCCAGTACTTACTCTGGTACATGCGTGGTACACACCAGGTACTTACAGGGTACATACCCAGTACTTACTCTGGTACGTACGTGGTACACACCAGGTACTTACAGGGTACGTATCGGGTTGTATTATGAATTGTGACAGAAATGTTAAAGCCAACAACACTGTGTCACTCTACACTGCACCAGATATTTTTTTTCAAGTGGAAGTAAAATTGATGAACAGTAATAAGGCAGACAGAAATGCAGACTAGAAAGAAAGCCTCAGACAAACAGTTTTTGTGTGAAACCCATAAATTGTATTGAAAGAAACTCCTTAACCATAATTGGCAAAAGAGTTTGGTCATTATACACGTCAATTCTTATTTTTCTACAGTGTTTTATGTAGGGGACATAAAAACTGGACCCTTCAGGTCCAGTTTTAATAAGACAGTTCTGAGCTCAAAAAACAGAGTAGATGAGGGTTTGGATGTGCAGTCTGCAGGGATTTACAGAAAACCAAACTGCTACCTAAAATCATGTCACACTGTGCTCAACAGAGTTGTATGTTTGATGAATGTTTTGCATGAATTTTTCCAAACCTTAAAAAATGAGGAGCTGTGAATCGAAAATCATGATAGAAATGAAAAAATAACAGGCAAAATGTAATAAGGTTGCTTTATTACTTATGTATCGGCACACAGTTAAAATCAGACCAAGGAAGACATAAAACTCCCTCAGTGAGTTTTGGGTCTCCTCTCAGTGGAGCGTGTCCAGAAAATCTTCAAATGAATGCGCCCAGAAGGCATCCTAATCAGAAGCTTGAACCACCTATTCTGACTGATTTCGATGAAGAGGAGCAGCAGCTCTTACTCTAGCTCTAAGTCTGAGCACGGACAGAAAGCTTATTTCTGCCGCTTGTATCTGGGATCATAGGCAGAAATACCAAGGGGGTCAAGGGAGTTCGGACCCCCATAATTTTGTAAAAACAGATTGGTCCTCTGTACCACTAACACCTGGTGAAGGGGACACAGAGCTGTGTGGGAGGCTGGCATCTTCATTGCAAGCCCCATTCAGCCGATACACTACAATTTTCTCGCCCAGCCTTTTTGATTTAAGCTGGAGCACTGTGTTGGAAGAATGCAGAAATTGTTCCAAATGAACTTAAAAATTAGAAAGATGGGATGAACAAAGACAGAGTGGGCTGTTTGTGCAGCAGCTGCTAATGCTAACTCAGAGAGAACAACAAAGAGCTCCACTTTCTGTCAGAAGTTGCTCACTGTAAGCATCAGGATTTAATGTATTGCTGTACAGATTAGAGGAGTGCGTTATTATATAATAATAAGTCGTTATATAGTGTTAGACATAGATATTGTGCCAATATCAGCTGGATGGGGCTAGCTCCAAAGATGCCACATGATGTCAATATAAACAACATGGAGACGTCTGAGTAAAATACATTTTTCAAACTAAACAATCTACAGTATTTTTAGGATCACATTTTTATAGCTGAAGCTGACTTGTATTTATGTAGAGCTTTATTTTAATTAATGACAATTATCCAATGACCACAGAAAAGTATGACTACAATGAAAATTTAAACTATCTTAAACATGGTTCTCAACAATCTTTAGAATGAAGAAAACTTCGCCCATATTTGATGTACATTGACATTTACTCACCATTATTCACCCTGCAGAGTGAACACATTATGATTATTAAATATGTTTGACCTTGCAGGTTGAACTCCTTAGTTAATTACCAATCATGAAATAGTAATTGGTAGTAGGATATAGTAGTAATGTGGGTTCTGTCTGCTCACTGATGAACAAGACTCCCAGATACTTGAAGCAGAGCCCCACTTCTGACCCGGAGGGAGTTTTCCACCTTTTTCCCGTTGATAACCTCAGACTTCCAGGAGCCGACTCTCATCACAGCTGCTTTACACTCAGTTGTAAAACCAAACCAGTTTACTTTGAAGGTCATGGCTTGAAGACACCAGCAGAATCACATCACCTGCAAAAAGCAGAAACGAGACCCTGAGGTCCCCAAACCTGACGCCCTCCTCTTTGTGACAACCCCCTAAGATCCTGTTCAACACCACAAATAGGATCAGAGATTAGGAGTAGTTTAGCAGTGGCGGAGACAAGTTAATGTAAGCTAAAGGAGAAAATGTATCTGCATATAAGGAGCCTAGAAGTTCAAAGTAAATATGATTTAAATTTTAGAAATGTTCCAAAAATAATGGCTGTAATTTCTACTTCAGTGCTTTTTATTTATTCTATTAATTGTCATAATTCAACATGTGACGTTTGTGTTTTTATGTTATAGTTTTTTTTGCTATATTGTGTTTTATTTTGTAATAAATATTTAATGATGTGACATTTAAGGTAATGTTCACCTAAAATTATCAAATTAAGTGCAGGTTTTTTACGAATCTCATAAAGATGTTTTATCAGGCTAAGCTTGAATAAATCATGGAATGACTAACAGTGATGAAGATGGGTGTTAGCACTAAGAAGTTTTTATTTTAATTCTTTTTGATGACAGAGACCACAATGGGTTTTTTTTTGGCGGATTGAATAATTTCTGTATCTGT
This sequence comes from Kryptolebias marmoratus, assembly GCF_001649575.2. Taxonomy (NCBI): domain Eukaryota; kingdom Metazoa; phylum Chordata; class Actinopteri; order Cyprinodontiformes; family Rivulidae; genus Kryptolebias; species Kryptolebias marmoratus. The sequence continues at coordinate 8,364,992 of NC_051437.1, read as the reverse complement.
TCAGGGCTCTAATGTTCTCAGGTTTAACACACATAACAAAAAGTTATTTGTGTGGATTCGGTAAGCCCATTAAACTGCAGTGAAGAGTTCTTTGTTGTTTCTTGTTCTTACACTGTAAAGAATTTAGCTGTAAAATAACAGTAAAATACTGGCAGCAGGGACACCAGTATTTTACTGTTATTTTACAATGCACCTACTGTAATTTATTTTGACAGTATAGTACTGTATTCTGAATGACAGTATATTACTGTAGGATAACTGGGTGGTGTGGTAATTTCACAGCACATCTACTGTTACTCATT